>NC_136703.1:2356391-2615177 GCF_947650265.1 Symphodus melops
TTGAACATTTGGAAAACCCTGGCTGGGATTTCTCTCTAAGGCTCAGTTCAGTCAGTCCTCCAGTTTCCCCAAGTCTCATATGAGACAACATGAATGCCCTCGAGTAGACTGTCCACTTGCACTGGACTTGCATCAGACTGTCCAGACATGCAGCTTTATGCCCATTTGTACAATTCATCATGTCTCATCGCTCTCTGTCATGGCTTTCACGCCGACCTTTCAGAGAGGTCAGGACGAACCCCTTCGAAAACTGTCACATGCAAGGTAGCGGGAACCCTTCAGCATCTTTTTAACAACGGCTTTGTAACTTAAAAACACAAGATGGGGTGTTTCAAAGTGTTCCTTTCGGACACAAAGAGGCAGACATGTGTTAGGTCAGGACGTGAAAACAAAAGGGTTCAGTTTTGGAAAAAATGAAGGTGGTAATAATGCTGCTCTAATTTATTCACCACCCAATATTGCATTTTATTTTTTTAATTGGTCACAATCTGCACTCACCTATCTTTGTGTTGCTTATTAACTCTGCTGCATGATGCATCGGCGTCCGCTGCCACAAAGCTCAACACAATAAAAAAAAAATTAAAAAACAGGGGAGGGTTAGGTTTGTTATTTTTTTACAGTTGGGGTAAACAGATGCAGAACAAGCCGTTGGTGCTGGAAAGAATATTTCTCGACGACACGTCTGATGACCTGGTTCATTCGACGCACCTCAGCTCTTCAAACTAAGGCGACATTGCAACTCGTTCTCCTCCAGCCTGCAAGCTGCATTACAATGAGATCTAAAACTGTGTTTCTTGGGTGTGGAAATGTTTGACCATCATTTGGAGAAATGTTCAGACTTTCTCAGTCGACTCCAAAAGTCAAGTTGTTCCAAAGCAGGAGACTTTTGAGCGAGCATCTCGAGGGTGTGCCATGCCCTTGTAGTTGTTATTGAACGTGAAATCGTCCTCGGAGCATGTCCGTGTGTGTCATTATGTAGTTTGTAAAGTTGGCAGCGTTGAACATGTTGTTTTTAGAGAGACATTAAAGTGTCCCTCTGGGACGAAGGCTGTTATTAGAAGACGTGTCAGCGATTCTCGTGGTCAGATTGTCGTTTTGTTCATAAGAAGTGAAAATACAGGTTTTGCTGTGATGCTTTCAAAGAATGGTTTTAATCAACAGAGAGCAGCTCTGTTATTTGTTGAGGCAGAGCTGCCTGCCTGATACTTTGAAAAATGTGCTCGTCTTTTCTCTCCTTGACTGATTGCATGTTTTTGCTGCAGCATAACATTAATCTGCCTTTTCTTTCCACCTTTTTTTTTTTACCCTTCTGTCCTCCAGCTCGTCTTTTTCTCCCTCCTTCACCTCTCCCAATACTCCCTAAGCCCCAATTCCCCATTTCCCTCCCAATCACAGACTCCCCTAGGATTTGAGGTCTTCGCTAGTCCACCTCCCCCCTACCACCATAAGACGCACACAAAAGATCCTCACCACACACACACACACACACACTAGGCCCAGACAGCTTCATACTTCCACACACAAACACCAATCTCTCTGCCTCATCCCTTTATCCTCCATCACCATCCCATCCCCAGATGTGCCCCGTCCCATGAGAGAATCCCCCCCCCCCCCCGGAATAATAAAATAAAATCTCATTGCCGTACTCTCCGGCACCCTCCAGCCCCTTTCAAAGGAGGGGAAGACGAGTTGATGAATGTGGTGAGGAAGATGTGGATGAGAGGAGAGCAATTAAAATCTTCTTTGCTCTCCTTTTCTCTTCCTGATCCAGAGGGAAAACGGGGAGACAGAGATTGTGTCTGGCGTGAAAAAAAGAAACCAAAATCTATCTCATCTCAATCAGAGAAACCTATTTTGAAGGCTGGATGAAGACAAAAGAACCACTGGCTGTATTGGACCTCTCATCAAGGACGTTAAGGCCTACTGAGAACCCAACTGTGTGCCAGGCAAAAATGGAGCAAAGTTTGATCTCAACACCAGAGGAACTCACTGATGCAAATATTAAAGAAGAAGAGTATTTTTATCACAATACTAAACTATTTAAGCTCTCAAAAATGATACATTTCAGCCAGGAATCCTCCTCTTTGAATTCCTGTGTCGATCCGATGAAAGATAATTTACCATCAAACAATCCATATCCCCGCGTGGAGCGTAGAATCACACTGTGCTTTGTTCTGCTGGTGCATGGGTCTAATCAACAGAGCAGAGGCTATGCATTGATGTACCTTTTAACAGCTCTCACTCCAGCTGAGTGGACCAACAAAAAACAAACAATTATGCCGATTATAAATGGATGAAACGGACGTGGGAAACTCAAAGGATAATTTTCTGTATTTTCCACAATGTTTTTATAAACGTTCGACAAAAGTTCATGCATGACACGAGACGAGACAACGAGCGTTTCTTTACTTTCCTTACAGTCAATCTGTCCTTTTACAGGACACGCTGCGTGTTGTAATTTAACTTCATCCATGTCTTTTTTACCCTCCCCTCTGGGGTAGATGGAATTAGATGACGGCCTCTCTTTGTTGCCCAGAAGAAGAAAATTAAATTCACATGATGGCGATACGGACCCAACTTAGTGAAAAAATACTCATGAAGAAAGGCCGTTTTTTAATTTCCACCTAAACCTGCTTTAAACACATTCTCTTTGTCTATTTCTTTTCTTTTGGGGAAAAAAAATGTTTTTCAGAATCCTTATCTTTGACGAGGCGTTTGTTTATTTTTAAAGAGGTGTTTCATCAGAGCTGAAGAGGCATTTGTCCATTATTGTTACAGAGGCATTTAATTAAAATTGAAGAGGCAGTTGTCCACTATAATTAAGGAGGCGTTTTTTTTTTTTTATTATTGTGACGGCACACTCGTGAGATTTGTTTCTCCGTTTTTTTTTTATAGTGTTGCATTCTGTGGTTTAAAGCTAGCTCCCAGGCGGACCACTCATCAGCTGAGGTCTGAATAATCAGAGCCAGGACAGATCCTGGACCTGATGTTCACTGAGCAGGAATAGAAAGCAAAAAATAACTCATGGAAAACTGAACAACGTGAAAATACGTAAAAAGTAGGGCCTGACCGATATGGGAATTTTTGGATTAATCAGCCAGCAGATATTATCGGACAATATTTGCATATCAAGTGGCTATCAGTATCAGCTAATTTAATCGCTGATATGAGGCGACGTTACGAGATTTGTTTACCACTCAAACATCCTTTGCATTACACGAGCCGTTCTTCTTCACCAGCAGAGGGCGTTACATGGTGACACACGCACATGCTCAGTGACTCTCCAGTTTAGTGACCATCTTGTGTGTGATATCTCACTGGAGCGATCAACACAATAATAAATCTACCGATAGAAAAAAGAAATCATATACAGGTGTCTGAATTTATTTTCCATCACTAATATTGATATCCAATATTTACCTGAGCTTTAAGCTGAAAATAAAGACTGTTAATAGAGTTTCATGCTTCCTTTTTTATTGTGTTTTAAAACAATAATGTTGTGCTTTAGTCTTTGCATCACTTGGTGTGTAATTGTTGTGGTTGCTGAAGTAGCTACTGGAGGAAATATATCCTCATGAGATAACAAAGTGCTTGTGCTAAGATTTACATGAAAACCTCAGTTTTCTTTTACAACTGTGAGCTCAGCCCGGTCTGATCCGACACCCATCTTCAACCTCTTGAATCAGTGCAATCAGCAGAGACCAGTGCAATCAGCGTGCGCAACAAATAGAGCTAAAATGATTGGTTTAGATTGTCAGTGTCCTACAGAGATGCAATATCCCCCCCCCCAAAAAAAAAGCCCCGAGTAAGGCTTGATTTTTGTCACACTGAAAGAGACAAGTTTGTCGAGGAAAGTAATGACACGTCTCTGAAGCTTTCTGCTTCCTCCAAGTTTTCAATCTTTCTGAGGTTTGTTATTTACTGGATATTTAACTGCATACTACTTATACTAGTTATACTGCATTATTGGTCCATATTCACATTCTTATTTGTTGCTTATAGTGTTTGGAATATTTTTCAATATGACATCCCATGGACTGCTCCAACAGTATTTCATTGTACTTGGACAGTGACAATAAAGAAATTTTATCTTGTTCTTGTCCACTTCCCCATTGGTACAATAACACCAGCCAATAGGATCACAGCTCACAGCAGCTGCATGGATAGACTTTGTTACATCAGCACATAAATCAGGTCTGAACCTTGAGGGAAAAAAAGATAAAAGATTAAACCATTTATAACTTCTTCTGCACTTACAGACCTTTATTTCTTTTGTTAATTCAGGGGGACGTGGACTGGTGACTGCAGCTCAAAGACGGTCCAGAAAAGTGGACTTAGATGGACGAATAAGGGCCTGAACCTCCACCTGAACAGGCGATCCTCCGGTTCCCAAAATGTGTGTGTTTATATTCTTCTGCAGGCAGCTTTAGATTAAAAATATGACTGAATGTCTTTATGCATTTGAAAGCGTTGATACTTTATATAACATCTATGATCTTAACAACAGGGATTGTATTATTTTTAAAACATGTCGAATCCATAAGTGTGAAATTGTTGTAAAAGTTGACAACCTTTCTATCTTAACTACGTGATGCTGACGTAAACTACAAACGTAACAAAGTACAGCAAGAAAGAATAACGTCAGCCCCTCAGCAAAGCTTCAAACGACTCCTCTAAACTCTTCTCCAACCATGGGTGGCTGCAAAAACTCCCAGAAGTCTTGTTGTTATAGCGTGAGATTGCGAGGAACAAATGAGTACTCGGAGAGATTTAAGGAACTGGTTTCTATTTCTCCGAAAACCTGATGAAATAAACCCTCAGTGAGAGATTGCACTGAGTTACAGGAGCTGGAGGAAGAGCGGCCGCTCTTTTTATTTTTCTCCACATAAAACCAGAGACTCATTCAGCCCCGTCTTCCTGCAACACCACAGACAGAGTTTTTACTCTGCAGCTCTGATGCTGAAGGTCCCATTGTTCTGGAGGTGTAAAGGACGCCCTGTCCTACACGATGTAGCATACCGCGCTCTTTCTCCCCTCCGTCTCCCTTTCTCACTTTCTCTCCCCCCAAAACAACGCCACCTCCCTCCCGATGGGGGACTGGTGCCATGTGGTGATGAATAGTCAGATCTGAGGTAGGAGGACGCACAATGTAGGTCGAGCTCCAGGGGTCGTCATCTGCTGTGCGTGCACGTGTTTATATGTGTGTGTGTGTGTGTGTGCGCCAAGGCGCTTGGGGGGGTGCTGCTGGGTACATGCAGCACTCCAGCGAGTGGTGGTGTTGGAAGGTGTGTGTGTGTGTGTGTGTGTGTGTGTGTGTGTGTGTGTGTGTGCGGGGGGGGTTATACCTGCTACAGTATGATATATGGAGTGTCTGTAGCCCCTTATACACCTGTTCCCGTTGCCTCCTCTGTCTCTGCCTTACACACAATAACACTCACAGACACACACTCCCCCCCCCCCCCCTCCCCCCCATGCATCCCCATCCAGAGACAAGGTGTGGATAATCAGCTCATTTGTTATGGTGCCGTTAGATTAGTGTATGAACATATGCATGATGATGAACTGGGCCTCACCAGAGAGACAACCTTGTTCTGCTGGAACACAAAGTCACACACGTGGAGGGACGGCTGGGCGAACAAACTACAGTCAACTGACCTTCAGCCACTTCGGGGTCAGAGGGAGCTCGGCTGCCGTAGTGAGTGGGAGTCAGAGCGGGAGGGAGGTCACGTGTGTTTTTCTTACACTCAAAGAGTTTCATTCGCTTCATTTAACAGCGCTCTATTCTGCAGTCTGAGGCACAGTCTGAAGAAATGTTACACTTGGGGAAAGTGGAGGAGAAATGTGAACAGCTGTGCATCGGTGTCAATTCACTCGAGGCCAAAACAACTCTTCAAACAAGCATACTTGTGAAGGTTTCCTTTATATGCATGCTTGTTTAAAGAGTTTCATGTTTGACAATAAAGAATAATTCAACCATAATGAACCATCAGGTTTCTTCTTCAACTTTCATCAGGAGCAACAATCTGAAAGAATCAATGATTTAACATTTATAGTGCTAATTACCAATACTCAAATGAATCATACGGCCAAGACGCACGTTTGTTAAATGTGCACCGTGTCCGAGCGGCACGTGAGCGTGAGATATCTGTTTGATATCTAAGTAGTGCTTTTGTACTGAAAGTGGACAAACTTCCATCGCTGTCACTTAAATCCCAAACACTCAAAGGTTCGTCAATAAACTGCTCGCGGGCTGTGAAACAAGCTAACCAGATCTGCTGAGCGAGAATAGTGAAATAAAGCAAAGAAGAGTTTCTCTTCACGCGCTGCCAGTGACGTGTTGAAGTCAGGAGAAGCCAAAAGATCGTCTGATGAAACAACAAATGACTTTTTCTCACAAGCGACGCTATTTGTTTTGGACTTGAGCGTGTAGCATCCACCAGCAGCACTCTTCAACAGGTCCGTGTGATTGTCTGATATGCTCACACTCGGCAGCACAGTGTCACTCTGAGATGTAACATTCATATAAAAGCTGAGCTGGATCATCCCGTAGCACAGGATTTATCGTGGGCACTTTAGGGTGACACGCGATTGTTGTTCCCTCCCTTCGTTCACGTCCCAAAAACCCTCGCTCCGCCGTTCATCTCGCATTCACGCTCACTTTGCAGCCTCTCTCTTCTTCCCGTCTCTTTTTTTTCTTACTGCGACACTGCGTTGAAACAGCAGGGAAGCTGTGCACCCCCCCCCCCCCCCCCCCCCCCCCACACACACACACACACACACACACGCACACAGCCTTTTCATCTTGTTTCTGTTTCTCTCTCTCATCTGCCTCTCTTGTGTAACGACCTCAATCTGTCTGTCTCTGTTAGCTATCGTCTGCGACAATAATTCCGTAATACGCTCAAGTGGGAAAACCTTGAAGTGGCGTCTTTCCTGTGCTCTCGCAGTCAATTCACTCACTTTATTGGCAGGACTGTTTATCGGGAACAATACATCCGAAGCGGAATACAAAATGAGCGAGCGGAGGAAGTGTTTAACAGAGTGCCGACACGTCGTATCCTTCTACTTTGGCGTCTTTACACGTGTGAGCAAATGTGTGTATGCTCGCATGCTGCTGTGTCTGCGTTCTAGCAACTCTCAGCAACTCTGAGTGTGTGTGTGTGTGTGTGTTTCACCTCAGTATCAGTGCCTGAGCTGGCCGCCGCAGCAGAACAAAACGAAACAAAACAGAGGCGAGCCGATCTGCACTATCATCCCCCAGCAGGCCGCCGCTCTCTGTCTCTGCGCTCGGTTACCTGTTGGTCCTCATATAATTAGAGCGGCCACACTCATCCATCACAGTATTGTTGTGGTGCACGCCGGGGCCCATTCTTTCTCTGGCTCAGCGGCG
This sequence comes from Symphodus melops, assembly GCF_947650265.1. Taxonomy (NCBI): domain Eukaryota; kingdom Metazoa; phylum Chordata; class Actinopteri; order Labriformes; family Labridae; genus Symphodus; species Symphodus melops. Next base: position 2,363,782 of record NC_136703.1, read on the forward strand.
TTACATAAAGAAACAATAACAAAGTCTAAACAAGGACCATCCGCCAGAGGAGGAGGGGAGGGGACGACAGAGAGAAGGACAAAGTGGAGGAGAGAACACACACACACACACACACACACACACACACAGATTATTACAGCGTCGTGCTTCTTTTTTGTCCTGGCTTGGAGTCTGTAATGTAGTGCTGATACACAGCGTGCCGGAGCAGAAAACCTCACAAACACCTGAAGTTTCTCTGCAGCAGATGTAGCTGAGGGAGGTTTTTATCCCAGACTGAATTCACTTAAAATCACTTTTACCTGTGAAGGGAAAATGTGCTGCGGTGGCTTCACGGAGGTGAATAGAGATCTTTGCCTCTGACAATTAACAGCGTATGGTGGCCTCTTTTGATAAAGCAGCGTTTCCAGCAGCGCTTCGAGGTGGCCGCAGCCTGAACTACCCACAATTGATTAAAAGCCTCCAGCATCTTTATTTGTGTTCCAACGATCACGTGGTCTGAGGAAACTTTTCTCCCTCACATCTCAATGAATTACATCTCCAAACTCCAGGAATATTCACTTCAATTACAACATATAGATAGGTATTCTAAATTATTATATGTCACAGTATTAAACTAAATTAACCACTGCCCAGTCATCTTAAGTCTTTTCTTTTCCATCGTTGTCTATCAGAGGTGATGGAGGCCGAAACAGAGCTGATGAAAAAAGCGACCAATGACGAGAGGAGGAGAAAGAGACGTGGTTTAAATAATACTGAGACATCTAAAGCTTTACTTTATGAGCATCTCCCTGAAAAGCTACGATGCTTTGAGCGCTATTACAGACGAGAGCAGCTCATTAGGGCCCAAAATCCTGATCATGACTCCTTTGGTCAATGTTGAGACGTTACCTAACAGACAATTAGCTGCTCATACAGCTAATAGATTTGATATGCACGGCTCATCTCATACACTGGATCTCATTATTGTTGTAGAGAGCAGGTTGGTTCATTACTGAAATAACAGCTTCTAAAAAGAGAAGGAGGCGTGGCGAGTTGCTGATTCAGGGTCTTTTCAGTGTTGCAGAAGTCTCTCCTGAACAAAATGTTACAAAATGTTCTCTCACGTCTGCATGGCGCCCCTGGTCACCAGGTCACAGCACTATGTAAGACTGAAGCGTATCCACATTTATTTAACAGTGAAGCCGTGTTAGTAGAGGGATGTTTTTGCTACAATCCTGTAATATTAGCCCACCACGTTAGCTGACACTTTTCATAACACCGTCCCTCTGCTCGTCTGTAAGGGGGAAACAGTGAGGAGGCCATAACAGCACTGTGTGTTTTACGACAGTGCAGTTGCACTCAGAGGACTTGGGAGGGCGCCAAAGTGCATCACACTGAATTCCTGCATATTGTTGCTTTAAATTATACACGTCTCTCTGCAACTCCCTCCTCTTCAGAGGGACATTAAAGACTCCGAGCACAGCGGCTGCTTACTTCATCTCAGCCTCTGCCTCAAACCTATCATTTGGTTTAATTGCTATAGCGACTTGTGAAACACTCTGGCTTGTGTGTGTATGTCTAGCTGACAGCAGATGAATATGGAAAACAGAAAAGGGAACAGTCAAGGCTTTGTATAGGTTTTAAAATCTGATAGGACTTAGAGAGGATTTGGTCCATGTAGCTAAATAATTAAAAGTGTTATTTTGTTTGTTCTATGTGCAGTCCACAGGGGGTCTTTCATCGGGCACCAACAGATTTACTGCAGTAACATCGAGCCCCCCTCCACCCCCCCAGGAGCCCCTAAAAACCAAACCGCCAACAAAAAATCCAGGATCGACTCAATGTAGCACTTTCACTTTTGTTCGAAAAAGTAATTATCATAAAGGCCAGAGGAGAAACCTCCCGCTCTGTTCTTTTCACATATTGTTGCAGTGAAACAAAAGCGTTCAGAACGTCACCTGTGAATGTGCCTCGGTCAGGACGTCTTATCATTAACACACTGACTGACGGCGTGTGCCCACCTGCTTGTGTTTAAGATGTCAGCGAAGCCAACGTCTCACGCTATTATAACTTCACTCCGCCGCTTGCTAATGGACTGACTTTGAGCCGATAAGTAATGAGGTGACAGTGAGTAATAACATGTAAAGACCTAGAAAGACAGTGTCAGTGTATTAGCTCATGTCACGTCAAAGAGAAGTTTCGCTAAAAGAGAGAGTTTTAAAAAACTTGTTTAAATGAGCAAAAATAAATAAAACAATGACATTTGACGGCTCACTTGGATGAAGAATTGGCTCCTGGTTTACCGCAGCATGATCCCTCTCCCCTTCTGTTGTCTCCAGCTCTGCCCAGGTGAAGCTACCGATTGCACAACGAGGCGGCCCTGGACCTCGGAGCTGAAAAGCCCAGCGCTGGCTTCGCTGGCGTTTGAAGCTGGGACTGCTGTGACCTCTCAGCCAGTTGTGTTTGCTTCAATCATTTCCCCAGTTGATCTTTGTTGTGATTTAGTCGTCAGTTTATTTGGCGTATGATTGGTGATAGCATTTTCACTCTCATCGTGTTTGCAGCTAACGTAACGGTAGTAACAGCATCTTACAGTCGCTGTAGTCTCAGTCTGTGAACGTCTGCTTAGACTCAGTGAAACAGCACTGCGTTATGAAACTGCAGATGCGGCAGGAGCAATCATGTGGTCTACACATCCGTCTGCTTATGAGCCACAGCGATGTGATTGAAGGTTTGCTTTCCTGGTGATGCTAATGCTAACATTAAAAAGAAAAGTTCTCATAGAAACTGAAGATTTTTCAGAAGCATTCATGCGACTGTCTCTTCGTGTAATCATGGAGTCTCCTGTCACACACCAGGATGCTTAATGTTTAATGCTGACTAGTTGACCAATATGTGCTACATATCGGTCTTTGACCTGTGTGCCACCTGCAATCTAACAAAAGAGCAAATCAGCGTATTGGACATTTGAGTCCAAGCTAAATTGCTGTATTCACTTTGGGCAAACATTGAAATGTGATCGTTTATTCCCCCTCGGAGAGATGACAGGCATGTACACGATGTTTACTGTTAGCACCCTGGAATGCTTCGGTACATGCTTCATGAATATCAAGAGTAACAACAAAAGCATGGAGGCTGGACAGAGACGGGAGCGTTTGACAGCCTGATTGCAGAAACTTTCTCCGGCGTTGGCCTTTACAACAGCCGCACACCATCATTTCAATCTGCCCGGAGTGAACGCTGCTCTGAAGGGGTTGAATACTGATCAGCCTTGGCTTGATGTGATTATGGAAGTGCCAAACAGAGCAGACACAAATTATATAGTGATAAACGTTAAGTGATAAACACACTTGTAATTGCACGACGCCCCGTGTTGGGAGTGAAAATAGGCGCTTGGCAATGTATCCAATTTTTCCTTTTTATGCGCTACAAGGGAAATAAAAATGGTGTCATTATGGCAGTAAAAATGTATTTGCTTCATTTAGAGTTTGACCTATGCGAGCGCTGCATTACCTGAAGCAGCGCGACAGCGTCTAACAGGACACGGTGATCATTTTATAAGCCGCATTAGGGTGTGTTCATTTTTCAAATTAATCTCTTTGATGTTTGAGATGAGGCGGCTTAAGTACATCTCTATATCACCGCCTGCTATATTGAATTTCTGAACGCGTCTCTGTGTGTCTACTCTCTTCACTTTAAATGTAGTTCATTGTGAATTTCACACTGATCCATCGTTGTATCTGTGTTTATTGTTTTTAATGGAGTGAGTTTCACCTGCGATGCCTGTCATAACTGGCTCATTAGACTCGTTAAACACTTGTCAACTACAGCGTTCTTTTTGTTATAAACGGGGGATTTACAGGTGAGTGGATAAATGGAGAACACAATTAACTGTTATAATTAGAAACAAACTCTTACCAACAGGTTTTCTGTGATGGTTGAGCTTCATGGCTGATATTTCTCAGAAGGAATCCCTCAGTAAACACAAGTTACCTGCTACATGGACACCTTTCTCTCTTTGAATTTATATGACTTTGTCTCATCTGTGCCTCATTATTTGGGGGTATTTGTGGTCATGTAACACTCTCTGCCTTTTTTCCCCCACTCAAACTCTTCACAGGGATTATGGGTAGTACTTCACCATGTTTATACATTTAGCATTGATCCGCAGATCACAAGCGGTCTAAACTGTCAGGGATGATCCAAGCGGACCATGGATCAGGCCTGTTTCCATTTCACCACCGGCACCGACGCACAAGCATCCGCTAAATGAAAGGCTTCATGAGATTACGGCATGCTTGTTATTGACAGAAATATTTCTTTATAGTTAGTTTATCTGAGTGCTTCTTTTATATTATGATTGGAATTGTATTGATAAGAATAGCCTATAGTGAACACAAAATAAATTTGATGATTTTGATTAGCAGAGATGATGTTAAAATCCACAGGAACATTAAAGTGAAGTTATAAATGAAATGAAACATCTGGTTAACTTTGATTTCAGCATCTGCATCGACCGATGTTACGAGTCAAAAGATCAAAACTGAAATACATCCCGGATGTCGGACATATTTGGCTCTTGAGGAAGCAGAATAGTATTTACACTAGAGTATTAATATAAGAGTATACTATACTACTCTTGTCTCCATTTCTGCAGCATAAACCTTTCCAGAGAAAGAAATGAGAATAGCTGTTGAGTATCCTCAGTCTCAGTATTTTTGTTAGCGGGTAACTGTGTGTGTGTGTGTGTGTGTGTGTGTGTGTGTGTGTGTGTGTGTGTGTGTGTGTGTGTGTGTGTGTGTGTGTGTGTGTGTGTGTGTGTGTGTGTGTGTTATTGGCGTAGGGCTTAATAACCTACTTCTCTGCAGACAGAAGCCCATGCAGCATGTAGTCAGGAAGACACAGAGGCATTGGTCTGTAAAGTCACACACACAGAACCACATCCACAACAGCAGCCTGCTTTGTTCCATAATACATAGAAAGTCATTTTTCCTCCACATGCTGTATAGATTAGAACAGAGGAGAGTTGATAAGTGAATAGTTAGAGGAGTTAGCCTCAGATGTAGTCATCAACACAACAGGAGGGGGGGGACACACACACACAGAGACACACACACACACACAGAGAGAGAGACACACACACACACACACACACACACACACACACACACACACACACACACACACACACACACACACACACACACACACACACACACACACACACACACACACACACACACACACACACACACACACACACACACACACACACACACACACACACACACACACACACACACACACACACACACACACACACACGGGTCTGGAGACTCGCTGAACGAAGAAGCAGCAAAATAAAGTTGAAAAGGGAACAGAGAGGGGAACGAGATGATGGTGGTCAATACCACAGGCTTAATTATAACAGATGGACAAAATATCATCGGGATTGAATTCAATAAATCATGCAAGAAGTGCTTTCCCCTCTCATTAATTTAAAGTGATACGAGTAAATATCCTTTTGAATTTGAAACAGGGGCCCTCGGTATCGATTCCCCGTCACTCTGCAGCCTACAGCTAATGCCGCACCATCATTTATAGACCAGGTGCTCAGCTTATCACGCCCTGAAGCCACTATTACATTCAAGATTAGACTATGAATGATTAAAATGAACCAAGGTTGGGTTTATTGATTGAAATCAGGAAGCTCAAAACACTCGCTGCTCGCTTCAGACGCGTGTATGGATTGAGCTTTGTTTTGCCCTATAGGCTCATACGCACGCCGCCGCGCTGGAGCAGCTCTGCACAGATGAAAGACAGAACACCTTTCAAAAATTTAAAGACATGCTAAACCAGATTAAATGGCTGCAACGAGCCTTATTTTACAGTTACATCGGCGCTAACATCAACAGAGAAGACGACACGTGATATAAAGAAGACCGAGTGTGATGAAGGGACATTAAATCACGTCGAAAAAAAACACAGAGGCTTGATGAAGAGAGTTTTCAAATTGGCAATCAAGGACAGCAATTTGAATTTTTATGGTGGTTAATCCTGTGAAAATTGGTGTGTGTGTGTGTGCGTGTGTGTGTGTGTGTGTGTGTGTGTGTGTGTGTGTGTGTGTGTGTGTGTGTGTGTGTGTGTGTGTGTGTGTGTGTGTGTGTGTTGACGGGTGGGACACAGGTGCAGAATGTAAAAGCCGAGGATAAAAAATGTGTCGTTTGCAATAAAAGAAAAGATTACATTTCTGCGTCTGATGGACTGTGATATAAACGAGGATGGGAGGTCTTTCACAACAATATGAGACTAAACTAAGTCCGACTATCACAACTTTGTTTTCCAACCAAAAGTCCGACAGGTCAGCCGGTTCAGCGCGGAGAGAGCGGCAGAAGTGAGAGGGACGGATGTGCGAGAGGAGAAAAGAAAACTTGAGTTCACACGTATACTCAAACTCCAACTTGTAGACACACACAGCCACCCAGAACAGCCAGGAGCCAAACACAGGGCGATTATTGAGCTGTGAATAATAAGTTCAGCCGCCAGCGACCTCAGTTTGCACGGTGGAGGTCCAGCTAAGAGGGTCAGGCTGAGAAGAAGAACCAGGAAGTAGAGAGAAGAGGAAAAGTAGTTAAAGAAATAACAAGCCCTGAAGCAGCGGAGGAATGTTTCTGAAACAGTGCTGTACATTCATGCTGCAACTTACCAGGACGTACATTACAGATGCAATTAATTTTAAGAATAATATTCATTATTTTTCCAATGACCCCAAGGAGATGTCTTGTAATGTCTTGTTTTTCCCCCCAAAATATTAAAAATAAGGGCTTTGCAATTAATTACAATTTTATGCTTTACCGTTTCGCCTTCGTAATAAACACACAGTGAGAGTCGTATTTTATTTCAATAAACTTAATGTAGTCAAGAAATACTGTCTCACTCAGCATCTTCATAATGCATTAATGCAGTCTAACAGCTACCTTTGATTAATTGGTGTCAATTTAGTTGAGAAAAAAATATTTATTATTTATTCTGGATTCAGGAAGGACATGTTGGAAACAAACAAACTACTGAGAGTTTATTTTCTATACGTTTGCTTTTATAAATCCTGAATGGGTTTTTTCTTGTCTACAATCATTCTTATGTCAACGCTCTTCCAAAATAAATAAAATGAGCTCAGCTGACTGAGTGAACCCAAGTGGACATCTCAGTTGTCTACAATCAAAATGTGCCTTAATAAACTTTGAATTGAAATGGTGAGTTCATTAATATGACACTTTAGTTTTCTGCTACTTCCTGTGGTAATTTGAGCCCGGCTGACCTGACAGGAGACTTGCTTGGTTTTTTTTTGTAAGTGATGATATGTTGGAGTGCACCGATGTGTGTGCGTGTGTGTGTGTTTGTGTAATGCCAGTTCACTTATGTGCTGGCCCTGTGAGTGTCTGAGGAGAGAGGCTGAGAGGCGATATGAGAAGGACCACCGCCAGGGAGTGTCTGACTTAACAGAGATAAGAGGTAGGGTCAGGCAGAACACCCGCGCTCCGGCAGGTAGGGGAAATGGCTGCTGGGCAGTCCCTGACCCTGGATCAGAGTCGGGGAGCCGGGAAGAAATGAGACGTGACTAATGGAGGCACTGCAGGCTGACCCCTGATCAGTCGGGAGCAGAGAGAGGAGAGGGGGAGGAAGGATGGGGGGGGGGGGGGCTAAGGACGTGTGCTGAATGAGGTGGAGCAGACTGAGGGGAAGGGTTGGGTGTGTTTTTCAAAGAGGAACAAGTTAATAGTGACAATTGAGGATGTAATCTAAGGCTACAAAAAGAGCTTGGGGAATGTTTGTTGTGAGCCCATAGCAGTGACAAACACAGTCTTTATCCGCTGACACAGAAAAGCAGAGAGCGGCAGCACAGGGTCAAGCCGAGTGAGTGGAAGTTAACGCACACGCAGCGCTAGCAAGTTCAAAACTGAAAAAGGTACCCAATGAATCCCATTTACATCATCGGAGCCGACAAAGTTTCACAGAGGACAAAGATCAGTGATGTCTGCAGAGAGGAGAGTCCATCCTCTCCGTCTTCTGCCTGCTCCACTTTTCAGATAATCTTTTTTTAATTTATTTAATTAGGACAGTTCACATCAATCAAGATATCAACAAAAAGGAGCCATGTGAGCACAAAAGCTGAATTTCATCCGTTGTCCTCAGGCAGGTACTAACAAAAAACAAAACAAAAAAATGAAACAAATACAATTTACAGGACAGGTTGAACAGAACAACATACACAAACAAAGGCTGTTTGAGGATTTACCCTTCATGACATCACAAGGGGCAGTAACCCCTCCCCCAGCGAGGTGTTTGTTCTGCCTTCTCCCCCTAAACAAGAAGACGTGGAGAGAGAAAACCCGAGCCCTTCCAGAGAGGGGCGTGGTCAGGTTTATGAGTGCAATAAAAGGTTTTTAAATGTATACTTAAATTTGCTCTGCAGCTGGACATGCAGTGTGTGGGTTTGCCGAATATCAGCGTGTTTCACACGATCCATTGGCAATAATAAAAGGCTATAATAACATCAGAAACATTAACCTTGATATCCCCTCAGATACTCGCAGCTCTGTTACAGATTGAGCCGAGGTGGTGAGCGCACTGCGGCACGTCTCAAGTTCAGTCTGATGGTGTGTGGGACACATCTTGCTTCCAGGCATTTCGTCTTGTTCTGTGGTTTGTAAGCACTGATGTCTCTCGTACTGCCAATTTCTCAACTGTAATAGCACTGCAATACTTACAGATGCTGTTAGATACTGAGATCCTGTCTTTATCCGTGACCAGGAAGACAAACCTTTTAGGGTTTTTTTGTTTCTCACATGGAAGACATTCAAAACAAGGCGAGAAAGCACAAACTTACTGAAATCAGTTTAAAGACAAAGAGAATGAAAATTCATCCCGTCTTTATTAACCTTCAAACTGCTGTATGAACATCGGACAAATAAAAAGCATTTAACACGAGGGCTTCATATGCTCTGCATTAGCTTCACTGCATGCCGACCAGGACCTAGAAATCTGTGTAAATGTGTATGCACCTTACACGCAGCAAAGGGTCAAGGTTGGATACGCTGTGATAAGGACATAACCACGAGGCTGTCGCCGCCCTTCACACACTTGCTTTTTCCATTTCTTTCAGATACACTCATACAGAGACTGAAGGTCTCTATTGACTTGGATCTGAACATGTTCTTTATAGCCGTCACCTCAGGACAATACCGCGTCGTTCACCGAGTGCTGAACGAGCAGGGAAAGTGTTCAAGGCTACTTATGGGAGTGTACTGCTGACCTCTCCAAACACGCCAGGCATAAAAATGAAAAATGGCGAGATAAACACACTCTACACTCATGCCCTGTCTCTGTGGAGTCTTACTGCTTTTTTTATAAGACAGTAAATAGAACATGATGCTAAATGTTTAAGCTATTACTAAATGTCCTTCATCTAAATGAATGGTTCCTTTATGTTAGCACCAACTTCTAGAGGAAAAGCCATCAATAAAAACATATGCAAATGACTGAAGCCAGGCTCAACAGGCTGCAGATCCTGAAAGGTAAACAGTAATGTGTGTGTGTGTGTGTGTGTGTTGACGTGGGAGCAGCAGTGCATCGAGAGGCAAACATTAAACTAATTATCCTGGGACCCAATCAGACCGTGATACGGTGGTGGACGTTTGTGAACGTGCAGATATAAACGAACAGTCCGAGTGTGTCCTCCGAGTGTCGTCATGAACAACGCTGGGAATTAATAAATCCATTTCATCACCGTCACCACCTCTGATTAAAATCTCTGTTTTACACTTCGAAATCTATCGAGCGTAATGTTGGAGAGGGTTTCATTTCAATGTACAACTTTGAATTTAATACTTCGTCAATGAACCATTTTCTCTCTGTCGCCCCCCCCCTTTCCAAAATAAAGTACAGATCACAGATCCATTTCAACCATGTGTTACTGAAAGGTGTCTGATTACTTAAGATTCAGAGTAGGGCAGACAATAATCTAATAACAGGATAGTGATGCAACTAATTCTAGTAATAAAATATCGCAGCGCTAGCTTGAATCCCAGTGTGACGTCATCCTGTCCATGTAGGAGGAGGAATCGCAGGGTAACTCAAGATATGAAAACTAAACGAAACACATGGGACCACAACAGTGATGACACCACAATATTTATGTCACAAGTTTTTAATCAATTACGAGACATCATAAAATGATGCATCATGCTGAAGAAAACTAAATGCCCCTCGGTAAAGTGCAGCATTAAGGTCTTCAGTCACTTTGACTTCTTCTCATCACTGATATTATCCCACTGGACACTGGATGACCATGTTTTTGTCCTCCTGCTAATAGCATGTGCTAGAGACACGGATTTTTACAGCGAGGGCGATAAAACACAGGAATGCATCCCTTGAAACGTGTGATTCACAAACTGCAGCATGTCATAATAAAAGTTATGATGCATTATTACTAATAAACCACTGGCCTCCTTTCCCCATACTCTTTAGCTGCATTATAAAATGATTGTATCCTGCTGAACACTGATAATCATCAATATAGAAGAAGTCATTGTGATCATATTCTTTGCCACATCGCTCAGCCATGACTCAGACCACTGTAATCCCATTACATGGACCATGGTACTCTATCAGCCGAAATGGTAGTGTAGCAGCAGCTATTATCGATAAGCTAAAGGCAGAATGTCACGCATTGAGGAGCTTCTTTTTTAGATCCATTCACCATCATTTTCTACTCTCTTTTATCCACATCAGCGTCTCTCAGCCCCCGCCGTCTTCTCAGAATGAAATGCCAGTCTGAATTAGGCGGTGAATTGGTGAGACTGATGGTTTTTGAGGGTTTCGGGAGATAGCTTAGTTGAAAGTGAAAGAATGTGAGATTGTGCTCGTTCGATTCTGTTTGTGTGGGTGTGTGCATGCGTGTGTGTGTGTGTGTGTGTGTGTGTGTGTTACCGCTGCAAAGGTGAGCAGGGGGAGAGAGAGAGAGAGAGAGAGAGAGAGCGCTTGTCAGCCAACACAGGTCATGAAAAATGCATAGAGGTTGTGGTGTCAGTTTGCTGGGGCGCGAGCTGCAGAGAGCGAGCGCACAGACGGGCTTTTCTGAACTCTCGAAGCGTCTCTGTCTGCTCTCTCACTCACTCAGCCTGTGTCGCTCATACGCTACAGCTCACTTTATTACACCTGCTCACTTCACAGCCACCTGTATACTCTCCGTGTGCTCTGTGGGTTTCACTGAGCTCTTCAACTTGACACTGATACTACACTTTAGTAAATCTTTACGGCACGTTCCTTTTCCATAGCAGCTCTATCACTTCACCGCTTCCTACTTTGTCAGTTTGACGATGCAAAGAAGTATAAGTGTCCAAGAGTGAGGTCGGTCACCCCACTGGCTCTAAAAGTTCCTTTTTGGTCTCTTGATAATACACACTGGACTATCGCATTTTTTTGATGCAGCATATTTGTTTGTGAATCAGGGATCTCCAAGGAGAGGCGACTTCACATGGCTGTGGCGGTTTTCTCTGTACGCTTCTTTATAGCGTGTCATGTATTTATTTTGGCGGGTCTCGTGACAGCCTAAATCCCCGAACCACTAGACTCAGTTATCTCCTCCATTGACTGGGTGTAACATTAAGGCTAAGACAAACGTGTCTGATGTCATCTGAACTCAAAACAACAGTGCAGTTCTGAGCTACAAGAGATGAGCTTAAAGATGCTGCAACATTTTGAATAGAGGAATCATTATCGGTGGTTTTAAATACAAGCAAAACGTCACATTACACATAATGTGTTAAATAATCACTAACAAGGGGTTGGTTCCTATCACTGATGAGTTTCAGGGTTTGTTTTTTTAAAGTCATGGATGACCTCAGAGATCCCAGAATGCCTTGCCAGAGAGTCTCTCAGTCAACAGAAAGATTTAGATTGAAAATGAAAATGCTTTCTCCTCATTTGGCTCGTCCCCTCACATCCATTAGCACTGTAATCTTGTTTTGCTGCATATCACATTTTTGCCAGTTTTCCCTTTTTGCTACGGCATAATTGATTTTTAAATTCCTCGATCTAACACACAACCCGCCGAGGTTACAGCGTTCACCTCCCGCTCCCAAACCTTAAAAGGAAGCAGAGAGGAGAGCAAGAACAACAACACGCTGTTTCTATATTTGTCTACTCAGTATACATTAGGATGGCTTTTACACGCTTGTTGTTGAGACAGCCGGGCTTAATGGACTTTGTGTGTAAAACATCATCAATGAATGGCGCTGCACAATGAATAATTAACTGTGCTGCTGTAGAATGGGCCGCATGCTTTCATTTATTCAAAACCTTTCTCCAAATAATGAGTCTGTGCGTCCTGAACGCTAAAATCACAGCATCTTTACGGAGCTGCAGCAGAAGCCGTTTCTACACTTCCAGTGTAAACCTCGTGGTTTAACATGTCTTCACTCGCTGCCCCCCCCCCGCCCTCCTCTGTCTGACCTCTGGCAGCAGACGAGTAGAAGCATCATACAGCTGGACTTGTTTGATTCCCACACCGCTCTGTTTGTACACCGTATGCTGCCAGCATGCAACATTTAGCTTCAGGCGATAGCGGAGCCCAGTAATGAGTCAGTGCCTCTCCACACGCACTGCATATGTCATAGAGAAAACTCTGTGCTTTATGCATATGCAAATCCTGTGTGTTTGCAGCTCAAACACCTTTATTTTTAGATATATTGCTTCAAACTGAAGCGTGGGTTTTTGCTCTCTCGATCTCCACGCTTCAAAGATTAATGTATGCTGAGAAGAGTTGAGGGGACTATTTTCTGCCCTACTTCTAAAAACGACCTTTACACTCTGTCACTTTAATATCAGCCATAAACGGAGACTTAATTAGAATTCATAATGAAAACTTTTCCTGGCATGTTAATAACTGTGTTTTCCCTTTGTTACCTTTTGTGTCATAGTTTGTTGGTTTAAAAGCAAATATATTGCCAACAATGTCAGACCTGCAGGGCAGCCTCTGGACAGCTTCTGAGCAAAAGCACTTTTATCCAAAATTATAGCAACTTCATTCAGTCCAGTTTGTCAAAATCAATCCGACTATCCTCCTCACTTTCATCCTCAAGACTCTTTGAAAGCTTCCCTCTTTCCACACACACACACCACAGTCTTGATGTTTCTTTTCTCAAACCCATCGCATCATCTCAATTCATCTGAGGAAGTTTCCAAACAATGTGTTGTTTATTTCTTATTTATGTGAGTGTACCTTCGTTCCATTCAGGCTGACTGTCACTATGTTTTTTCTTCTCCTACTTCCCTGTCTGAGACGCCTTCAGTGTGAGGAAGGATTGTTTACCTGTCCTGTCCGATAGCTTGCCTGCCATGTATTGTTTCTGTCAGACTCAGTGTGTCTACCTGTAGTATTTGACAGCCACACCTGTCTGCTAAGTACAAGGCACTGTGTCTCCAGTCTGTCGGGCGACTTGGCTGCACTGCGTGTCTGATAATCAATGCGACAAAGACCCTCAGGACTTGACCATATCTGGTGCAGTGAAGTCATCTTCACAAACACTGTGCACTCATCGCTGCGTTTATGTATGAATGCACACTTTCTCTGAACACAGCAGCTGAAGAGACAGTTTCAATGTTTCTGCAGCACATATCGAGTAGCTTTACATCAACTCGGAGAGAGAGTATGAGGAGCTGCCTTTAGGTGCTTTCCAAGAGAACGAGAACAGAGTTGAACTCCATGAGTCTGGTACAGTTGGTTTCATCCTCTACACAATGACTCCGACAGTATACACTGTATGACAGGTGACAAAGCTCGATCTGTAACATGCGGAGGTTTGTTTGCAAGCGCTCAAACTATCAGCGATGTTGCTTTTTTCCCCCCATACTGCTTTGAAATCGAACAGTGCTTGTCATGTGTTCTCAGTTCTCTCACCACTGAATTAATCAGAAACTATTTAGATAACTGATAGATCAATTTCACAATATTTAAAGCTCCATTTAGAATCGAGGTGTATTTGCTCAAAATAAAACAAAATCTTTAGTGATGAAATATGAAATGATGAAAAACAGAAGAAAACTACAAAAGGAGCATGAAGTACTCCTGTGTCCAAAAACATCATGAACGCGTTAAAGTCGTCATCACGGGGTCGCCGGAGGCGCAGCGGCAGTGCGCGCGACCCCACGTATTGAGGCTCAGTCCTCGCGCGCGGGCGGCCCGGGTTCGGGTTCGCGTCCGGCCTGTGGCCCATTTCCCGCATGTCTCTCCCCACTCTCTCCCCCCTTTCCGACTCTATCCACTTTCCTCCCTCTATCATTAAAGGCAAAAGGCCAAAAAACAAATCTTAAAAAAAAAAAAAAAAAAATTCGTCATCACACTTGACAAAACAAATGGACTAAATGATCACATCGATTACAGATTATTTTCTTTTCATAATCGTAGGAAGACAAAATCGTAATTGACACTGAGACGAGATTAATTGTCAAGCCGTATTTAACAGAGACAGTTTTGGACAGGCAGAATAAACAAACCTGATTTATCACTCTGCCTACCTTCTTACCTTGTAGTCTTTATGATTATGGTAAAGATATGTTAAACTGCAGCGGTCCCTAACCGTCTGCATGAAAATGAATCGGCATTATTGTAAATATGCCAAAATGTACTTTTGAATCCTTTCGCTGCTAAATGTGCAGAAGAGTGAGAAAAAACAAAGAAGCTTCCACTCAAGTCCCAGAAATAATGCATGAGTGTGACTCCAGCACCGAGTGGATTTCTGTGGACGATGTGTATTCACTTATCTCTTCAGATGTCAGCAGTTGTACGTAATTCAGCAGAGCAATGGCAGCGAGCCGCAGTGAAGACAACACCATTCATTTCTGTCCTCGCAGCTCGAGGAGAGAAAAGGCTGTGACAGCTAATGTGGCACTTTTCAGGCAGCCTTTTCAGCAGCGCTGATGCCCATACTGCCGAGGTTTCATCACCCTTGCTTCAGCAGAGATTTCTAAAACACTAAGAAGGACGCTGTCCAAGGATTCCTTTCTGGAACTAAGAGCTCACAGATGTAATTCAGAGCTACAGTGCATCACACGACCCAACATATCTGCGAAATCAGTTCTAAAATTACCCAAAGCAGACAGGCTAAACTAGAGCAAACAAGGACATGTTTTCAAGAAGTAGTTCATGACTAAATGTGAATATCACCCAGATTCATAGAGGCAGGCCTGACACACGCTAAGACAAGTAAAAAGCTGACGATAAGTCCAAAAACAACTCGCAACCTTCGGTGCTTTTAATCCAATTTGTGTCTGAATTGCACATATAGGGCTTCCATCAGTGCAAGACAAGTACTCGTGTTATCCCCTACAGATACAAAGCCTGTTATTGACTCGTCTATCTACAAGACTAAAAGCTACGGCTTTATTACAGACATGTAAAGGACCCAGTATTAGACTTTAGGTTATTTCAGATGCCACATACTGTAAATACTAAACTATTCAAGTGATGAATCTATTTTAAACATTAACTAAAGGTTGGTTATAATAAGATTTACTTTTAGCCCTTTGCAATGGCTTCATGTTATGTTTCAGCCCTGGCTTTTGAGTTATTGGTACTACTGCATCAAATCTGTGGCAAAGAAAATCAGTATCACTCACACAGCACAAGTACACAGATAAGCCAACAAAGCTTGAACATGTATTTTAAAAGCATGCCTAAAACTATGACGTAGTAAAATTGCCATGGGACAAAAAAATAACAGTAAAAAGTATTTGTCAAGGAGACGAGTTGAAAAACAAAACGAGGAAAGGGGAACATCCAAACAATCGGACAGGAGACAGGATACGAAACAATGAACCGAGACAGAGGGTAAGAAATACTGAGACTAAACAGAACTGGAGTAATCAGAGTGTCAGGTGACACTAATGAAACAGGTGAGACAATCATGGTCATCAAGACAGGAGGGAAACACAGAAAGGCAGGAAAACAGGCAACACTGAGAACTACAAAATAAAACAGGAAACATGAGGGAATAATAAAATTGAATTCAAAACTCTGAAATAAAAACATACATAAAACCCAAACCATGACGCTCCCAAGTGTGGAACCACAACACAGAAATGAGTGTCAATGAGCCAGCATGTACACACAGCAGGGCCCTAAAAATCAAGTCTTGGTGTTAATTTTACAATAATAACCAAAAAGTACCAACACGTGAGAAGTATATTATTATTATTTTGTTCTGCTAGCATTACTTGATATGTGAAAGTCTCTGCGACAGTTTGGCACAAAGGTGGCATCTTTCAACGTCTCAACAGAACACCAGCAGCATGTGTTAAATAACATATTATCCTCATTAACCACAACACAAACAATACATCTGCTGCTAATACACACAACAACTCTGCTCAAACTTCAGTGACTTTTACCATCATGACAACATGCGCCATTATCAAACCTGTTTCCAACACATGAAGCCACACCTGAGTGTTGACAAACTACTAGCATTAGCAGATAACAACACTTAGCAAACAGACAACAAACAGCAGCTCTGCTCATTTAACTTGCTATAAACATAAACATGCAACAAACAAGCAAGCTGTCTTACCTCATAGAGGTGTGTGTTCTTCTTCTGTGCGGGATTATCCACCTTTCCACCTGTATTTACAGCACGTTTAGCCCACGTTTAGCCGCCCCTCTCCGTCGAAGTTCGTTGTTACCATGGTTTCAGTAGAACGTGAAGAACACGAGCGCGTGGTGCGCAAAGACAGAGCTCGTGCGCTACAGTTTTAGGAGCAGCCTTCTTGCTGCAGCAGTAGCCGGGTTTGTTAGCATTAGTTTAGCAAAGGACTCTTACTCCCGCTGTTTCCGTCCCTTGACGCAGTGATGTTTGTCTGATTCTTTCTTGTTCACAGATTATTTAGAACAAAAAACGTATTTCACCTGTTTCCTCTTCCTGTGTAAACATCAGCGACCCCTGGTGGCTGCGAGCTGAACAGTCAAATTTATTAAAAGTACCGTAATCTAACAATCCAACAAATAGAGGAAATATTGTTGTTGGGTTTTTTAATCTCTTATTAATTGTAATTTAGCCCTTTTCTGATTTTACCTGTATATAATTTCTGCCTTTTATTGTTTTTTATTTTTTACTGTGGCTATCATTTATTGGGCTTTTTTTATTATTGTATTTGTAAGGTGACCTTTAGTGTCATTACAGGCCTCCTTTGTGTTTTTTGTTGTTGTTGTTGTTGTTGTTGTTTTTCAAAAACATCTCGTAAACCATATTTATAAATGCAAAAGAAATGATAAAACAATATATCATAAGACCAGGCTTGGAGGCTGTAGTCCTCCAAGCGGGGAGTCCATGTTTCATTCTGATCTGTGGCTTTCTTTACCACATCTTTCCTCCTTTCTCTCTCCCACCGTTCTATCACAAAAAAGCAAAAAAAAAAAAAAAAAACATAATTCTAAAAATTGTTAATTAGAACTAAATTCATGGTGAGATGCTAAAAGTGTGAAATAACAACCCACGCATATCTGCACAAACCGCCTTCTTTGAGGTGTCACCCTCAGCACTTTTCCCAAAAGTTCTGTGTTTTGAATATCTTTCCCTAATTTTGTCGACATCGTGTCTGTCTGAACATGATGAGTCTGGTTAGACGGGGGGGGGGGGCTGAAGTGTTTGCATTGTAATCACAGTGACATAAACAGTCTGAGTACTTCGACCTTATCTGAAGCGGCTAAATCAGAGAAAGTTACTCTCAACAGCTTCTGCTCCATATGCCTCTTTACACTGCTTCACTTATGAAAAAGTTTTTCTTTTCAGTGGAAAAAAAATAATAATAAAGTAGACACGATGATTTCATATCTTCTTGGGGGGCCTTAACCTTAAAATCTAATTATGTTAATACTAGTGACACATTATGCTCTGAACCTCCTTGACCTTGACTCTCACCAGTGGGCAGAGATGAGGCAAACCTTGGCTCATGTTACATTATCTTTGTTAAAGTCACGGTTTGACCTTATTTATCAACGAAGGCAAAAAACCTCAGGGAAGATGAAGTTGGTATAAACCTTTAAGCCTATATGGAGCACACACAGAGCTGATCAGAATCAGATTGGGAACGAACACAACAAGATTTAAAAGAATTTTGTATCAAACGTAACAAGAAACGTTTTAAAAACCACTGCTTATGATTAATGCAAGTCTTTGGGACTACAAAGCATGAAAAGAGAAAATCAACAAACGAAAGAGCACCAGATTTCTTCTTTTGGCTTCTTTGCTCTCTCGATTCAAAGATTTATTCAAAATTAAATTTGTTAAGCCTTTTATCATCAGCACAATGGATGCATGAAGGAAAAAAGATCAAACTGCAACAACGAATATATTCACTGAAGGCAAGAAGAATAAAACAGCACTATTCACCAAAACCCTCCAAACGAAGACCAAATTGAGGAAGCACATTAACAATGGATGCAACAAATCAGTAGTCTCATTAGAAACCATGACAGCTAAAGGTAAAATTCAGTTCTCTCCAGCTCAGAAATGCAGAGATGAACTTGTTAACAGGGTCACCTCGTCTAGATAAGGATGAGAAACAGATGCAGAAGTCACAACAGCAAACATATTCAGGCAGGAGGAGAGTGAGGCTGGAAAAAAAAAAGAATTTCTTACAATATGTACTGTGAAAAAAACAGGAACAGGTGTGCAGTCAGGGGAGGTCACACACAGGGTGGGAGGTAAGCAGGAGGTGCTGTTACAATCTGAAATGATGGCAGAGTAACTTTTATTTGAGGATTGAATCATTGAGGAGAATAAGGTTGACGGTACGACAGGTTAGAGCTTTAAAACAGTTATTAAGACTGGTACCTTCGAGGTGTGTGTCTTCTTTGTGGTAGATTAACATTGATCACAAAAACTCTAGAATGAAATCTTTTTTTCTCAAGTTAGCTTTCATCAAATATCAGTTAGCTATAAATTATCTAACCCAGTGACTCCAAATGTCCAAGGCCAAGTTTTCAGCCTTACAGCTCTATCATCTTAAATTCTTTGTAAACCTTCCAGACCAAAGTGCTAAGACGCTTTTCTGAAGCTGGGCTTAGCTCTGCTTAGTACCAGATGACTCCTCAAGCCCCATGCTGCTTCAAATACCGCAGCGCTGCCTGCAGCAGAGCCAGAAGTGATACAAAGAGAGAGAAAGCAGGAGGACAGGGAGAGGAGAGACAGCAAGAGGCAAAGGGGGGGAGATGAGAGGTCTGAGGAGATAAAAAGGATGACAGGGGAAGTGAAAAAATGACAGAGGAGACTTGGGGGGGGTGGGCGAGAGAGCGGCGTTGGTGGGGTGGGAATGTGGGGGTCCGAGATGACTAGTTTGTCTGGCAAGGTTTGTTCTCCTCTGTCAGCTCTCCCGAGCATCCGTCCATCCTGCTGAGACAGAGAGAGATGAAAGTGTGAGGATAGCTCTGTGGACAGTGAGAGGAAAGGTGAAGTGGACTCCTGCGGGGACGGTGAGAGGCAAAGCAGGCAGGGGGTGAGAGTCGGTGAAAATAGCCTGAGCTGAACTACAAGCTGAATTCCTGATGCCACATTTGCTTTTTGTCGGCTCCGGTCGTCTGTCATTCGCCGCTTGCCAGAGAAGCACTTACATTCAGACCTCTAGTTTTATAGGGACTCCCTTATGGGTGCTATTCTGGAATTCATTGATCCAACCCGCTGCAATGAAAGTCAAATTTAACAGCGCTCCAACTCAGAAAATATATGTATTTTTTTCTATCCAGGCCGTAGCGAGAATAGCTTCTAGTTCTTTGGTAAATTTGCTTTTGGATGTGTTTTCGTCTATGAAACACATCCAGTGAGGGCAGGAATTTTATTTATTAATGTAAATATTATTTATCTTTTTTACCTTGTTTTATTTTATTTACCGTACCTTTTTTATCTACATTGCACCGTGGGGAGGGGGGAAACGTAATTTCGATTTCACTGTATGTCTGACATATTTTGGAATTGACAATAAAGAAACCTTGAACCTTGAACCTTGAATTGAACTTAGACCCAGGTTAATGATGTGAATAGTTAAAACATAGGTTGGATGATCTAAAAATTGAGGGGTTGATAGATGAAGGGATGTGGTTGCTTTATTTAGATAGTGATGGAATAGAAAAATCTCAGAGCGGCTCGTGGAGGAGGGGTGTGAAATCAGTGTCGGAGGAATAGGAGTGAGTAAGGCGTGCTTAAATACGAATGACAAATGAAATGGAAATGAGCTGTGCTTGAGGTTTGGTCTACGCTCCAGAAACCAAGTTTTTAAAAATGGATATTAGGGCATCCACAGTGCAAATTGCAAACGTTTAAGGCAATAAACTAAACACATAATTTGCTGTTAAAGTACATGATTTGGGCCCAGAGTAATGCAAACTTAGGAATTGTGTAAAGTTGTGCAGGAAAAAAATGGAGCAACGGGATTTCACCACAGCTTCCTTAGCAGTTGCAGGTATCATCATTTTGCACCTCGGCTAGCATTACCCAAGCCACAGGAAGCTGAGGTGTTATAATAACATGAGGGGAAATGTGACTGTGTGTGACAATGAGAGTGTGCACCACCACTGTACAGTATGCAGTGTAAGATAGGACATTACGTCTTCAGCCATGCAAGCATCTCTGGGAAGCTAAATCTACTGCTCTCAACTGCTCATGTCATTTCATAACATGTTCACATGGAAATACAGCTGAGTCGGATTTCATGCACGTATTTGTTCATACACTAAAGTTTTGGAGAGAAGTTCTATTTTGACCCGATGAGAAAGTCTCAGCGCACGAAATCATTACAACTCCTCCTGAAGGGAGCAGAAATGTCCATCTTGAGGGCGATCCAATAAACATTGAGACATTTCACTGTAGGTCTCTCAGTTCGCATCATCAATAGTTGCAGCACATGGAAGGTCAGAAGATCGCTAATGTCTTTAGAATTTATCTTCCAGGCACCGTGGACATCTGTGCGTGAGTTGGCCATCCATCCAATCGCTGTTGAAATATTTCAGTGTAGGCAAAAGCTGTGGATACAGACATCTGCATCCCTCGAGCTATGAGCTCGTATGGCTGAAAATGAGAATCATCCTCCTCTCTTATATTTCACTCGTTTCTTACAGCTGATTTAATCTACACCTATGTTTAATTTAAAGTTGGCCAAAACCAGGACACTGGAAGAAGGTATTGTGTAACTGCAGTCACAGTCGACTATTTTGCAACAAAAGATTATCTCAATTTATTTCAACACTGGAGGTTTCCTGTTGGATTAAATCACCCTGTACTTTCCAAACCTGAGTAAATATTTGTCCTCCTGAGTTTAAGCCCTCAGTCTTCTATTACAGATCTCACTCATTACAGCTTTGTCCTTTTTATAAATAATGCTCCCTTTTGGAATAAATTAGACCAGTGGTTCTTAAAACTTTGCACAATGAGTACCACCACAGAAAATGTTTCTCCATATACCACCATTATGGCGTACGTTGAAACACAGTACTGTATGGCTATTTAACAACAACAGTTTACACAGGAGTCCATGTTATTCCTGATATGCATGTCATTTATTACTGACTGCACAGCACGCACTGCGGTCTTACTGTTTTGTTGCTGGTGGGTGCTCACCCCCGTCATCCTTTTTATCTCCTCACACCACTCATCTCGCCCCTACAAAAACAGGGATCCTGCATACCAGCAGCGGTACTCGTACATCTTGTGCATAACTTTGACTAAGGCGATGTTCTTATGGCAGAGACAAAGAATTTCTACCCCTCATGTATAAATACGGGTTAAGTATTTGTACCTGCAGGATATCAGCAGTTGCTACACTGATCCCTTACTTTAGCAGGGAGGACGCACTAAGGTGGAGGTCTCTTTTGCAGGCGAGGACCTGCAGCAATACAAGTACAACAGAACTAAACAAAAAAATTGTTTTCGAAGTTAAAGATGCATTCATAAACATAATGCATATTTAAAACAGACCCACTCATTTTCCTTTAGGAGTTCAGACACTAACTCTCTCACGTTATAGCAGAGAAGAAACACAAAGGGGTAAGACGAGTTTGTAGTTTAAAATATGAAGAAGGGCTCCAGAGAATATTTGAAATTTAAATCCCTTGCTGTTCTGTGAGTCTGAAAGTCAGACATAGACATGAAGCCACACAGTGTCAATTTAGCACAGCATTTCACTTGTCTGTGACAGACAGGAAGCAGACGTGACTGTCTGCTGCCCTGATTCTGCGCTGATATCGTCTTATTTCCCCTGCTGGTCGTCAGTTATTGGGGCTTCATAAAGACAGAACGAAGGAAATCTCAGCTAGGCAACATGAACCACCCAGCCAATCAGAGACACCCAAAGTCAACCCTTTACCCTCCTCTTGTCCTTCTCAGCCTTTCTCCCATCACTCTTTATTTTCTTACCTCTTGTTGCTCTCTCGTTTCTTCACCCTCTCTCTGCGCTCTTATCTTTCCCTTCCTCTCTAGAGAAACAGAAAAAAGCCCTTTTGCAGTTTAATCTCCAGTTTAGATTCTGGAGTGTGACGTCCAATCAAATGTGACTCTGTCGTTCACCCTGTGTCGGGCTTCTTAGAGGACGGCCGAGTGTTTGTGGAGAGAGTGGACGGCGTGATTGAGTTGTAAGAAAAGCCTCCTGGTGCAAAAAGAAATGAAAGCGAAGATACAAGCAACAAGCACAATTCAAACCTGATAATCTGATGTCTTGAGAGATTTGAACACACAGCCAGGCAGAAGCGGTTGCAGGCAGTAAGAAGTGGTCGATGTGACAGTATGTGCAACCTGGTAGTTTTATCCTACCTGCTGTGACAAGTGCTTCGGCAGGGGATCAAAAAAAATATATGCACGATGCAAATGAAAAGACAGAGAAGAAGAATGAGAAAGAAACTGTCACGAAAACAACAGAAGGTGAAGAGAGGGGGAAAAAATAGCCAGATTAAAATGACAAGAAGTAATGGGAGGGAGAAAGGAGAAATAATTACAGGTGCTAAAATTTGCCATCCATCCTCAGCTTGAAACCTCAGCATGCAGAGTTTGAAGGATAAGAGTCGGAGTGTGATGGCCCCACAGGTGCAGGGAAGAATGAAAGAAGCACTTAGGATAATAAAGAGAGGTCAGTTTTACTCAGAACAAAGACAAGGTGTCTGTGATATCCAGGTCAGACAATCTCTGGAGGTCTGAATCTCTCCTTTTTTATGTTTCCTTAATGGACTTTTTAATTTGATGGATGGGCTGTCCGTCAAATCCTCTTGTTCCCCGGAGGGGGTCGGCACATTTCAAGTGTTACATTTTCTGACATTCACCGCGCAGTCTCAGAGACATGAGGGCGAGCCAGACTTGATCTTGTTTGCTGGGATTTGCCCAGGGCAGAAAGGGATTACATGAAAGAGCAGGAGACATATTGGACAGCTGTGTCCCAGTCGGTAGAGTCGGTCGTCTCTCAATCGGAAGGTCGGGGGTTTGATCCCCAGCTCCTGCAGCTTCGTCCGATGCTTCTTTGGGCTAACCCCACTGCTCTTTGGGTATGGGTATGAATTGGATCAGTTACTTCTGATGGTCTCTACATAACAGGTTCATCTCAAGTTCATGTCACCACCAGAGAAATTAAAAAGATCAAAAGCAGCAACTTATATATTTTTGTGGTCTTCAGCAGGGTGGCCCACTTCAGACGGCTGGGACAGTGAGTGAATATTGATAAGTGATTTTATTTCCTGCATCCTTCAGACTCGCTCTTTAAGAGATTTGTAGTGAAAACTTGTCCTCATGTTGGTCTCCTCTCTGTCGGCACTCACCAGCATCACTGCGGAATAAAAAGGCAGCAGGAAAACAAGGCAGTGCAGTTTTGCTCTCCCACCCTGCAGAAGATGACGACAACATTTACTGTAAGTCTCACACGTTTGATCTCTGAAGTTCTCTGGTGGTGACATGAACTAGAGATAAACCTTCGACTTGTTATTCCTCTCCAATCCACAGCTCTGAGGATAGTTCGGGAAGTGGGAATAAAAAAAAGAACACCAGACAAGCCAGATTTAGCAAAAAAAACATGTTTAATCTCTTCTTGATGCGTGTCTATTTACACGTAATAAATCTGCAAAATAGGAAAAGAGCAGGATATATACAGAGGCGTGAAACAGCCAAAACCTGTCACAGCAGCTTCAAGTCTGAAACTCTTAAAAAGGTATCAGAATTCATAAAGTATTAAAACTCTTTAAGATATTTTTGTTCTCTTTTTTTACCTCTCTCCTCTTTAATCTGTGTGTGAAGGTATTTTAAGTCCTTTTGCTTCTTCTCTGAAATGTATGCTTCAATGAAACGGCAGCTGAGGAAGCTGGAGAGAAGCGGCGGGACGAGGAACGAGGAGTGTCGCTCGAGAGGGGGGGAGAGAGAGAGTTCATAATTCATATTTTCGAGCGGGGGAAAATGGTGTGAGGACAGGTTTGCCTTTTTAACAAAATGAACTGTTTACATTTCTGGTGGTGGTCGATGGTTAGCTTAGCAACAAATTAATACAGAGCGTTTATATGCTAACTGAGAAGCTTTTTCGCTTCTTGCATTCCCATTCACAAATTTTTACACAACATCTTCTTGGTCCAGCTTCACACTCGACCAAAAACACCAGGAAGCAAATGTTTGTGCTGTGGAAAGTCAGGTTTTTACCGAGCTTGTTTTTTAGACGTGAGATTACTTCCAGGTTTTTCATTCCCGATGGAAAAGAGAAGATGTCCACAATTTCCATAATGAATTTTGTATTTTGACACTTCAAGTCTCTGTAAGTAAAAAAAAAAAATCAGAATGGGAAGAAACTAAAAAGGCACCGTGAACTTTCCTGTGTTGGTCAATCATAAAGAGACGCTCCCTCCTCCTCCTCTTCCTCTTCTTCACTGTGTTTGTCCATGTGGAAGCTGAACACCAACGATGCAACAGAATGAACAATAAGCATACCAAGTAAGCATGGCCTTCAAAGCACTTCCTTTATCCCAGTCTTTTTATCATTTAACCCAACATGTGCACGAGAAGCCGAGAAACAAGAAGCCAATCTAAAACACAAAAACCACGAGGGCCTCTCCTGCTATCTTTTACTCCCTACAACATGACGCTAGGGTTTATTAACTGAGCCCCATTGCTCTTCATACGACACCAGAATCCTCTTTATCAGTCTTTATCAAAAGAACAATCGAGCAAGTGAAACATCAGCGGCGTTATCCCCATCATTGAAGTGATTTAGTCATTAATTCAGAGTGCGGTAATGAGTGCCTGTTAACATCGCCTCGATTCCTCCATTCATCAAGCATTCAGACAAACAGTAAATTCCTTCAATGAAACAATATTTAAATGACAATAACCCATCGCTAAAGTCCTCTAGTTGCAGGAAGTGAGAATGTAATCCCTCGTGACAGCGTGCTCCTCCTGACGTGGCGAGTAACGCTTCGGTCAGCTGCCCTCTGTGATGTTTTAGGGCAGATCAGAGGTTCAAGTATGGAAGTACATAACAGTCTGATTCATTCTGTCCACGCGCGTTAATGCGCTCAGGAAACACAGCATCTCACGATGAACTACAGGCTGACACTTCAAGATGAGAGCGCACTCTTTTTAAATGAATGGATTATCTATCAGGAGCTGTCGGCTCATCGCAGCCTAAGAATCCGTGTTAGACTGAGAACACACGAGACGATGTTAGGCCCCAACACGAGGGCCTTTATAATGTCTTATGTGAGATGTAGGGTTACTTCTATTTAGTGTGGAAGTGGCGTCATGTGATCTGCAGAGGTGCTCAGTAAATAATACTAAACTTCACACTGCATGGAAACAATTTAACAACCTAACATTTGGATGTTGCGTCAGCTGAACCGGCTGCATTCATTTTTATTGATTATTTGATGGCGCATGTGAAGTAACATATTACATTTGATTTTGCACATCCAGATGCATCCAAACCAAACTGGGTTTTGTTCAGTCTACAGACGACTGAACGACCCTGAGGGTTCAGTCTACTGAAAAGTCCGCACAGGGCCTGTGGTGCTGATCTTCTCCATCCTGGCTTTTCTCCTGAAGTGAAGTTTGATCATGTGAGTTTCTGTGAGCTCTCGAAGGGAAACAACTTTCTCTGTACTCATAAACCTTTAAAAACATGAATATATATAGTTTTCTGCCAATAGACAGCACTCAAATGTTTTTACTTCTGAATACAACATGAACATTTAGAGATGTGAAACAGCTGTGACAGCAGAACGATCTCGTCAGACACTGAACGTTCGAGTGTTGTCGCACATCTTGTATTTCACTCAAACATGGAAGTGCAAGTGTTCACAACATTTCACAAGTCAGTCGCGCTCTCTTCAGAACAACTGCTGATCTTGTCGATCACTTCTGGTGACAGCTTGTTGTTCGATCAGCAGTTTGTAACATGCAGCACCAACAATATAAGGAACACTGGACCTGCATGGCAGCTGAGATGCTGCTTCCTAAACATGAAATTACCATAAAAAAAAGGTTTCATCCCACGGTATACGTATAAATATCTC
This sequence comes from Symphodus melops, assembly GCF_947650265.1. Lineage (NCBI taxonomy): Eukaryota > Metazoa > Chordata > Actinopteri > Labriformes > Labridae > Symphodus > Symphodus melops. The sequence continues at coordinate 2,390,336 of NC_136703.1, forward strand.
TGTGAATATTAATGTGCTGTCAGGGGGATTTCTTTGTGCCAGCGAGATTCAGAATAGCTTCTCTTCCATCAGAGGCACATTGGAGACCGTCGATAATGACTAAAATGGGATGCGGGTGGGTTGAACTAAAGGTGCATGTGAGATTAAAGGTGCAGATACAGAATCAAAATAAGTGTAGGCGTCATGGGTCCTGCATGTGGTCCCCGGTCAACAGACATGACGTGCACCTGTCATGATCATAAACGTAATCAACACCATGTGAGTCACTGTTGTCATTTGAAAGACTTGATTATATTACTGTCTATTTAATGGAGGGGGCAGGGATTTAAAATAATCCTTCAGCACCTTGTGGACCTGAGCCTGGATGTGGGCAGCTCTTTTGAAGCACGAGCCGCAACCTAGTATTTTCTGTGTTTCTCTTTAATCCAATAAAATGACTTAAAGCCTAACCTTAAAATAGGGCTGAGTTTGGAAATAAAAGAGAATTGATCAGTTTACGCTCCTCAGATTTCTTCAGATTAGAGTCCTCGGAAAACACGAAAGTTAGCAAAAAGCTGACGGGGACTTTAAACGACCTGTAAAGCCGATGAGTCTGATGAGCCGGAGCAGAGGAGTCTGATGTCTTCTGGTTTAAGGCCTCTGAACTCAGCAACAGGTCAAGCAGATCAGATTTTAAATTAACATTATGGAACCGTTGCTAATTGTTTTATGTTAATTTAAGTGGTATCGTCTTGTAATGTGCCGTTCATCATCGTTCCTTCTCTTTCTTATTTAATGAAACCACGAGCCGTCCTGGTTGTTTACTGTCTGGTCAGTCCGGTGCTCCAAACTCTACATGTTGTTCTGATTTGCATTCCCTTGTCTTTGTAATGAACCCTGTTCCCCTTTCAAACACACACACGCACACGCACACACACACACACACACACGCACACACACACACACACAGGAGAAAGGAGTGTGTCGTTCATGAAGCACTGCAGGTTGAGGTGAAGCATCACAAAACTTGAAGTAAATCTTTTTGAAGTTTCTCTTTTTTTTTAAACCTTATAAAATAAACCAAAAAAAAGAAGAGAGAAGGCCTTCAACTGGTACAAAAAAAACACCTACATTAATCAAGCTACATTTCATTATCACTTCAGAAACCACATTCACATTTCAAGGACTACGCCTCGTACTTCGCCTCCTCCCTCCAACCACAGATTTTTTCCGCAGAATGAAACGCCAGGAGTTAAACAACATTGTTTTAATAGCTTCTGCACACAAACACCGCCCTTCATTCCGGATGGCTCTTTTACAGACGTGAGGGGAAGTCTTGAGAAACAGGAGTGAGAAGCTTGAAGGGCACGTGTGCAGCAGTCCGACTTCTATGGCCGCGTAGCTCCTCCTACCACAGCGTGAGGCGGCCATGGACTCAGACGCACAAAACGCTCCGGATGTCTGCTGCCGAGGAGGCCATGATTGATCTTTTTACCACCGTTCCAGCCGAAGACGAAACCGAAACAAAACCTCTAAAACCTCATGGAATAGAAAGTGTCTGCGATATATTTATATTTTAACCATTTTTTTTTTTTTTTTTTTTTAAACTCTCACTTTCAGTCACTAAGTATGACAACATTTTCATCATAGCACATTTCATGTAACGAAAAAAAGAAAAAAAAGAAGTCTCTTTGCACTAAAACAACATTCAAAGTAAAACATGGCACAGGACGACTTTTTCCTCGTGTTTTCATAATTTTTCATCTCAGAAATATCAAATCCTCTTCACAAATCTTATCTTTGTACATTAAACTGGAAAAGAAAAACATTAGTTTTTTCATTTGTTTTTAAACAAAAGTCTGTATTTATATATCTATATATATATATGTATGTATATATATATATACTCATATATCCTCTTCTCTCTTTTGATTTAGCTTTGTTGTGCAAATTCAGCAGTAACACAAGTGGCACAGCACCGGGGAGAGGAGGCAGTTTGTGAAGGAGGGAGAGAAAATAGAGTCTAATGTGATGACAAATCAAATCTAGCGCTGTGAAACTCAAAGTGTCCTTTGTCCGACTGCAGTGGATTTCTTTGTAATATAGAGGATCTGTTCAAGAGGAAGAGGTTCCCTGCAAAGTGTTTTTTTTCCCCCCCTCCTGGTTGCCCTGCTGTGACAGCGTCCGGCCCGCTGGAGAGTCTGAGAGAAACACCACACATGTGATATCTGTCCCTACAGATGTCACAATATCCTATCCTGGGTTTTAATTGGCTCACAGTTTGATCCGTAGCCTTGGCTGTGGAGAGGTACGCGCTCGCTCCCGTCCTGTAGCCTTTCAGCTCTGTATCTAAGGAGTTTTAGGTCACCGCTGAGTGCGTACAGGTCCTGATTGTGGCCAAAATACTAAACTGCTGCTCCTGTAGGACTCCAGATGTGATGAAGGGCCTTGATGAAAATAAACGCTCCCCTGAGCTGAGGACCATATCGTCTTGATTTGGTTGTTCGGCCTTGGGCTGGAGGCTCAGAGAGAAGAAGAAGACGAAGAAGAAGAAGGAAAAAAAAAGAAGCCGAACCCTGCCTGTGAGGCCAAACTCTGCCGTCTCTGTCTGTGTGCTGCTGCTGCAGGCTGCTTGCGTCCACGCAGTCTCTTTTTCCACTGCTGTTTGTTGTCGTTTTCCGAGTTTGACGACAGACTTCAAACGTCAAAAAGTCAAAGGTTGTCAGGAAAAAAAGGCGTGTTGGTTTGGGCCAGTTCTCCCCTATCCGACGCTGACGACGAGGCCGGTCCTCAGCTGGCCAGCGCCATGGTGTCGATGACCTGCTCCAGCTTGCCGCGTAGCCGCTGTCTGCGCGACTGTTCGTCCTTTTGTAACGCCGAGAGGATCTGGAAACAAATGTGGAGGAAGATTACATCATTATAAGATGATCAATCACAACAAGCCGACAGCACACACAGGAGCTCGCTGAGACGCACCGGCTCATCAGCACAAACGCCGTCCTGACGGCCATTTTCACTCTCATGTCCTTGTTAGTGATTACGACATGGACATGGCTTGCAGGGCAGATGTGAGGTCCAGTGGGAAGTCTTTAATGGCATCTTAATGGCCACTGATTGTGTGTGTAGCAGTGTGTGTGTAGATGTCTTATTAAGATGGACCAGAAGAAGAAAGCCGGGACAATATGAGCAAAACAACGCTGTATTTATGTGGACCTGCTCAGTGTGTGTGTGTGCGCATCAGTCTGTGTTTGTGAGTGTGTTAATTACATCCAAGTGCATTTATACCCTGCTGTTTTTGGGGGTGTGTGTGTGTATGTGTAGGGTCATGGCATGTGGGGACCGTGCAGCTGCTTACATCTGGATAATAGGCTGTAATGAAGGGGCGCAGTTGGTGTGAATGGAGCCATCTGCAAGCTAACTACTGTAATACTGTAGATATAGAGGATGCAGAGGAGGAAGGAGGGAAGGGGAGAGGAAACGGCTGAGGCGACATCTCTGCAGCGAGCTATGAACCATAGGACTTAATTGCAGAGGAAAATTAAAAGCTGGAGAGGAAGACGCTTAATAAGCAGAATCTGAAAAGCTCCCAAACAAACATGCTAAATATTCTTTCTTTGATGCTCGCCTCCAAAAACATATGAACAACATACCGTAAATTCCGGACTATAAGCCGCTACTTTTTTCTCACACTTCGAGCACTGCGGCTTCTACTCCGGTGCGGCTAATGCATGGATTTTTTATGGGGGACAATGAGCTTCTGCCGCAAAAACATTTGACTTCGTCACATCGGATCTTAATATCAGTCATTTTGCGCTTCATGCACGCACCCTCATGATGGAAAACACACGGAGAAATACATATGATGTAGCTTTCAAGTTAAAGGCGATCGACCTGGCTGTCAAAGAAGCTAACAGAGCTGCTGCACGTTAAGATGACACTGACAGCGACAACAGAGACTGAGGAAGTGAGTAATGAAGTCATTCTGAGGCAGTGAATGGATGGACTTTTTCTTGTGAAATATATTACGGTCATCTTTTTCATCAGCCGTGTTACAGACACCGTCGGCTAGGCTTCGTATTGTAACGGTTCATGTTGTAAAGTCAGTAGTTGATAATGTGGTCATAATTCCGATTATGTGGAGAGTCAGTGAATGCACCAGTGAGAACGTGTTGAGTGGCTGTATGAGAGAACGCTGGGGGAGAGAGTTGGATTGTTACGGCAAGTTATGTGTTGCTCTCTGCTGTAAACGGCGTGGTCACGGCCGACAGTGATCGGGTTATTAAAAGTTATTATTTGAACGCTCTCGTCGTCCTTTAACGTCCGTACGGACGCTACAGTATTTGCGGATGTTACCGGTAGCCTACGTCTGTGTAAATAGCTCTTGTTATAGCGTGGACACCTGCGGCTTATAATCAAGTGCGGCTTATATATGTACAAATACATTTATTTACTTATTTTTAGCCGGTGCGGCTTATATCCAGGTGCGCTCAATAGTACGGAATTTACGGTACATCTCACCGCAAAAACTCAAATCGTTCCATTCATCTTGTCCTCACATTTTCACTTATGAAAACCAATAAATAACGAAACAAAAAACCCATCTTATTACGGGCGCCTGATAGCCTGGAGGTTTTGTTGCGTGCTGCATGTGCAGAGGCCCTTTGCTGCATGTCGTCCCCCACGCTCTCTTCTCCCGACATTTCCTGTCTCTCTCTTCAGCTTCTGACTTTTTGATGTGGTTGCTGCTGCAACGAATTTCCCCTTGGAGATCAATAAAGTCATATCTTATCTATCTAATAGGAAAATTCCCCCCCCCCCTAAACGACGTCAGGCAGCGGTCCACTTCCTTGTTTGAGCACGGTTGGGTTTGTTGGGGACCGTACTCGAGTCCACCTCTTCAAGCTGATGTGATCACACAAAGAACGAGCACATTAGTGCTCAATCTGTTTAAATGAAAAAGAGTTTGGCGTCACTCTTCAAGGGAAACCACCCTGAATGTGAAGGATCATATGTTACACACACTTGAGCTTGTCTGTGGAAACACAACTTCATTTTGAAGACACACTTTGGTTGGATGTTATTAGTTCCTCTTTAATGACCTGCAGGTTATTTAGGACTCAAGATAAAAAGCAGACAAATAAAAAACATGATCGGCTGTGTGATCTTTCACCAGCGTGATTCAGATGTGTTCAAAGCAAAACATTTCCCTCACAGTTAACCCTTTGTGAGTCGTGAGTTGCTCTGGTATTTTTGGACTTCCTGGAGTCACTTCTTGTTGCCTAGCAACCTCACCGGGATGACTGCCTGCACTGTGGCTTTGTATTGGACGTAGAGAAAGAAAAGTTGCACTGATCTTTTCTATAAAATCTCTAGCAAATAACAGCGATCCACAAAATGTCGGCTTTATAACTGTTGTGTATTAATGTGTGCTTTAATGTGGATAACACCTCCAAGCCTGCTGTGATGAAAACCGTCTATCAAATGACAATGACCTCATGGTATAAGTGAAAACAATGACACTTCCTGTGACTCTAACAGTCTACATCTCTGCGTGCTCTCACCTCGTCTTTGTATTTGGTGATGTAGGAGTAGATCTCGTGCAGCGCAGACATGCTGTTGAACTGGCTGAGGTGCAGGCGGGACTGCTCTGCAAGGTAGGCACTCATGTCCTGGTCGCTGATGGCGGGCATACGGGAGATATCCGAGTAGTACCTGCGAGAGAAGACGGGTTTAAATACTGCACCATTTATAATCCATTCAAACGCTGACTCACTGTCAGGTGGTGTCATCTGAATGCAAACAGTCCCAGCTGTTTACCGCCCCGCTCACTGGGGACTGATGCACTTCATACTCTCGTGTTTTTTGCAGATGTTTCTGCACATTGCTCGAGGGCGATCGGGCAGCAGAAGATGAGGCACGGTGTTTCTTTCAAAAGTTAAAATGTCTGCATTGGTTGTTGCTTCAGCCTCAGTTTCTGCTTTGCCCTTTTTTACGTCCTGTACTGCTTCCTGAGAAGCCCTATTCCTCCATGAGCAGGGTGGGGTGAACGGGCCAGTCAGGAAGATTTCAGGGGCAGCGTTTCAGGATGTTTTGTGGATGATACGTTGCTGTTGTGTGACTGTACATAAAAGCTGCTGCTAGGACACAGTGTTGACACCAAAGAAGTTAGGTGCTGAAAAAATTTAAAAACATGGCTGCTATAAGACTAACCCGGGTCACACTTAAGTGCCAGTCGCTACAGATAACACAAATAACAACACAGACAAACGAAGCTGCTTCTGTTCCAGCTGAGTTGTTTGTTTTTTTGTTGTCTCGTAAATTTCCTCGAGGAACGCGATGGGCGATAGTCTCAACAGGAATGTAGTCCGATGAGCGAGGGCGTCCGCAGGATTCAATCTTTTTAAAAGTTCTTCCAAGTCGAAGAACTCACTTTGTCAGGAGACTCAATGAGACATCACAAAGCGCGAACAGTATCCGATAACTGTGGAGAGCCTTTTTATCATTAATAAGTTACAAAAAAATTCTGCCCCGCTCCTGATCCTCATCATTATTTTACAATCCCTGATGATGGCAGAGCTCAGAGCAACAACAACCTTCACGTTATCGACTCGGAGTCCGAGGGCCCAGAAAGTCCATTCCAGTAGCAGGCAGGTTTTTACAGCCGGTAGACAATACAGTGTATCAAGAATACATCCTCATATTGAGCTGCACCCGGACCTGTTTGCAGAATCCATATCTCAACTATCTCAAGGTTTACTGCAGCAGGGCAGAGCTGGTTAGGAGGCATAATAGAAACACGGTTTAACTGCACTCCAATTAACAATCACCTATAAATCCTTACTCATACTGACTCCTAATGTTCTCTGCAAGCCTTAGGTCTCACTGTAGCAGATTACAGAGTGAAGCACTGAATAAAGAAACAGACCTCATGCCAGAAGAGTAGTCTGCTCTTCTGCTTAAGAGCTCCTCGCTTCCTGCAGAATGAACAATGCAGAACAGACGTGGAGTTTTTTAATAAGTTATTCAGTTCATGCACGATTTCTCTCACAACCAGCGATCTGTCTCTTGGCATGTGACAACAACTCCATTATCAACTCTTTACAAATCAAACAATGGGAGGAGCTGCAGCACGCTCGGCCAAACGAAGACACTGAGAGACTATTTGGCCTCTTTCCAAACGCAGAGAAGCATCTGTCAGTGGTGCATGACTTACGCCAGAGTTTAGTCAAACCTGCTGGAGCCAAAGGGCGGAGCAGGGGACGATTTTAGGTGGGCATTAAATGGGAACAAGCACTCAAGGCCGCCTATGAGTGGGGATAAAGGGGAAAGCTTTGTGGAGCCGAGTCACATGGGGAGACCCGTGGAGGTTAGCATAAACAGCCATCTAAATTTGAGTCAACCTTGACCACATGTTTGACACCTAAACCTCTTAAAGCAACGAAAACACACTTTCTACTTATTGTCGCTTCAGTAAATCGCAGCCTGTTTCAAAATGTAAAGCCCCTCTCCTTAAAATGATGCAATATTTTTATCTTGTGACGTTACCGACGTTAGCCAATCCCAGTGAACTAAACTGTTATTCCACTTCTGTCTGAGTGAGTACAGCTGTTCCAGGACCTGCAGGAAGTTAGAAAGACGGAGAAGAAGAAAAGGAGGGCAAATCGACCCCGACAAGAAGTCGGCCAGGAGGCTAGTGCTAACAATACTGATCAAATGTGCACGTGTTGATCCACGTCCTGGGAGGGCGCATTCACTCGGTCCTTCAGGGGCTACAGCAGCGACAGAATCCATCTTTACTTGTGCGATTTCCTACAAGGTCACAGGACGAAGGAAATGTGTGTGTGTTGGATTTTAAGGGTGAAACTGTTTGAATCAGATCTGGATCACTCTGACAGACCCAGATCGATTATACTGAAATCATAGAACACAAATACTTTGTTTTAATTTGATCCAACTTCAAACTTTAATTTAATCCAAATGTTTTAATCGTCGTCACCAGAGGAAGTTCAGCCTGTTACTGTTCTTCTAATCTTACAATTGTTTTACACGTAGGAGAAAAGTCTTTTAAAAATCTCACTTTTTTAAAAGACAAGTTTGCAGATCAGTCGACTTTTTGCAGCTTCCAACAGTGAATACGAAACTTGTTTGATTAGCTTTAACGTCTGCAGACTCTCGCTTTGTTTGTGTTCTCTTACCTCTCTACCCAGTTCTTGTAGTTGGGGATGTCTTTCGCGTAGAGGAGTTTATTTGAAGGTGAGTCTTTCCCCAGTTTGTGTTCTGACGTGGAACAGGAGTCCATGAAGGTCTGAGCCACCACCGACAGACAGGCGTCCGTGATGCTGTTCTTATGGATGTCAAACACGAACTGAGGGTTCTTGATGACGTTCACCCAGAATCGCAGAGGAAGACTGGAGGGGGAAAAACAGAAACATGTAACGACACTTAACGCAAAGCACCACGGCAGTGTTATGTCGAATCAGTGTGTGACACAACACCGTTTAAATATTTCAGGTTTTCACTCTTTATATTTTCTGGTTTCTACTTCAAGTGTTGTTATCTCGCTCTGTAGGTGCCTTCACCCTCAGGAAATGTAGCGGCTGACTAATTGATCATAACTTTAAAAAAAGAAGTTTCTTCAGAGCTGTACACAAACTGTTAATGAAATAAACGCAGATACATAATTTATGGTCACATATTGCATTCAGTGCCAGTCAGGGGATTTTATCAAATCACCCGTTGAGCTATTTGCAAGCATCCCACTCAGCAACTTTTTACATTTCATACGTATTAGGCAAACTCAGATTTATTGATTCACTGATTGAAGTTTGCATGGAAGTTTATAGAAAGTTTTTTTCTTTAAAGACATTTGCATAACAGTTATATAACATAAAAGATAGACACTCTCAATAACTGGGCCTTTAATGACACCCTGACAAGTGATTTTACTATCCAGCAGGCTTCACTCATCTGATGATGCACACATGTGGCAAACCATCAAATACAATCACATTTACTCCTTTAAACATTCAAGTTGTGACTACGCTTCTCATGAGATTTTAATCAGGACTTTTTGTGCTTTTTTTATAGAGACAAGACGGAGGAAAAGATAGAGCAGGACATCAGGGCTGAGCGCACTAGATACAATGCTACCGACACAGTCTTCCTCTATTTGTTTAAAAGATCTGTACATTAGTCAAAAGGCTCATCAAGTTAACACTGTTGTAACCAAAGTGATCATATTGATGATATATGCTTTTTTTTTTAAGAAGCTACTAAACCCCAAAGATATTAAAGCTCCTGTGAGGAACTTGGTTTGGCGCCCCCCTGTGGCCAGTATGGATCATCTCTTGTCTTCACATTTTCTCTACTGTGAACGAGTTGGTCGAGTTTTTCTGACAGCAGATCTGATCCTGCCTTCAAACAGTCAGATAAATCTCACACTGGGAACATTTGCAGAGGAAGATTTAAAACTTAAAATACAGTTTCTTAAACTTTGACTCATCTGGTTTGACACCATTCCCATGGCAACAGGTAGAGGCAATAGGAAATAATCTTACAGTCAAACTTGTTTCTTTGACAGGTCTGTAAGATGCCTGAGTATTCGTTTCTTGTGTTTTTTAACATGCTGCTGATAATGTCATGGTGTTCCCTACCAGTTGCTCTTCCAGGTGTGTCGTACGTCGTAGTCATTAATGGAGTGTTTATCGGCCTGCTCGTCCAGGAAGTCAAACATGTACTTGATGGCCAGCGGCAGAGCGCTGCCTCTGTGAGCTGTGCTGAAGATGGTCTCGAACAGGTCGTCCACAAACTTCTGTAGCGTTCCCTGGATCGAGGAATCAGAGAAAACAAGTGAATTCCATCTGCTGAAATCGATTCCAGAGAACATATTTGGGGTTTAGTCGGGCCCTGTGAAATGAGACAGGGACGAGCGTGTCGTACTTTTGTAGCCAGCAGCCTGGTCAGGTAGATCTCGGAGACCATCTTGCTGCCTCGGTCGCCCTCCCTCACGTCCGAGTGGTCGTGGTTCTTCACCAGATGCCACAGTTTGGTTCCACTCTCCAGGTCAGGCGTGATCATTGGCGTTCGGGATCGTAGGCTGTCTGGACTGCTGGCTGTCCTCAGCATGCTCTCTGAAGTCAGAAACCAAAGAAAGGATTACTTGAGAGAACTTTTGTACGTTGATATGTTAATATTCACGCCCATTTTTAGATCAACTACTGCAGTCCATCCGTGTTCTCCCACTTACAGATTAGACAATAGAGCTAAGACGACATGTAGATCATCATCACTGACAGCTAATAAAACCAAAAATGCAAAGTATACCTCCAGTTTTTGCTTCTATTTTACAGGCTGTTAATCACTCTCCCCACATCATTCCCTTTTATCATCTGCATCTGTTTCATGATTCACGACACGAGTCCAGAGGTGACCAGAGCGGAGCGAAGAGATTCATATCAATGGCTTTCAGTTAGGATGAAGGTGAGATGCACCTGTGTGTGTGTGTGTGGGGTGGGAGGGTGTGTGTGGGGGGTGGGGGGCTTTGAGGATTATTTTCTATGCTGCTGCTCCTTGAGAAGACGTATGGAAGGAGGCGTGGAGATAAAAGCTGAGATGGCTGCTGATGCACGTTGAAATCCCTTTCTGTTTGTTGAAAGGATGGAGAGGAGAGGTGAGGTGAGGGTGTGTGTGTGTGTGTGTGTGTGTGTGTATATGGGGGGTTGATGACAGGAAAAGGAGGGTGGGTGGGCTAAATGGACACAGAGACAAAAAGGTCAGGAGGGAGAGGGGTGAAATGGAGAGTAATGGGAGAGCAGGGGATGGAAAAGTGAAAGAGGCTGAGTGGGGTGGCGTCTGTGGCTGTCACAGCGGGGTGCTGAGTAGCTTTCATTGTGAACCCATCATGACCACTGGTGGCCAACATTTACCTGCGGTCACACACACACACGTGAAGTGAATATCAAAGCAGACTCTCATCCTGTTTAAAAGGTATTCATGGTGACACAAACAAAGACGCGGCTCCGTGCTTTAACAGGGCGGGATGATTCACGAAAGAAAAGCTTTGATTTCAGATTTTTAATTTTCTCCCAACTGTTTTCCCCTCTTATCAATCCAGTGCTCAAACACTGTCGGTGTGCTGCTGATATTTCACAAGTTTACCCAATTTCTTTCCAAGTCGAGGTGTCTCCCAGTACATATTTTTTGTAACTTTACACTTTAGAATTCAGAGTAATCGTCATGAGGTAAAGCAAACACTGCTTACATTCAACATTTCTACACACACTGATGAAAACATGGAGGGAGACATGGTGGAGTGGATCGAAGCAACAGCGAGCAGGAAGCATACATTTTTAAAAGGTGGAGCATCGGGACATCGCTCCGGCTGCCTTCTGCAACAACTGAACTCCAGAACAGAGAATGAAAAAGCAGGACAGACCGAGAGTGGACAAAATATCAGCTGCTTCAAGTGTTCCCCTGCCGTCCTTTTGGAAAGGAAAAGGTCACAATAACCAGGCTACCCTAATACTCCTAATTACTGCTTATTGATAATAAGTTAATGGAGTTGCTGAACATGAATTATCATCCTAATATGCTGTTGCTTACTTCTACCTAATAAAGGCCATAATATCCATCCACCCTGTTTGGGGTCGCAGGTGGGAGCTGATACCAGCTGTCATAGGGCAGGAGGCGGGGTTACAACCTGGACTGTCCTGTCAATCACAGGGCTGACATTTAGCGACACACACACATTCACACCTACGGGCAACGTAGAGTCAGCAGTTAAGCTAACAAGCATGTGTTTGGACTGTGGGGGGAAGCCGGAGTACCCGGAGAGAATCCACGCCGTGCACGGGGTGAAACATGCAAACTCCTCACAGAGAGGCTCCTGTCAGACGGGGAATCGAACCAGGAACTTCCTCGCTGTGAGGGGACAGAGCTAACCACTGCAGCACAGTGCTAGCCCAGGAGCATACTTAGCACAAAATATTAGTTTAGTACCCGTTTCATTGGGGACGTTTTTTTTTGTTTGGGTCCTCCTGACCACGACAACGTTTTTTCAGCTGCAGCAGAACAATATGTTGTTTGCAGATTCCTGCAGTTGTTGAACTTTTTCACACCACATATGTTTCAATAGATGTAAATGGAATCTACCCTTAAAAGAGGCCTTAAAGGCCCTTTCCTATAATGTCTACTCAAACTGTCAGAAAGTGTTAAACCCATTGTCATGATGCACACCGACATAAAGAAATGAATGTACCTTTCTCATCCTGAATTTGTTTGGGTAATTTTACAGAAGATCCAGGTTGCTATGTTTCTGCACAGCAGTTCAGTGAAAGTATAACAGCTGCACATGCCCGAGGGTCACTATCCGCGCTAGAACTTTTTAGTGCAGGGTCATTTATCTTCTAAATAGTCTAATTTTGCCGTGAAGTATACCATATTGATGTGTCTGTCTATCGCTGACTGCCAGGTGTCCTCTCTCTATCTCTCTTTCACTCAGTCAGCGGGGGATCAAGGTGTCGACTTTAATGCCTGTCATTTACGGACCACTTGAAAATAGCCATGAAATGGCCTTGGCCTGGGCTGATAGCAATGGATAAAAAGGATTGCCATTCTCTCAGAGGGAGGTGAAAAAAACAACAACAATGGAGCCCAATCATGGCCACGATAAACAAAGAGAAAGGCTGAATGAGAAGGTAGAGGGGGAGGAGGGGGGAGGGGGGGGGGAGGAGATGGAGGCAGGCGGGTGGAGAGATGGGAGTCGGTGACAGGGTGATTTAAATGGGATTAAGTCATGAGGAGAATGGGAGTCGTACCGTATCGGCTGAGGCTCTTGGTGAAGGTGGAGGAGTTGGAGATGTTATAGGCAGAGTTCTGCTTTGGCACCAGGGCGATCACTGAGCCATCTGTTACCTGCGAATCAAAATACAGACCAGAATAGAATGAGTCTGACTGAGCCGTCACCTTCTGCTGCTGGTGCCTGCTTTGTATGCTCCTCAGTGCTCGCATACCTGATAGTGAGCCAGGGTGTTGAGTCTCTTCCAGTCATTGTCGATCTTAGTCGTGACGTCTTCATCCTGCAGAATGATTCTCGCCATCCGGCCTTGTCGCCATTCTTCAGGAAGAAGAATCAAACATTGAGAGAAAAGAGACAAAGTCATTTTGACATAATCATCTAACAGAGAGGATTTGTGATGATATTCATCTTTAACTTCATGAACTAAATTGCAATTATGTTGATGTGTTCAAAACCACCACTACTCAGATTACTGCACAACCTGCCATGCTACTGTGCTGGCTTTTCAGAGCTGCAGCAAAATGGAAATCAGAGACGTCACATTTTAATGGATCAGTTAAAGTTGTGCGCACCGTAATGACAAAATGAACAAGCCCTCAAATGCATGTGAGTCAATTGCTGCAGAAAAGTCAAAAAGGCATCTGTTTTATAAAAAAAAAGTGAAAATACTGCATACATCTCGCCAAAAACCAAAACAAATGGCAAGTTAGTAGCTAAGTGGCTAACATGTTAATATTTTAGCTAAACAGCCACATTATTCCCGTGGGATTTGACAGCAACCAAAGAAGAGAGTAAGTATTGGATTCACATGACGACGTTGGACACAAAATAAAAACAATGCCAAAAGTGAATGTTCTCCACAATTTTTTTTTATCAAGGAAGATATTACGTAAAGGTTGTGTTGTTTCGCAAAAACCAAGCAATTGAGTTTGGTCACGGCACAAACACCTATAGTGCTGCACTGCAGGTCGTTAGGGAAACATATGTTGGAGCAATCCCAGGATGAGTCAACAGAGGGCGCTTGTTCTGCAAACCACGCGATGGATCACCGTTATGAAACCAAGAATTTCACAAGATGGCTTCAAGCCTTTATGTGAGCCGGTAGGTTCTCTTCTCCTCTGGCAGGCAGCTGTGCAGCTTTTTGCCCCCTCCCCCTCGAAGGCTTCCAGAGAGCTGGCCAATCAGATGAGAGTGGGCACATGGGGAGGGGGGGATTAAAGAGACAGCAGCGGAAACGAAACGTTTCTGACATGGGCTGACATGTGAGTTTTTAATGTTGCCACCATTTTTATGGAACTTCCAAGTCATTCAAAGCGGCCCGACAGGTTTCACAGACTGACAACAAGGCGGATATGGGATCTGTCAGCTGTAGTGTCTGTTAGAGGTCTCCAACCTGACACGAGCCCAACGAAACCCAAGACCCAACCTCGGGCCAGGGCCGAGTCATGCTCTCCTGTGTCCTGTGTTTAAAAATGTTCAGGTGTCAAATAGAGGAAGAATCTGCCTGCAGAAACGCATGTCTTACCCAGGTCCATATCTGACGCTTTGGGCCTTTGTGAGTACGGGCTGCCCTTGTACACAGCGTCCAGCAGCTTCTCCTTGACCTGAGTGATGGTGTCACAGTTGAGACATTTGACCGTCACCTCCGGGGCGTTCTCATTCTCAGGGTTTACACAGTGCAGCGTCTGGAGGAAAAACAGGCCACAACAAAAGGAAAACAGACAAAAGACATTTAGGCCAGAGCAGAGACACAACAAAGAACGCTGCCAACCTCGCGACACATTCGGATGATTGTTTGGGTGCTTTTGAATACACCTGACAGCATTTTCACACCTGGTTTGTTTGCAGCAGCTATTTTAAAAACCTGGATATTTTCCTCGTCACTTTGAATTTGTTTATGGCCGTAATAGCTCAGCACTTACACACAAAACAGCAGTGGCATTTGCTGCAGAAAGCTGGGTTTGTCCGGATGTTTCCAACACAAAAACCTGAAGTGCTTTGTTTGGAGAGGGAATGTGATTAATGTTAGGCAGTGTTTCCACATCCTCCCTCCAAACCCAGTGATGCAGAAGCTCTGTGTTTACTCTTGAAGAAATCAGCAAACTCCTGACAAATTAGGCAAACAGGGGCTGCCGATGGGTCAGAGCTCCTTTTGCAAACCCTCATCATTGTCAAATGTGAGTAAAACTTAACAGCCCATCGAGTGATTCAGACGTAAACAGACGAGCCTTGAGACACGAGGAGTTTACTGACCAGGGTTTTGTAGTCAATCTGTTGCCTGATGAGCTTGTCCTCGCTCAGGGAGTAGCGGGCTTCTCCTGTGATGGCGTCGATGGGTCCCTTCTCCATCTGCTGCTTCATGGCACAGTAAAGCATGAACAGAGGCTCGCCGGCGCACTCCTGGTGAGGGGGAGGACAGAAGGAGAGGAGCTGACAGCAGTTCAACCAAACAGGGATTTTCCTTTCTCACATTCAGTCATTTTAATAACTGTGTGCGGTCCACTTGGTACCAAAGAGGAGGGTCCGTGTGAATCATTTTAAAAGCTCTGAGGTGACTTCCAGCCCTGTATCTGGTCAGGTCAAAGCTTTATGTATACATGTAAGTGTCAGGACACCATTTATAAATGTGTTTTTGTGAGCGATATAAATCACCATTAATCCAATTATTTAACTGCATATCTAAAATACCATTATTAAGCAGCGTTATACTTTATTTTATTTTTTTTCTCAAGAATATTTCTAATGAGTTTTTTACACATTTCCACAATGGGAGTACAAATATTCAGAGGTAAACAGCGGGTGTGTGTAAACTGTAAATCAGCAGAAATATACAGGTACACTTTTATCACTTGTACTGTACATGTAGATACAAACGTACAGAGAGGATCCACATAGTTCACTTCACATCTACAGTTACTGGTCCCTTTCTGTACCCACACCCATCCTCAATCTATAGAAATAAGGCGAACACAATTTTGAGAAAGAACAAAGAAAGACACAGACACACAAAAAAGAAAACAGCACACTGTCTCTTGCCTGGAGCGAGTCGGAAAGTTACAGAGCTAGAAGCCAGGTTATTTGAATGTTAAAAGATAAACAAGTCTGCTTTTATTGTAAGGTAACCAAGATCTGCGACAATTAAGTTTACTGATGATTCCTAAAGTATTCCAGAAAAGGCCCCCACAGCTTTTTAAATTTAATAGTCGAGTTGCAGACTGAATAACGAATCTTTTCGAGCTTCAGACAGGCCATAAGGTCTCTAAGCCACTGGGCGTGGGTGGGCGGAGCAGCCTCCCTCCACTTCAGTAAACGCTTTCATTTTGACTGACTGTCTTCAGCTGAGGCGACTTTCTGTTTGTACGCAGCTGCTTTTATTTTGGATCTGAAATGGAGGAACTTCCAGTTATTTGAAAGGCACAGCATTAAAGCAAAGTAAATGAAACGGCTAAATGGAAGGATGCAGGAGTGAAACCCTCGATGTCACGCGGTGCATTCTACTTTTGACTGCTCGACGGAGGCGCCAGAGCGTCACAGCGAGACTTTCTGCTTCAGCCCTTTTTCTAGTTAGTCATTTCCAGTTTTGAGATTTTAATTTCCCTCTCTTCTTTACGTCATACATTTACTTTAAGTTTCTTCTCTTCAGCTCTCAGGGGAAATGGTTGAGGACACGTCCGCTCCGATGGTTGAAATGGTTGTCGTGAGGTTTCTGATGGGTGCAGAACAGAAACAGCCTCTGCATGCGACAACCAGGAAGAGCAACAAAAAGGTGTGATGTGGCTGTGAAGGGCTTTGATGCCAACTCCAGTTGAACATAACTAACCGGCAAAATAAATGTAGGAGCCTGCTTTTACTTTTCATCGTAGCCTAACATACATTTCTGCCCTGTTTTATAATTAATGAGGATGTAACCAATCAGCCATCACGCTCTACAACTCCTCACTCGGGGGGAGGAGGACTAGAGCACACGGGACAGAGGGGTAGGAGTTGGCGTGTCTTTCCTTCTACCCTCATTGTGCAATAACACATGGACACTTTCACTTGTATGTGCAATAATAATCTCAACCAAGTGCAACAATCGCAATAATAATCATTGCCTTTTTTTGTATATTTTTTTTTCTGCTTCTTCCATGCATATTTTTTGTATATTTTTTCCAACGGAAGAGTGTTCTATTATTTATGCTATATTATTCTTTATATTGTTACGTTTTGTTACCTGCTACATTTTTATTTTTATTTTTATTGTATATGCTGCTGGAACCTAAATTTCCTTGAGGGAGTCATCCCAAAAGGATCAATAAAGTTCAGTCTAAGTCTAAGTCTCTAAGCAGCAGCCATCTTGGTTATTTACAAAAACTCTCCACTGTGTTAAACACGGCTTCCTATTAGATATACAGCTGTGTTATGATGCAACCCAAATCAGGTCTGATGGGATTAAATCTGAACGTGTATGTGGACCAGATGCATCTGACTGCAGGCTGACTCAGCAGCCTGTGGGTGCAGGAGAAAAGATTTAGAAACATACAACAAATAAAGGCCGATAACTGACCAACAGGAGCAATGCAGTGTGCATGTAGGTGCAAGTTCAGCTCGGGTGAATAACCTGAAGGTGAAGTCTATCTTTCTCTTCATGCAAGCAGCGCTGCAGGAATCTCTTCAGCTGACATCGTTTGCATCTCACGACCAGACACAGATGTTATAAAAATGTTTCCCACTCTCCCCTCCGTCAAAGACACTTGCCAATCAATAGCGTCGTTAGTCATCACTCGGGCTCAAGAAAAACACTCCTGACTGAAGCAGCAGCAGTTTAGAGGGGAGAGAGAGGACACATCACGGATACTCATCCCGACTGACGAGAGCTTAATGACCGACCGTGCAGAGCTCAGAGAGATACTTCAGACTGAGTGTGTGTGTGTGTGTGTGTGTGTGTGTGTGTGTGTGTCTGTGGGAGATGCATGAGGTCCAGATGAGAAGAGGGGAAAGTACTCATTTATCCGTCTCACCTTCACACGTACTTTAAGACTCGCTTTTTCTTTCGAACACACACATTCCTTCTTCCACTTCTTTCCTGACGTCTTTTTTTCAAGTACTACCAACCCTCACCCTCCCTCACAGTCACCTTTTCTATTTCCTTCATCACACTCGCTCATGCAGAGTTTTAGCACTTCTGTGTGAAAATGATATGAATCTGTTGGACCTTCTAACTTTAGATTCTGCTCCTGAATGCTCTGGATTTGATTGGACCAGAGAAGGTAGGCGGGGCTTTGAAGGCCGTTTTGGACGCCCCTGGGTTTGCCAGATATGAGAGCAGTTATCAGGTCAACAGGTGTTGCAGCGATGGAAGCGGGCAGTGGAACTGCTTCAGATAGAAGTGATTGTGCCCGAGCTAAAAAGCCTCTGCATGTTTCTAATAAGCTCCAGCAGCAGAAAGCTGCCCAAACTAGGATCAATGTTGGAGATGAAACATGGAGAGAGGTTAGAACGCAGAAAGCTTTACAGACCCATGCAGAGCTGGCTAAACACTGAAGCTACAGTGTCCTCCACATGCAGAGCTGGCTAAACACTGAAGCTACAGTGTCCACCACATGCAGAGCTGGCTAAACACTGAAGCTACAGTGTCCACCACATGCAGAGCTGGCTAAACACTGAAGCTACAGTGTCCACCACATGGCCACTGCAAAGTTTAGAATTTAGACTGCAGTACCCATTTTAAACACTCGGGGTCAGAGTTACATATTGCTCCTTTATGTTTTTTTTCATCTACTTCCCCTTTTCATCATTTTCTTCTTCTCTTTTTAACTTGTAATTGTCTTAATGATCCCTCCTGTTATTCTTCATCTCTTTCCTCTGACGCCGACCTCTGACCCTCACTGACATCTCTTCTCCACTTCTCCAAACATTCCTCTCTCTCTCTCTCTCCTTCTTTACTGTACTGCTCGACTCTTTAAAAGCCTCGTTAGCATCTGGACCAATTAGGTAAGCAGCTGCTAACGAGACAGAGCGAGCATACTTTACACTGTTACGCTTTTGCCTTCCTCGCTCGGCCGCTGCATGCTTGTCTATAAAATGTGCCTCTGTGCCGTATAGCGGCTTCATTAAGGCTCTCTAATTGTGTGCTGACATTTACATTTCAGGGATGTAATGATGACTCTGTAGGCTGTATAGAGAGAGGAACACAGCGCTAACGAACAGAGGGAGGTATAAACCTGCGCTGCATTACTTCTGTACTCCTCTCTTTCGGGGCAGTGAGTGAACACTACATGCATATAGATATCAAAAGAGACCGCGGTCCTCTTCTTCAGCGAGGTAAATAAAGAATAAACACTTTCTGTGTGAGGCATGAAATGTGAAAAGGAGCTGTGCTGTAAGCTACGAAGCGCGAAGCGTTGGCGCGCTGAGAAGAAAAGAGCCGCAATTCTGCCCGTCCCGTTTCTATGACAACTGTCTGTTCACAACAGCCGCCGTAAGGCCGACACTGTTTTGATACTTTTTACTGATTTTTTTTATTTATTTGAGATCATTTATTTCCTTATCAGACACGGAGCGAAGGAGATTCGGGTACAAGACGCGATCTTTAGACGGGAAAAACCACGAGGGAATATCGTACATTTGGGAAAGAGCGCCGACGTCAACAAGACACTGACGGATTTAAAATCTCAACGAGCTTCTCCTGGTTAAATAAGAATCCCAAAAGAATGAAATATATCTCTATTTTTTGTTTTTTCTCAGAGTCCCGAAATGTGAAACTCTTCATATATGCTACGATCGCTCCGTTGTCAAGGCGGGAACAGAAACACGATGTGGAGTTTTAAAGGGTTAAAAAGGAGGGAAAATAACAGAGCAGGAGGACAGAAAGATCACAAGTCGTTTTCTGTCAGACTCGTGCGAGAGGCGAGAAAAGGAGGACACAGGATGGAGGGGATGAAGGAAAAGAGGGGGCGTGTGAGGACACAGCGAGCGACATCACACCCCTCGCCCCCCCGCTGAGGCGAACGACCTTAAGGCAGATAGAGGAGGCAGACAGTGAAATAATGACAACAGAGAGGACGGAGATCAGAGAGAGAGAGAGAGAGAGATCAGAGGGAGGGCAGATGTGAGCTGAAAAGAAGGACATGAAGATCAGTGAGGAGCATGCGCCCGCTAACAGAGCGTAAAATGATGAGAGGATCTGCAGGCGTAAAGAAAGAGTTCAGAGAGAGCGAGAGAGGAAACAGACTGTGATTATCTACTGTACGTACAGTACACCAAGACGAGGCTAAAACAGGAAAAAGCTTTTAATAAGCACAGTTTGATAAATGCAACAGGGAGATAATATAAGCCCCCGGCATTTAATAAACTCTAACACAGCGGCAGCGAGAATGTATTTAAAGACACGGCACAATATAAATCCACTTCAGAGGACGAGGATTAATCAGCGTTTAACAGATTGAATAAAGATGTTATTTCATTGTGTTTTGTTGTTGTTGTTGCTCTTACCTTGAGGAACTTGTACAAGAGGAATGTGAACCAGTTCGTCAGCATCTTCTCGGCGACAGACTCCGTCCTGAAACGCAGCGGGAGAGCAGGAACAAGGTTGGAAACAGAAAACGTCAGAGTTTACCGAGTGACAGGATGATGTGCGTTTCAGCTCCTTCTTTTCATCTTTAGCTTCCTGAAAGCTCCAATAAAAGATGGAAGTCTCTTTGACTTTAGTATGACCACTGAGGCCTCGTCCTGACGTAGGCGGGTATTTTTGAAAACGTTTTGGCCTTTCGTACACAAACAGCGTTTTAGATCACTGAACACTTTTCAGGAACTCGGTTTAAGACATTTAAGCGTAAACTGAGTTTTTGGTCGGTTGCGATGGCAGATGGAACTGAACTAGTGTTGGTGCTAACGTGGCTAACCGCTCACATGTACTGTACATACACAGATACTCTCCCAGACGCCTGATTGGACCAGTCTGTCAAATGAAATGGTCACTGCAGGGGAAGGGCGAGAACAGTTTCGCACGTCACGGTCATCATTTGACTTGGCGTGCTCATGACGTTTTTGAGAACTTGGCGTGCTTTACAAAATGGCCGCCTGCGTGTGGACTAAATCCTTCCCCGCCCTCCTGCTCACCTCCTGAGCAGCAGCTTGGGATGGTTTTTGCTCTCCAGGTTTCTGTCGATCAGGTCGGACAGCAGCTGTTTCAGGACTCCCGTGGCGTACTCCATCTCGCCCTGCAGCGCCGTCATGATCAGAGATGCCACGTTGCCTCGGTCCCTCATAGAGAACGACCTGAAAGAGAGCAAAGAGAACGAGTGTCATCCTCGCTTTAGTTTACTAAACTCCAAAAAAACCCATTCACAACTAATCTGAGTTCAGTTGATTCAAAGTTGGACACGTTCACACCAAGAGAAACAGTTTGGACCTAAAATAAAGAAAGAAAGAAATCAATAAATGAAGACAGACACCTTTGAGCCTCCAGGGTTCGTATGAAGGTCAACAGGAAGTGTTTCTTTGTCAGAAGCTGGCCAAACAGCGTCAGCGCTTTCTCAACGTTTGCCTGGACCTGAAAACAAAAAAGAAGGAGAGAGAGAGAGAGAGAGAGAGAGAGAGAAGTCAGAGAGAGGAAAAAAACCCAAACCCTATCCTTCAATTTGTAATATTTCTTAATGACTGTAAACATGTCTACATGGAGTTTTTAAGGCTGATTCCAGAAACCTTTGGAGCCCAAGGCAGAACATTTGTGAGAGACAAAATCACGTGTTTTTTCTGCAAGTTGTTCCTCTTTATTCTCGCGTGATCTTCTCGTTCCTGTGTGATGTTGTGAACCCGTGTGTGCAGCCGCTCGTGGTCGTCGCTCCGCTGTGCTCATGCACCAGAAACTGACGCAGTAATGGGGCCGAGCGAGCGCCATCAGACGGAGTGAGACTGTTGGTGCTGACAGACTATGTGGGAAATTGTGGGTTAGGCTTCTGGTTCTACGCCCAGAACAGGATTGAACACCCACCATAAGCTGTGCTGGGCTCGATCTATGCCAAACACTCAAAATAACACACAAAGTGTTTCATAAAACTTTGACTCATTCAGAAGAGAGAGACTCCGAACACCTCTGCATGCGGACGCTGATTCATATTTTGAACTGTGAGGAGAGATGACATCAGCTTGTTCACACAAAGACGGACCGGTTCCTCTCTGCCGTGTGCTGCTTTGAAACGAGTGCTTCTCATTCGTCGCTCCACAAAAGATTCCAGCCGACGACTCGGCATAATTGACTCCTTGACATCAGGAGGCGGCGGGGTCAAAGAATCCTCCAGTTGAAAGTCGATAAAAATGAGTTTGTTAATCATCGTATTCGGAGCGAGCTGCCTGGCCTCCTGAGTGCTCACACATCGTCTCTGTCTCAGACCTCAGGTTGTAGTTTTTATCTCGTTTCCAGTTGGCTGTTTGTTGAGGAGTCTATTCGAATGGTTAAAAAAGTCTGAATAGAACACGCAGACCCTGCAGGGATCGAGGTTCTTCCCGAGTAAGCTTTGCTCCGGCTCCCTTTACACTCAGACATTATACTTTGAAAAGTCAGCTTTAAAGGAATATCCCAACTCTTTGGACATTTGAATCAATTCAAGTGTTTTCATACGACACTGAGGTCCGACTGAGTAATAGTGTCCATCGTGTCCTTACAGCGTGGGACGCAAGTGAGGGTCAGCGGCAAACTCATTGTTTCCGATCCAGTTACATATGACGGACGCAGTGTCTGATATCGAACGCTCTCGTGCTGTTCTGAATCTTTGTGAGGAAATGATTCACCATCCCTCAGCAGACAGATGACTTGAGCCTGTTATTTGTACCCGCTTCACAGAGAGCCTTGGATTTCTGCGTTTGGTCAAAGGTTCAACTATTCAATCAGCCTGTCGTGACGACGAGTCCACCGTCACATGAAGAAGAACAGGAGAGATTTAGAAAGAGGGAGCGACAGGAAGAAGTGTTGGGGCTTGACAGGCTTGTGTGTGAGAGTCTGTTAGTTTGTGTGTGTGTGTGTGTGTGTGTGTGTGTGTGGTAACAGAGGTGCAGCGTGCTTGTCCCACTGGCTGGCACCTGTCACTATTCATCAACAACACACTAAACCCCCTGAAGACGCTTCTCTGTCGCTGCGTCTCCCTCCCCGCTCTAATTCTCCCGCTCACACTCACTGTTGACTGTTTCACATCGCTGCTCTTTCTCCAATTTTAATTTCTCCCGCTCCACGTCTCTTTGTGTGTCTCTCTCCCACACACACACACAAATATGCATAATTTCAAACTCCCCTCTGTCTTCTCCCGTTCTCTCTTTCTATTGTCATCCTTTTGTACCACTGTTACATCTATTCTTTCCCTCCTCTGATGTGCCATAATAAAGTGTCTGGCCCTCTCTCTAAAGTGCTAAATGAGATTCTCGGGCCTCCAGGGCGGATACTGAGTGTGATGTGTGTGCGTGAAGTCAGACAGAGAGAGAGAGCGACAAAGAGAGACAGATGGAGATGCATGTACGTACTGCACAGGCCGAGTCTTTACCCAATTTCAAAGAGAGAGTGAAGGAGAGGACATTCAGTTATCTAAGGGTGTGTGCTCGTGTTCTGTATGCAGTGTGTGTGTGTGTGTGTGTGTGTGTGTGTGTGTGTGTAGTGTGGCTGTCTAGCTTAGGGGAAAGAGCAGTCACACAGAGCAATAAAGCTAGGAGCATTGGTTTACACAGGCCATTGGATTACAGCAGCAGCCCCTGAGGGAAATACAGAAGGAAGAGGACGGACGTCTAGACAAAACTATAAAATACGTAAGATCCCTTTACCTCTCAGCTGGCCGGAAAATTAAATGATGTGTCAGAAACTGTGAACGATATTCCATTTAATTTTTTCTTAAACTTAACTAGATTGTATAATAAGATGGACGGAGAGGAAGCGTGGCTTCAGCTCTTCTGTTCCACCAACCGGACAAACTCCTGTTGCGTCTTGACTCTATATTACGTCACCATTATGTCCGTCGCTGGAAGGATTCAGGCTTCACTTTTGTACGACCGGAGGAGAGGGAGACACGTTGTCCATATTAACATGTCGACGATGTGATCGATATCTACATCCGGACTGAAGCCTCAAACCTGATGTGAAGATGTGAGTACGACTGCAGCTGTCTCACAAGCTATGCACTATAAGAACACAAGTGGGCCATATACTATCCAATCATCACGCGGGGCTGTGAACTGTGAGTGTCTGGCTCTCATCTGTCTCAGTATCTGGTTCAACATTTGAATATTGTTGTCCTAAAGATTCATCCTTCCCTGGGCTTATCGGGATTAAAAGAGAATTTAAGTTTGCATGGGTGGAATCGATCAGGTATGGACCTTCCTCAAGCGTCATGAAAACATTTTAACACACATTACATCGATATCTAATGTTTAACATTTTAATGATTTGCTGATTTTAGTTGTCACAGAAAAAAGGAACGCTGAGTCGCGTCGCGAGACATGATGCTCAGAAACCTCCTTATCGATCTGAAACTGTGTATCAGTCAGACCCCTCATTTCAGCTGCTGTTTCTTTAAGGCCCGCCTCCCACACGTGCCCTCACCAAGAATGTCCACCAGATACCTGTGCATTGCACGTCTGCTCTGTTAATCCTTGTCTATAGACAACCACAGGTTGCCTGAGTGCAAAGTGACAGGACGTCCGGCTGTAATCTTAAAGATTCACTCGCAACAGCGCAAAATAAGACAACATATGTGGTATACACACACACACACACACACACCTCGGCTGCGGTAACAGAGTGGAGACGGACAGCGTGCAGTCTTGAGTGGCAGGTAAATTTAAGTTAGCTTCAGGGTGGGCGTGTCCCTGAAAGAGCTTTGCTTCAATATGTCGGTAGAACCCAAAGTTCTTGTAACGACGTCATCGCAGGAGCAGCAGGAGGCCACGCTCGGGAATGAGGCCAACGACATGGATCAGAATGATAGATCTCCTTGAAATAAATTCACACTTTGCTACACTCCCGTTTGTCAAGACTTCTCCCAGTTATGACGATACCAGCATTTTTTTAAGTTATAGCTTTTATAGTCCCAACAGGAAGCCACAAAGGGCTTTTTCCTTTATCCAAGGATAACTCTATCTTATTTAAGTAATCACCACTGATCCTTCTTGCCAAAAAAAAGAGAGGATGAATCACGGGAAAAAAAAGAACAAAAAAAAAAAGCAGCAGAAAAAGAAATGGCAGCTCTGGAGACCGCCCAGAGACCATTTCTTTCCTCCTCCATTCTAGGAATATAAATCCACTTTCTGGATTAGAACGCTTAAATGAAGCTGTAAAAGGTCAAACAAATTATTCCTTGACTCCAAAAAAAAAAAAAAAAAAAAAAGGCAGCCGCTCCAATCAAAGTCAATGGAGCAGCACTAGATTCTACATCTTAATGATACTGCTGATTACAAACTTGGCTCTCCGGCTCCTCGCTTTGGAGGAGAGTAGTTTATGTTGACGTACTATTAATTCTACTTCTCTTTGCCTCGGCGGTAAAATGTCCTTATAAAACGGTTGCTCTCTCTCTCTCTCCCTCTCTCTCTCTCTCTCCTAGGTGGTTGCTTGTACCGGCTAAATTAATAACTTAACATTGATGTATAATGCAAGCAACAGTCCTCGTATTTCTCTCTCTAATTCCAGAGTTGTGCTATCTTTCTCTTCATCTTTGCTTGGTACATTTCACCCCTCCATCTTTTTTTTTTCATCTTCTTGTTACTCTTACATAACATTCATTTTCACTCAATTACAACTAATCCTCACTTTCAAACTTGACTTCCCTTCATCAGGAGAATACAGTGAGCCTCTCCCCCATGAGATTACACTAATGATGATACTAAGGCTCTCGAAAAAGTCATTTGCATTCATTGAGACGAGCCGAATGCATTAACACAAAGTAGGTAAAATACAGGTTATGTGATTGCTGTAAGGTGAAACACGTCTCCAGTTCCTCTTCCCTCAGATCCCCGAGTTTTAAAGAGGTCTGTCTTTGAAGAAAGCTGTCATGGGATAACGGCTACAAAGGTAGAGAGTAGGGAAGCCGGAAGGACATTTTCATGGCATTAAATCAAACTTTTTAATACTTCTCAGAAATATTTCTTTGAATTTAACTTGCAGAAAACTCGTGAAAAATTCCTGAAATTTCCCGGAGGAGCTGTATGTGTGAACACAAACACTCGGACTTCATCTGGAGTTTCTTCTGCCAGACGTCCGGTCATTTTTTTTCTCCACAAGTTCGATTGAGCTGCAGGACATCACCTGCGAATTCACCTTGAGCCAATGGGAGGAGGGAGTGACGTTGATTTCCTGTGACTGCTGCACGGTGCATAGTGTATGTACGCAACAGCCACCATCTGTGTGCACTTATAAACATAAAAGGCTGCATTATGTTTTCTATTTGATTGGGTGTTCTCATCCCCTCTTTTGTTGACATGTTGACTCACGTCAGACAGGAATCGTCGTGCATGTGTGAAAAGCCAGTCTAGATATTTTCAGGAGTAAATACAGGATGTGAAAAAAACAAAAAAAAGATGCTAATGTAAACTGCTAGCGGTTAGCATAAGCAGCAACTTTTCTACCTCGGTTGTGAGTTTGTTAGTAAAAAAGTTTCGACTAGCAATTATAATTTATGTTGAGTTGGTTTTAGTTCAAGCTTGGATGACGGTGTACTGACCCGTACCTCCATCTCCTTGAGCACAGGGTGGTCCTCGATGCCCGGGAACAGGACCCTCATGGCATACGTCCGGTAGTCCAGGAAGGGAATCCCAGCCCCATCCAGCTCCTGAGTCAGCTCATGGATGTCGGTCTGAAGCTCAGCAAAAGCTAAAAAGACAAAAGAGAGGTCAACTAAGCTCAACAGATTTTCTTGTACATTTGTGTGCTTGCAGTGGACTGTATGGGCCGTACTGAGAGCTGTCAATCAAACCATGAAGCAGACCAAAGAACTGAACTTAGACTGCTTGAAAAGCTGGATCTCGGTACTCGCTACTCTTCTGACTCTGGTGCGATTCATTTGCAGGAAGAACATGAACCGACCTCGATCTGACCGAACTGCAGGGAAGCTTTTTTGCTCTATTAAACCATGCTACAATAGCCAGTGGTGCAGTGCATTATGGGTAGGATTGTTAGCCTTTCATGACCACAGCAGCAGTAGCAGCATGATGATTCCTGGACAGACGTGGACTCCATTCGCAGGGGGACGGCGCCAAACGCATCCTATCTGAAAGGCCCTTACTGATCGGACCATTGGTAATCCCACAAATGATTAAGTGAGGTGAATCCGAAGAATCGCATCGACAGTGAGGGCACACGGCGCTGTAAACACTATACGGGTCAGAGACAAAGAAGAGAAGTCTGAGCAGACAGACAGTGCAAACAGAGCATCATATCAGGTGAACGTCTGGGTCTTATAATAAGAGCGAGACAGTCAGGCTGGAAAAGTAAAGGTCGGATATGATGAGGAAAGCCTCGTGTTATTGCTCCCAAAGGCGACGAATTACAGACTCCACATGAAGCAGATAAGACAGGTATTCAAATCACATTTCCGTTTCCTTTTTACAGGTATATAATCTACTTTACTGTGTGAAAGTGTGTCGTTAAAGATATAAAACGAGTGGTTAAAACTGCTTCTGACTTTCTGGGGAGACACA
This sequence comes from Symphodus melops, assembly GCF_947650265.1. NCBI lineage: Eukaryota > Metazoa > Chordata > Actinopteri > Labriformes > Labridae > Symphodus > Symphodus melops. Next base: position 2,417,763 of record NC_136703.1, read on the forward strand.
GATTAAGAGAAGTTCATTCGCTGATAAAAATCGACATTTCATAGAAAGACAGGGAGGGATAAAGGAAGTTAGCAGAGTATATATTTTCTGGTTTTGCTCTGACATATTCTTAAAAAAATAAATTAAAAAAATAGTTTATTGAGCTATTTTCTAGTCTTCTGACTACTCAAAGTACACCTACACATTCACACACTGATGGTCGAGGGCTGCTGTGTGAAGAGTCCCATCAGCTAATCTCATCGGTACACATTCACACGGTGAGGGATGTTGCTGCAGGAGCTGAGGATCGAACCCCTGGGTCATATCCGCACCAGAGGAAAGAAAGATGAACTTTGTTGTCCGTCTCAACAGTGACAGAAACTTTCCTTTAAAAAGGCATTAACATTAGCATTAGCATTAACATTAAACTAACAGGAAGTAGTGGTGGAGGGCGTGAGAGGGCTCCCCTGTAATCACGGTTGGCTTTCCCGATCACGGAGCGGTCATACGGTTCAGCTCACAGAGAGAAAAAAGCAAAACCAGGAGACAGCAAACAAAGTTCTTAGAAAGGAAAGAAAAGTCAATTAACTGCCTGAGTGGATAATTATTAAAGAGCAACGGATGAGTTTTCATGCATAATTTCTCCCAGCTGTTATTGGCCTGTTTAGTCCAGGAGAGAGAAGGAGAGTGGAGTATGTAAAGAAGATGGAAAAAAAAGAAAGAAAAAAGAAATTAGAGATACAAAAAAATAAAAATAAATAAAATAAGTGAGGGTGGTAAAAATGAGTAAGGTTAAAAGCCCTACACCTTTCCCGGTAGACATCACTCCTTTGCTAGGCAGAATAAAAATGGCAGACCTGCGCTAAAGTTTAGCTTGAAGCTAGAGGTGGAGTCCATGGGTGGAGATTTTTTTTTTAACCAGAATCCCACTGTGATGTCACAAGGAGAGCACATTTGAAACAGCGCATTTTTCTCTGTGCTGTGAGACTTCTGCGGACCACAAACAAAAGACTGGATGGATTTATTTCACATTTTGAGGGGTCAGTAAACACTCAGGTTAACGCCAAAAGAAAAAAACGTTCAAAAACACAGCAGAAGAAGATTTTTCTTAATATGTCCCCTTTAATGCATAGATGGAAATATTAATTTTTCCTCGATACAAGTAGGAACACACAAGCTACCAGAGTATTCATACATATCACCTCTTGCTGTAACATTTTAAATCGTCATGATAAGAGGTTCCACTTTGGCTGCTGTAAACTACACGCATCACCTGGTAGGTCTTCTTGTGGTTTAAAGTCCTCACATGTTTCTGATTTAAATACAAAACATTTACCTCAGTCTGAGAAATGAAGAGTCTCAGACGCCGCGGCCGTGAGTCTGCTTACATGTCATGTAAACAGCGATCCCACCGTGACTTTGTTTGAGCTACAGTTTGCCTTTCCTTTGCTGTGAACCATCAAAGGGTCCCAGAGAACGTCTACATTACCCCTCATGAACTACAAAGAGACACTTGCCAGTCAGCAGTTGTCATTTCTAATGTGTAGCTAATTACCCATGACTGCTAATATGCGAGCTTGGATGACAGTGTACAGTGCGATGTCTGCTTCTCACGGATGACTGAGCCAAACGTCCCCTGTCTCTTTCCCCTCTAGACTCTCAGAGCGAGGCCGACCTCACGCACAAACGCTCTCCTCCCGCTATCCAGACACGCCGTGCGCCGCCCACATCATCTGTTCCTCCGCCCACACACGCCGTCTCGTCTCTATAGGCCAGCTGGGAGTACAGCAGGAGGGGCGGGGAGCTCTGGGAGGGGGTGGGAACAAGGCCATGCTTCACTACTTAGAAAAACGGAGCGCTTTCATATCTGTTGACTTAAAAAAAAAAAAAAAGGTTCGGTTTATCGCTGTGAAACAAACGGGGCCTTCCTAAAAACATGTTTCTCACGCACCAATCATCCTGACTTCAGAGCACTTTAAATGAGAAGCTGCTGCAGTTATTCGATTCATGACGATCGTTTTATCATATTATAGCTTTTTAAAAAAGGCCGTGTGCTCTGTTAACATCACATGGCCTCACATCAGTCACTAAAAGCTCCCTCTCACCTGCAGAGTGCAGCTGCACCTCTTGTCAAAATGTTTCTCTCTCACTACACCTCTCCTTTCTCTGCTTCCTCTCTAACTTTCACATCATTAGGCACATCTTCTACTTTCCATCTTATGCTATTTTCCAGCACTTTTCTTGTGAAAGGAATTACAGTGATTTGAAGGGGAACTTGATCTTTTGGACCCCTTTCCTTTTGAAGGGTATATTTTCAGCGCGAGGTGGGAAGCTCCACTTCCTTTTTTGTTAAATCTGTACAGCTTCAATCCATTACTTAGAAAAGGAAGAATAAAATGAAGGTTATCAGGTTGTTCTAAATGTAAAAGAGACGATAAAGAGTGAACATGCAGGGAGAGACCTGACACATCCGTTATCAGTCACTGTTTAATATGTCGCCATTAATCACTGATTTTACTGTTATGTTCGTTCTAATCTCAGAAGTAAACCAGAAATTACTCTGTGACTTTGTTTTTCTAGATACTTCAGTGTTTCTCACACAGAGACGTTACCTGGGCAGGCTGCCTAACTTCATGTCCAGACCAGTTTTTATTTAATTTTTAATTTATTCATAAAACCGCTGTGTGCATATGAGAGAGAGAGAGAGAGAGAGAGAGAGAGAGAGAGAGAGAGAGAGAGAGAGAGAGAGAGAGAGAGAGAGAGAGAGAGAGAGAGAGAGAGAGAGAGAGAGAGAGAGAGAGAGAGAGAGAGAGAGCGTGCGACGGCGGGCAGACGTGCTCCGTAAAAAAAAGTTTGCCCTCGACTCTTACGGAGAGATAAGACCAAAAAAAAAAAAAGAGAGAGAGAGAGAGAACTACATGCATCCCCCTTGTTGTAAACGCACTGATTGCGGTGCCTTGCTCATTTCATATTCTGAATATTACTCTATCTCTTCTAATCCTGTTTAATTCATTGTTGAGGTTTTATTTGGAACAAAGCTGACAAAAAAAAAAAAAAAAAAAAAAAAAGTGTTTTCATCGCCTACCTTCTTTACATTCAAGAGCCACTCTGGACTCCAGGTTGTCCATCTGGAGCTGCAGACGTTTTAAGGTACGATCGGCGTCCCTGGACTTCCTCTTATAGGCAATCAGCACAGCGATGATGACCAACAGAAGCAGGCCTCCACCCCCTCCAATTCCAATAATGGCGGGAAGCGTCAGCAGGCTGTCTGAGTAGATGTGAAGAGTGCCGGGGGAGTACTCGAACCCACCGGCTCGGATCTAAAAAAACACAGACAACAGATTTTTAATGATAAAGGAACTCTGTGCTTTTATTCACGAGGTTTAAAAAGAGTGACCTCTCTTTCTTTCTGCAGGGCTCTGCGAGGAGCTGCATTAACAGAGCTGAAGGTTCAGCACATTAGCTCAAAGGCTGCTCCACTGCAGTCGTTAAGGGACAGGAAATTGCTGCTTTTATACTTTCCTCTACCAGATTCTCCTCAGCCAGTCAGGGGATTTGAACTATCGCCTTCCAGAGAGAGACATAAAATAAGAGCGAGGCAGCAGCCACTCCTCGAGCAGCAGATGGTCTGAGGATAGGCGAGGTGGTCTGACTAGATCGAAAAAGTTGGTGGTCTGATGAAAGAGAAGTTGGTTGACCCAATTTCCACCACACGGATCATTAAATTTTCATCTGTTCTGTACTCACACTAAACAGGCCGATCTCTGACAGGCTCATTCTGGGGAGGCTTACATCACCTCTTCTGCTGCGAACATTTCGTGTAGGAAAGGTTTTCAATTCTTTGCCTTGAGGGGAGCAGCTTCAGAGGGTTTTGATAATGAAGATCTCACAAGCTCCCCTCGCTCCTGCGCTTTGAATGATTTACCGTCTTCTGCGCTGCCTGCAGATATTTAGGCTCAATATTTGAGTTTTTTAAGATGGATTTTGTGACGTTAATGCTCCCATTTATCAGTGTCAACTTTAACAAACTGATTTAGGTCAGACAGTGATGCTGTGTACGTGAATCAGGTTAAAGCAGTGAAGTGGAGGTAGATGCACAAAGCACTTGAGACAAACAGAGTGCGCGCACACACACACACACACACACACACACACACACACACACACACACACACACACACACACACACACATATAGATATATACAGCATACACAGACTCTCACAGAGTGAAAGTAATCAAACAAAGTAATCACCAGCATTTAAATCTCTCCCCAAGGAGTCTTGCTAATTATGGGAAGTCAAACACATGTAATGTTTTTTTTTCTTTTTTCTGACTAAATACATTTACATAAGCTCAGTGCGTCTCAGTGTTGGAATCCATCAAATCAAGCAACCCACACGGGGGGGTTGATAAGCGATTAAAATGAGGCCTGATTATACACTTTGAAGCTCTTGTAAGTGCACTTTCATGTTAACATGATCAAAGTCTGATTAAAAGAAATCAATCAGAGAAGCTGTTGTCATCAATATCAATGCCGTCAATACCTACAAATTAAATTTGCAGTAGCTGAGGAATTAGCTTGACTTGTACAAGATTAAGAAAGTCAATTAAGCATTGCGGACATGACGAGGATGTAAAGAAGTTACTTTGCAAAGCAGATTGAATGAAAGAAACGAAGCCGGCCACTTTTAATATGAGGCTGGACGAGAGAGAGCGAGGAAAGACGAGTCCGTCGTTAAAACGTCAACATGCAGCTCTTTTCAAACACTGAAGCCTCGTTTACGAGAAAAACGATTTTTTTGAAATGTTCTGTTTACAGGCAGCACAGAAAGTCGCCCCATGTAGAGTGGTCATTGTCCTCGTCACAGTGACTGTGGGTTCAGGCAAGTAGGGGGCGGTCTGACTTTGTAAAAGAACAACACACACAAACCACTCAAACTCTTCCTTCTACAGAAAAGGGAGGCGTAAACTTCCAAAAATGTCTAACGCATGAATGTCTGCTCAGACAGAATTAGAGATCCAACTGACCCTAACCTGCAAAGCGAGTAATTTTAGGGACATGGAAACAAATTTGAGGACCAGAGTGACATGTCGCCACTCAAGAAATGAAAATGAGTGAAAGTGGTGACAGTCCAATCAAAATGTCTACCGTTAAAATTGAAGTAAAAATTGGATCTGGTGGCACATGAAAAAAACAAACATCATTTTGGTGGTTTTAGAAAAAATAATAATTGTTATTATTGTTATGAATGAGATGTAACTTTTGTTCTATTTGGTCGCTATACTCTTGGCATTGCCAGTTGGTTCTTCTAATCTAATCTGAGGTCGCTGTTGTAAATGCCACAATAAACCAGGGGAACACTTATCCTCAGATGACAGACGCTGCACAAGTGTAACCAGAATTAAGTTGAGGGCACATTTGTCTATTTTTATCCTCCTGACAAACTGAAGGACCGACGGAGGAACTTAAAAAGCTGAAGGCCAAAACAACAAACAAGTTTCTTAGAAAACTCAAGGGAGTCACACTGAGCTGCCAACACACAGCTGAGCATCTGAAGTGACACACACAAACACGCACATACAGCAGTCCTTCCAGTAAATGCACGCAAAGATGCACACTGGCCAAGTCTGTCTGGACACCCATTGGGGTCCCCTGTATGTAGGTCACTGCAGTACAAGATAATCTTGTGCTTCAGATGTGTCTTCTGCACAACACACGCAAAAACAAAGATGTGCACATTGATAGAAACATATGCAAAAATGTACCACATATGCAGTGCATGCTTTAACACACACACACACAGATTTGCAGCAGAAGTGATTGGAACAGACAGCTCTATTTTTTCCTCGGCTATTGTCAGACGAAGGACTAACTCCACAACCCACGCTAACACTTCGCATCGCTTCAATATTCAACATGACATTTGGTAAAAAAAAAAGAAAAAAGAAAAAAGAAACCAGAGTTCCACCTTGGAACTGGCTGGTCACGATGAAAGCTATCATACTGAATTACATGGATGTGCTGTCAGTTGCTTTCGAGGTATATTGGCTGTTGCTAGCGGGGAGTAAATGTCATAAAGATATAGTGGAATGACTGTGGAAGGACATTGATGACAAGTTTAAAGGGGGCAGGAGGTGGGGAGAAGCGTCGAGTGGGTGCTCTGGCAGGATATTCAGACAACCATCCAAAATATATTTAGAGAGAGTGCCGTGTCTCCTGGCTGAGGTTTGACCTTCCTCAATACTGATGCTCCGGGAGCTGGGCGGTGATTCTGAAAGTCTGCTGCAGTCAGAGTGAATCAGGGACTCTCAGTCTGCAGCCTGGTGACAGCTCAACACTCTGGACGAGTGAAGCTGAGAGGCCGCCGCAGGAAGCACTCGTACGCTTCTCCTCTGACTTTGCCCTGCACTAGTTCCTGTTGTATCGTAATTCTGCAACATATGAAACACGAGACATTAAAGTGACACCGACAGCGTTCACCCCGTGGGCCGCGGTTCGCAGCATGTGAAACTTATCACAGAAAAACAAGGAATGCAACTTCATGATGATGTGGCATCCACTTTCAAAACGTGCAACTTAAATGAGGACTTGCTGAGAGTTTGACGAGATTTGCACATCATCAAAGTTTATACAGTGAACATGTGCCTGGATTAGAGCTCACGGACAAGCTTAGTGTCTGCACATCAGCGGCATCCTGGAGAAACAATTCTGTTCTTAATACCTTTAAGAATACCTTTTATGTGTCTGCACATCTTCAGGACACACAGCTTCTTGTCATGAACAGAAACTTCTGTGAAAGTTTCCACTAACATGCTTTTCTTCTCACTCATAGACGTGTCATCGCTCTCAGTTCGCCCCCATCAGCTCTATCTGCTTCTCTCCTCATACTGAGAACATTTTCTCAAGGATAAGGTTTCCTGTCCTCATTCATGTTTAAGTAGGTTTGTATACATTTATCAGCTTCTCATGTAAGCAAAAGGCAAACAGGCAGCTTGACTCCAAAAATAATCCATACATATTTGTCTTTCTCAGCACAGAGTGCAGGTATCACCACTTCCAGATCAGCTCGGTGAACTCGGTGAGTTGAAAAGGTGACAAAAACAAAGTCCCAGATGGAGCAGAGGGTGGGGTAGGGATGCCGGGGGGCAATATAAATATGTAACAGAAGCATTTCAGCATGCTCTGTGATGAAAATAGGGGGGAACAAATATGTAAGTTTAATAGTTTAGCTTTCTCCTTTGGGTATCTCACACAGTCCCTGTGAACCTGCAACCTCGAGCTCAGACAAAAACACTAAACGACGCATAAGAAGACATGTGATAGGATTATTATTATCAGTAAACACAGGCATGCAAGTACCAGGTCAACAAAGCCATGTTCTTTATATCCCTTAAGTATGGAAGCCCTGAGGTGACACATTCATACTTGACTCAGATGTTATACTTCTTTCGTTCTATTTCTTCTTTGTATCAATTGAAATCAACTTGTTGTCCAAGGACATCCAGGGTTGTTATCCCGAGATAATGAGATAAATAAATTCAGATGTCAAGATAAAAAGCAGAATTTGTCAGAAGAAAACAGAAAACTGAACTGACATGACGCATGTCTATTAAGGGCTTCCACATAACTGACATACACTGGATGAACCAAAACATGTGTGTGAAGTGTCAGTGTGTGTAAATCCACTCTGATCCTGTATTTGATAATGTCTATAAACCCCTCTATTTCAGCCCTGCTCAGAACAGGCCGTTTCTGTGTCTGTAGCTTTAAATATGTAAATGAGCTGTGTCTGACCACGCCCCCTCTCTGGAAGGGCTCGGGTGTACTAACTGCTTTCTCGCTCCATGTCCTATTGTTTACGGTGAGAAGGCAGACTCAGAGGGCAGAACAAACACCTAGCTGTGGGAGTGTCACCCACCTGGGGGAGGGGCTACTGCCCTTTGTGATGTCATGAAGGGAACATCTCCAAACGGCCTGTTTGAGCACACACGATGGACTTTCCTCATCATTGTGGGGTTTTTAGACAGACTAGAGACACATGTTAGAGTTAGAGGAACATGGAGATGAGGATTTTACAGAATAAGTGACCTTTGTGGAACCCATATTTATCAAACATTACTGAACTGGTTTTATGTTGCAGTGTGCTCAACAGTGTCAGAACATGTTAAATGTGACAAAGTGTGGGGGGGGATTAATGCGAGGCTGAGTGTGCACACAGGGAGAGATTTTTTTTGTGTGTTGATGAGCATTAGCACAAGTGGTGGATCGGCCTGTGGATTTGACTAAGTTGCTTGATATTTCATATTTAATTTCTGAACCATCAAAGTAAAGTGAAGCTAATAAAAATACATCAAAAATGTAGGTGGCACTGAGGGACTTAAAACGTCTCGAATCTAAATACAGCAGCACCTGCAGCAAAGAAGTGCTGACACCTGCACAGCTGCCGATGTGGATACACTTGAGCGACTGGAGAGAGACACGGTTTTTAATCTGCAGACATGTCTCGAGGTTCACCGTGGTCATGCTGAGCCCATAATGCGAACAAGTGCATGATTTCTCTGTGAGTTTAATGGATTTTTACTCAACATTAACAGCACTTAAAAAGTGCAAAGTCTGCAGATCTCTGCGTTGCATTATTAATGTTCTTTCATGTATTTATCAGGCTTCTCAATCCTGTGACATAACTCGTCTTTCTCTGGCTTCTCCGATGAGATCAACATGTTAATGAAGTGTTACGTGTGTAGCAGCAGCCTGAACCCCTGGAGTGTGAAAGTTCAATACAGCACATCCTGTGTCTGACTTTGTTTAGAAAAGACACACAGGTTATTCTTATGCTGCTGTCACATTCATAAAATGACTTAGTGGGTCAGTGTGAATATACAGGAAGTAGAACAGGTTGTGTGTGATATTTGTCCTTTATAAAATTGCTTTTTGAACAAATTCTGCAAACTGACCCAGTTTTTTTAATGAATAAGAAAAGATAAGAAATTGAAAATTATATTAGGAAAGAAGTCTACCATGAAGGTCTGAGCCTTTTAATATCGAGCGAGTTGGGACAGACGACAGAGAGACAGAGAGAGAGAGAGAGAGAGAGAGAGAGAGAGAGAGAGAGAGAGAGACACACACACACACACACACACACACACACACAGAGAGCGAGCAAGAGACAGAGACAGAGAGAGAGAGAGAGAGAGAGACAGAGACAGAGAGAGAGAGACAGAGAGAGAGAGAGAGAGAGAGAGAGACAGAGACAGAGACAGAGACAGAGACAGAGAGAGAGACAGAGACAGAGACAGAGAGAGAGAGAGACAGAGAGAGACACACAGAGAGAGAGAGACAGACAGAGAGAGAGAGAGAGAGTGGTGATCTGACCGTGACTTTGTGCTGTCCGGTGAGGTTGGGCCATTCACACAGCAGCTGGCTCTCAGACAGGGTGAGGACGCAGGGAGTCTCTCCAATCAGCACCGTGTAGTTGAGGCGACTGTTACCTGGAGCCGCTGGGATCAGGTTACGACCCTGAACACAAACACAAGAAGCAGACAGAGTTTAGTTTTTGAACAGCCGCTCATAAAACTTAATTATTTCTTAATGTTTAATTTGATTCCATGGAGCACTTTCTCTTCCTACACATTTCTGTAAATAACTGGAATCACAATAAAATGCTTATTTAGAAGTTGTTAACAAACCCAGCTAATCATCGTCGACAATTAGAAAAACGGAGCTATTCCCAGAACAGCTGTGTGCTTCAAACTCTTGACACGACTTATTGTAATTACAGTGATAAAGTTAATGTAGAGAACTGTTATCAAACCACAGAGATTCACTGTGCAAGACTTCAAATATGAAAGAGAGTCATGAAGTCAAAACAGAAGAAGAGAAAAATAAAAAAGACAAGTCGGATAAGACAGAATATGACTGATGTGGGTTTTTGAAGAAAGGATGTTAATAGAGGACATTTCTGCAACCACACACACAACCACACAAATACACACACGAGCCAGATGCACGAACACGCACACACACCAAGCGAGTGAAAAAATTAAGACGATGAGGAAGGACAAAATCTATGCATGTCTATGAGTGTCCGAGGCTGGCTCCAGGAACACAGGAAGTGACATACACACCACATTCAAAAAAGCAAATGGGGATGGTGTGTGTGTGTGTGTGTGTGTGTGTGTGTGTGTATTGGACAGCTTCTGTAATATAATTCGAATATGCTCACTTGCACGTTTACAAGCATGCATTGTTTTCTCACAGTTGTCGGAGAAGCTTGCATGCTTTTTGTTTTTCTGATTGCTGTTTAATGTGAATGTTCATCTTCAAGCCATCAGATCCTGTCATCTCTCGCTGAATTCATTCTGAACAAATCAATACAAAGCTGGAGATGAGAAATAGGAAAAGAAGATGAAGATTTAATAAAGACAAAGGAAAGGCAGAGAAGGTGGACGAGATCCACGAGAACTTGCACTGTTCTCTCTCAAACCTGCTCCTGAGCTGTGTAAACTCTACATTCACCAATTTTCGTCCCAGTTTTTCATTTCAATATCAAGTCCACTTGTTCCAATTTGACACACACTTTGTCTGTGATGGAAGAGCAGGGAGCGGTAAGTGGTGTGACAAGAGTGAGCCCACGATAACAGCAAGAAAACAAGACGCAACAGGGGCAAATATGAATACAAAGAAAAACAAGAGAGAAAGGAAACGTGGCAGGAAAACACCATGAGAGACTGCGTGAGGAGTGGAGAAAAAGATTACTAGACGAGGGAGGAAACGATGAAAAAAGGATGTTCTCTAAAGTGAGGAAGAAAGAGAGAAGCAGCAGGAAACGGAGCCGGTGAGCGAGCCACACGGGAAGAGGAAAGGAGAGAGAGAGGGGATAGCTGCCGCGCCTCCCGCTGGCTTAGCAGTGGGACGCAGAGGCAGACTCCGTTTTCCAATCCCATCGTCTCGGCAGGCCGCCACCCAGCCCCGCTCTGCAACCCTGTAAACATGCATCCCATTCCCTCTCATAAACACACACACACACACACACACACACACAGCTTTCATGACACGCATGCAGAGTTCAAACCACACATGCACTCAAGTCGAAGCCACACACAGAGCTGTTGCCACACATACACACTCCAGGAAAGAAGCACCACGCGGGGACAAGCTCTCAAAAACACACACAGGAAGACGCTCACAAAACACAGACAGCCAGATAAATGTTGGTAACACACCTCAGTGAAAACACACACGACACTTCAGATGAGGAATTAATTGCGTGGCGAGCTCAGTGCGCTGCATGTCTGAGAAATTCAAACTACCATATCCCCCCCTAACACAGCCAAATTGCATTTCTGTCCATCACATCAGCGCTTCCAATGAGTAGGCCGTTCCAACCAACAAGCCAAGCAGGAGATTTGGCAATTACTGAGAGGCTCTTTCTCTAATAAATTATCATTTAAGAAATAAATGATGACGGTTACGCTGCTTTCAATCTCTGCAAGGAAATTAACAGGAAAACACACTGAAACAAAAAACAGTCGAGGCACGTACTGGCGGAGGACAGAAGCACTGAACGCTAGAGTCAAGGTCTGAGTCTCATAACGCCGTCTCTTTGCCCATTTTCTCGACTGAATCAAGGCAGTTCTGTGTTTTGAGCGTTTAAAAAAAAAAGCGCTCAGAAGCTGTCATTTTGTTGTCGCCGTGGTCACAGTGAAAATAAGTAATCACCTTTCCCTTACTGACCAATCCAAATCAACAAGGGGCGGGACACACGGGACATGCATTAAGAGCAGTTTTTGGGTTTGGTGCCTTGCTCAAGGGCACCTTGGCACTGCTCAGGAAGTGGACTGGCATCTCTCCAGCTACAAGGCCAATTTCCGGACTTGGTCCGTGTTGGGACTTGAACCGGCCACCCTCCGATTCCCAACCCAAGTTCCTACAGACTGAGCGACTGCCGCAGTAGAACATGTTGATATTAAGCACAATGAGAAATCAAAAACAGACCTTACAGTCACTACAGAGAGGAGAGGAAGCGCTGCGAGCCTACCTCCGTAACCTAGCAACAGGAAGCTACACGTTAAAGAGCAGTTAGTGGACACAGGCCCTCAAGAAATGAATCTGTATGATGAGACTTTTAGACACACGCCCTCTGTTGGAGGGACAGCAACATACCCTGCACCTTGAACCTTGCATGGGAGCGAGGACTGTCATTGGCCTAATAAGAGGACGAGCTTCCTGCTTCCTTTCATCTGTTCGAGTACACTTTGTGCCTCGAAAAAAGACCCCATTCATTACATGTAGATCCAAGTCAGCTAGCACCACAAGTAGGATTTAATTCTGCTGTTAACTAGCTAATTAGCCGGCTAATGAATTAGTCCACTGCATGACATTCATAATTTAGTACTCGCCAAACCCTTGTTCTCCTCCTACTGCACCCTCTAGTATAAATACAGAAGAGGAGGATGATGTACTTTATTAATCCTGCAAGCGGAAATGTAGTTTCACACTGTGTTGTTGAACATGCTACACGCATGAACACACACACACACACACACACGCACGCACACACATGCACAAACAGGATCTTATGGACATGCACTAATGGAGAGATGTCAGAGTGATGGTGCTGCTATAAAGAGAGCTCTCTTTTACGTCTTGCTCAAGGGCACCTCTCCCGTGCTCAGGACTTGAACTCGCACCTCTTCAGCTACCAGACCAGTTTCCAGACTCGGTCTGCATGGGGAGTTGAACTGGCACCCCTCTAGATCCCAACCCAAGTCCCTACAGACTGAGCTACTGCCGCCCCACGTTCGGTCACTTAAAGTTTATAAAAAACAAAAAAGAGAATCCTGAATCTGCAGTCTAGTTTTCAGCCCTTAGTTTGTTCTGTCTGTCTCTTTCCCTTATTTTAAACACTGGTCTTTTGTTTTAAAAAATAAGTATATTCCCTGAGAAACAGGAAGTCTTATGTCCTCTGAAATCCCTCCTTGACTTAACACTTCAGCGGAGCTTCACAAGCTAACATGAGGACACGTCCACATGACTCGGAAATTGTCAATTTATTTCATAAACTTAAGTGCAATCACCCGTAATGAAAGTGAAAACCAATATAGTCCCCACCTCCTGGACTGTGGGACTGTGAGCTTTCACATGGGTCCTTCCAGCACGAGGAATTAATTACACAAATCGAAAGGAGCGTTATTTAAGAGGGCTCGAGGCTGCAGAGGCGTCGAAGGACGCCAGTGAAAGGAAGTCGGTACGGTCGGTCACTGAAGGGCAGATATCAGCCCTGAGAAGTGTTGACGTTTCTTTCAGCTTTCATTTATGAATTTGTGATATTTTTCTCCGCCTTGTGAGAGACCTTGTAAACATCATTTTTTCCTCCTTGAATAAATGAAAAAGTTACCAGTGAATCAGTTCTTCTGCGTCGACGTTTGCAGACTTTTCTGTCATAAATACAACATAGATCCAATATGTTTGAGACCCTGTGGAGGAGCTGAAATCCAATTCATCCATCCATTACCTTTACAGCATTTCCTGTTTGAGTTGCATCCTTGGAAGAAAATAATTCAACCTGCATTCAAATTCAAGTCTCAGCATTCGTGTACAAGCGTAACTACTCCCTTCATAAGTCGCTTTAAAGTTAAAGCAGAACCCAGAGAGGTCGAGACGAGGTGCTGTTCTGACCTTGAGAATGAGCGGCGATGTTGGTTTGAGCTCCAGTATTCCTGATGGACTGAGCGGCTCAAACACAGGGTCCGGGTAGTAGCTGAAGGTCTCGTTGACCACCACCAGAGCGTTCACGTTGTCCATGTAGAACCCGATCTCATCTGGGCCCGTGCCGGTCTCCGCGAAACCAAGCTCTGAATCAGCCACCGATGGAGCCAGGCACACCATGACGGAGTTGTTATACACTGTACAGTTCTGGAAGCGAGACAGACAACGCAGGGATGAGTCGGGACACTAATTCAGTCTTTTTTTAAACATACATGGACCCAAAATGCTAATTCATTTCATTTAGATCTTGATGTATTTATTTAACAAAAAAAGCAATATTATATATAATCATGATGCAGAGCCTCCTGAGATTATTCTGCAGGCTATCATTTCCTTTTGAAATTGAACAGTCCAATCGTGGTGGTTAGTCGATGCCCTGTGATAGTGCAATGCAATTACACCGCTTGGAAATGTAAATCGCTTGCAAATTTATGATTAAATGTTAATAGTGGGCAATGTGCTGCGTGCCTTTACTTGTACCTCAGAGTATTTTACATCATTGCTTTGAAGAAAACATGGAAACACGATTGAGTGTCCATGTTCGCTCTCATTTATAAAAGGACCTTGAGGGCTCAAATGTTTGTCCACCATTACTGCAAATGGTTTTCTTTTTGTTTTTTACATCGCTATCGGGAACATTTACATTCTGAAGAAATACATTTGAATAATTGTTTCACTGGTTTTAGGTAATGGACGTCGACATATGTATGCAGGTGTATAGAGAATATGGAAAAAAATATATATCTGAAGTCATTTTTGTTTGCAGAATCATTTATCTTAAATTTGAGATGCACCTTGCTAAATAAGTTAGTACTCATTCCAGCTCCATCCTTTTGATTACTACGATTAATTGTGGAGACAAAAATCAATTTTGGTGGACAGCGAAAAAGAACAAAATGCACACTCCTGTTCGTACATGTATCTTCTTTAACTACAAAACTGCAGCGCTGTCCTTGAAGCCTTTGAGGTAAGAAGATGTTTCTGAGAAATGTGCAACGACAAAGCATGCTTTGGGATATCCACCTGATAAGAATACAAATTAAAAGTCAATTGGAAAAACTTTCCTTAACGTATTCTGAGTGCGACATGATGCTTTTAATGAATGTCTGTGTGCGATGCACGGACATGGCTGTTTGCAGCACAGCTTTATGTGCAGGTTGAAGTTCCTCATCGTTGTCTGAAGTTTGGTTTGTAACCCTGACAACTGCAGAGCTTCACCCGACAGTGACAGTGATCACCAAAGTGCTTTGTGAACAGAATCTAAAGAATTTATAAAAAAAAAAACATTCAAAACTTGAAAAAGAAATTCACCAGTTTCCACACACATCTCTCTTTCTTCCTCACACACGCACACACACACACATATACTGTCTTTCATGTTGTCTCTTTCTCTTCGTGACACAAACACCCGTGTGGTGCGTTGACATTTTAAAAGCTATTTGGCCCGAGGTAGCGTCATATGTCTGAAGCTGTATCTGTAAAGGAGAGACGTGAGCACCAAACAGCGGCAGACTGTGTGACACATTCAGCTGCACTACAGCAGGACTTGTCTGCAGATGTGCTTGTGTGCACAGAGGGGTATATCTGAACATTTGTCAGTGAGTGTATGCACTGCAGGATAATGTATACTGTACATCTGTGTTGGTGAGTGTCTCTGCACTGGCTGCAGGAGACTGTGAAGAAGTGGTTTAGTGTTGTGCTGCTCGTGCTGGGGTGCCTCTCGTCTTTGTTTGTGTTTTTGTTGCAGCGTGTGCGTCATCCACTGCGTTACTCACATGAAAGGATTCCGCCTGTCCGTACTTGGCCCTGATCTTCGGCTCTCGGATGGTTGCGAGGTTGGTCCCGCTCACTGTCAGCAGAGTTCCCCCGCTGCAGAGACAAAGAAGAGGAGAAGAAGTCGTAACACATTCTCCAAGGCAAACAAAGCCCTGCATGACTAAAGTGTTTTTTTTTCCTGATCGGTAGAGACCAAAAGTGTCGGCACATGATGATAACTAATTTGCAATAAATATAACAAGCAACACTCAAGCTCCCAGCGTGGTCTCACAGCTCTCGGCCTGCCTCACCGGGTCAGAAACAGTCAAACAAAATGTTGCTTTGTCTTTGTGAAGATGGCTTTCTGTTCATTTGGTGCCTGTTTTGACGTGATGTTGATAAAGTGATGGAATATGCGATCGAGAGTCTGTATACTGTGTTTTAATTCAAAACCTCCCTGGGTCGATCTTTTCTGTCTAGCCTCACAGTAGACCTGGAGCGTATTCACAATGGTGCAGAGCGGAATGAGCAGCAATGAATGGCGGTGTAGTGCGCGGTGCTGACCGACTGTGGTGGGCATGGACTATGAGGAAGCTCGAGATAAAGGTTTGAATCAGAGTTTGTAACAGTGTCCATTACAGGGCTTGGAGAAGAAACCTTTTTTTATTGGAGTTCATATCGAAAGAACACAGGGAGAGTATGTGTTCGCAAAAGTGAAGGAGAAAATGGAGAGTGTGAGGCTCGATGAAAGATTGAAGAAAAGAGGGAAGATCCACAGAGATACTCCACACACGTTAATCACAACTCTACCCAGAGTAAATATGTGTTTGCCTCCAGTCTGTGAAGGTCACTGGACTGAATCCAGTAAACACTGATGCCAGAGCTTGGCTAGAGCTGCTGTAGCTTCATTTTGTTGATGAGTATAGAGACAGACTGGGCCCCTCTGGGAGACGTAATGTCTGTTTGGTTGCATCAAATCTTGAAGGATGTCATTCTTTTCTCCATGAATCACGGCGTAAATAATGATGGATTTAAGTTAGTTTGCATTTTCCACCAATAATGTGTTTGATGCAAGTGTTCACAGGGAACGTTTGACGTAGCCGTCAGCGTTGGTTGAATTTAAACACGATGAGGAGCTTGTTTCTTTCTATGACTCCACACTGCACAGCATCCATCGGCTCAGAGAGAGGAGCATGGACTCCAACCTCTTGTAAAAACAATGGGGTAAGGCTGTCCTTTTCACTGCTACACTTAAATTGGATTTATAAGGTTTTTATAAAAGACATCATACCCTGTTGATAACCACCTTGTTTTACACTCACAGTTCCAACCTCTGAGCATTCGGCTCTGTTTTCCGCCTTTCACTTCTGCCGAAGCTACCTGTGCCTCTGAGATAAAAAAAAAAAAAAAGTTCCGTATGATTTCCCATCGTGTGTCTTTCTGCGCCTTTCTCACCGCCTGGAGGGGGACATACTGCGAGACTCTCAGTACTGTCTGAAATAAAAGGCTTGTAAAAGTCATAAATAATCTGCCCTTCTCTTTGTGAGCATTGGACACCAAAGCATTTTGGAAAAAAAACATGCAGTAGGCACTCAATGGGTACTTTGGGCCCTGGTAAGGTCTGCAGTTCAAATGCCCAAGGCTAAAACCTGCAGTTATGATGTCTCACTAAGAAAGGATCTTATACCTCAGCAGACATCTTGTCAGCTGGATACGGAGTGCAAAAGTTCTTCGCTGAGAAACCTTCGCGCCTCACTGCTGACTCACCATCCCCACAGAGGATTTTCATTTATCCTCTTTGGGTTGGTTGGGTACCTTCACTGGTCTCATTCGTGGTATGGGGGAAGGGGGGGGTCTCTACTTGGTGGACAGACCCCCAATTGGTACCCAATTATATTCTTTTGCTGTTTTCAAAAATGTTACTATCTATTCTTAGTGACGTCCCCCTTTAGCTTCTCAAGACGTGTTTTGGTGCCTGGTGTTAGTGGATTGGAAATGCTATTTCAACCTAGCCTGCTAACAAACTATCAAACAGGCAAATTGGTGAAGTAGAGGCGAGCCTTAAGGGTTCACAGGCAAACAGATACAACACACCAGCTAGTCAGCCAACTCAACCACACCCCTAATTATACAAAATGTTTGCATCAGCTTTAGTTTAAAAAACGATCAAAACTGATGACTGCAGAAAAAAACCTCTCGTTGAATTTTTACAAAAAAGAATTCAGCAAAAAAATTCTTGTACCATTTTATAAATGTGTTTCTTTCTGCCATAAAATTGGGCATTTTAATGGGAGGGCTTCTGAAAACAGTTCACATGTGAAGAACAGCAGGAATTTCCACTTCTGCATCGGCTTTATTTTACTGGAGTTGGCTCAACAATGTTGATGCACTTCCTCCTCTTTATCTATCACCCCACATTCTCATGATAGCGTGGATGGCTTTGAATAATCCTGCAAGCCACACAAAGGGATCGCCCTTTTTATATAAAGTGTGTCGGACAAACATCAGATAATGTTTCCTCCATTCGTATCTTCTGCAGCCAGAGGTGGGAGAGTGACTTTGCCTATCAACTATTCACTCCAGATAAAAATGAGGTGTCAACCCTATCTGTCCCAATCCTAATCAGGCTAGTACAATGACAGGGTAAAGTAAAGTCCTACTTCCCTGAACATTTACAAAGGACTGTACTGTAATCAAGTTCTGTGGAAGCATTAAGCTATCGCTAAGCTATAATGAAAGCCTTTAGCCATCGCTCAGCTAACTCCACCACTGAAGGATAAATGGGCACATTAAGCGTCTTGACATAACTCCATGAATGTTTTTTTTTCAAAGAGCAGTTGTCTTGTCACCGCAGACATTACTGAGACATTTCCATCCGGAACAAGTTAGCGTACAATCACCGACAGTGGTTACACGGTGGCACGAAATGAAGACGGCGCCTTGTGGCATTTAAATGGAAACAGAGTCCATCACTCTAATCTTTGAAGACTTACACAGCCAGCAAATAGTTATAACAGGAAATGAAGTGAGTGATTGATGACGGTAGATTTACGATCGCTGGTCCTGTTGGTGGACAAAAGAAATAAAGTCGGGCTTTTCTTCTAGAGGAGTTTCTTTATTCTTTCACGCAGCTCGTGTAGCCCTTTGGAACAGCATCGTGTGTTAGACAGGATCAAAACTTTGACTTAAATATCCAATCTATACATCGACTGAATTTAATAATAAAATGGTTAAAACTTTATTGACATATGTTTAACTGTCATCAGCACATCAGCCACAGTCTGTCTTCTGAGTTTAGATTCTGGTTCTGAGTGGTCTGTTTTTGTTTTGACCAGGGTAGGTAGGTGGTTTTAAGGCACCCTCACAAACAGCTGATTCAGCCCCTCGCCCTTATGTGTGCCAGGCAAACGGCAAGCCAACATGTGTTGCAGTAATGGAAGCGGACAGGCAAACTTCTTCAGATATAACTGGTTCTAGCCGACCTCAGCAGTTTTCTTCTTCACTCCATGACCATGAACGTGTCGAAACAACGATAAATATTGTTTCCACGGCGTGATGCACCAGGTGCATTAGGCCCCAGAAGGCAGGGGGAGGGGGCGAGGCTGCAGTACCCAATTTAAACTCTAGGTGTAAGAGTAACATATCGCTCTTTTAAGTGTAGCAGTGTTTCTGTGTTTGCTTTCATTTTCTCTTTGCAGGAACATTTTGCAGGCACAGTTCTCCTTTAAATTGACCACAGCACTGTAATCTCCCAGAGCCAAATATAGTGAAAGAGACACAAATTCAAATTCACGTCGAGAGCCATGGAACTCGGCCATGACGGGGTAAAATTAATTTTGTAAAATATCCATCTCAGAATTATATTTCATGTTCCCAATTCTGACACTGAATACAAAATATTGTTATGATGTGCCAAAGCAAGTGAAGGAACATTTTAATCCTTTATCGATCGGTGTCGTCACGCAGATTTATCTCAAAGCCCAATGTGAACGTGCGTTATGTTTTCATGTTTAAACACTGCTGGCTCCTCTCCAATACCTGAAATTAAAACAAATAAAATCACCTAGCATTTTATCACCGCGCTCCTTATAAGACAGATTCAGACGGCTGATTATCAAAGGGGCAATTAAGCAGAGCATACATTTAAATGCACCTATTTTGAATGAGATGCTAACACCATTGTCAGAAATGAATCACGGGAACATGAGCAGACTGCACTTCTTCTAACACAGCCTGTCCTATGCCTCCCCCCCTCCCCCTCCTCCTCCTCCTTCAGCTTGATGTATATTTGTGCTGAGTCCCTCTGTCCCTGTTGCTCCTCTCTTTGTCTAAGCGAGTCTCTTTAGCTCAGGTACATGCTTCAGGGAACAGACAACAAGACAATCAGGATAAACTCTCAGGGATAGCAGGGGAAATCCAACCTCGGCACTTAGTGTGTTTTTGTTGTTGTCTTGATCTTGCATCTTGTCCTGCCATCTTCACCTTCTATCTTTGTTCTGCCTCGCCCCCCGTTTGGCTTCTTCAATCTTTTTTTTTTTTTTTTTAACGCTCTTAACCTCCTCTTACTGACGGTCAAACGTTGTTTACAATATTTCTTCTCCTCCGCAGGGATTGCTTAAAAGCTTCCCTGTAAATTTTAAAGGTATCAAAGAGGGAATAAAAAACGAGAAACTGAGTATCCATCCATCCATTATCTCAACCACTTATCCTTTTTGGGGTGGTAGGGGGGTTGGAGCAGATCCCAGGTGTCGTTAGGCGAGAGGCGGGGGGTAAACCTTGGCCTGGACCGGCTGCCAGTCAATCACAGGAGGGAAACTAAAAATATCAAACACGAATAATAAGTCATGGCTGACGATGCAGATTCAAGGAGGCATACATGGTGCATGTCTACCTATATACCTGGCCACTTCCCATACAAGCACTTCTAATGGTAGCCATTGAGCATCAGCACTGTTGCTCTTTACGGTATCCAGTGCCTTGCTTAAAGGCATCTTGGCAGCACTTGCTGAAGGAGTGGCAGGCCCCAAAGCCATCTTGCTTGAAAATGTACGTAGCTTCAAAATAGCTTTTCTAACCTCTGCTGATGCCCAGACTCCTCCCACTGAGTGTCCACCATGAGCACTCTTCATTGATTCATTTTTTAAGTGCTTCACGTTCTTCCTAAATGGAAAATCATCAGTCAAGAATAATGATTATACACATTCTGTCTTTTGGAACAGAGGTTATATATCTGAGCTCACATGTGATTCAGTAAGAAAAAGAAAACTGGCTACATTTAAGCCTCCACTCGCTTCAAGCTACACACTCACTCACAGCTTGCTGCTGTTTGTGCAGTTTGTGTGTTCTCTGGTTTTCTCAGCCAGATGGAGCAGAGATCTGGGCCCAAACATCAGGGACTCTGGGAATCAGTGGGGTGCATGTGTGAATGCGTGCGTGTATGTTTCTTTTTTTATGTGGGATGGTCACCCCTGGGTGAGCTTCCTGAAGTAGAACTCAACACAACAACACCTTCACAGTGGGTGTGCAGGGCAGTGATTGGACCTCAGCTGCTTTTTTGGCCAGACCTACTGGGCAAAAGGAGCGGGGCAGGATTCATCAACACTCTTCTCTAACAAGCTCGGCATCTACCTGCTACCATCTATGATGAGTCACCGCAGGGAAGAGAAAAAGCACAGAGATGGGCAGGGAGGAGCAGGAGGAAAGGAGGTAAAATTTAAAGGAGCAGGGGAAAGCAACAAAAAAGAAAAGAAATGGTTGCGTTTAAGTTTTTACCAGGGTAGTTTGAGAGAAGTAAATATGTGCAAAGAGTTTTGAAATAATCAAAGATCTGAAAATGAAATAAAATCCAGGTTGAATAAAGCCACCTGAGGATGCAAACTGCATATAGATCCTTCAACACAAACCTGAGCCTGCATCATGTAAACCAGCGTGTGTTTCTGTTCTGTTTGACAAGCTGCATCACAGTATCAGACTGAGTTTCATTCATTTCATTAGCTCAGGCAGAGAAAACTGGCACCAGATGATCAGTGTAAGCCTCCTCTTCAATCACTAATCACATGTAGTCAATCAATGGTCTGCATAATAATAAGACTGCTACTCCCACTGATCATGATTTTGCCCACTTACGCATTCTCGTTTGAGCCGGATATAAAATGTCTAGAGGCATCGCCAATTTACTTCTATCCAAATCTCGCTGTCAGAGCTCTCGACTGGCATTTAGAAATCTGCTCGGACTGCTTCAAAAATGCTTCCTCAAATTTGCTCTGCTGGTGCGGCTGCATCACAAACAGTCAAGTATGAGTCAGAGTCCGAACTCAAGATTACCTCCAGGAACTTACATTTCTGAACAAGCGTCCTGTTTGAAATTAAAACTTCCCAGCAGGTCACAGCATGTGTGCTCTTTCGTGGCTCTTCCTGTGCACATATCCTCTTCTTACCTAAATCTGCTATCTGGTGCCAAAGACGGGGTATTTAGTCTTCGGGTTTGGATAACACCTGACAGCTTACCTTGCAATGCTCCAGTCAGGCTCAATCCTCAGGACAGTGGGGTCTTCAGTGTAGTTAAACTTCACCTCTGGGTTTCTTAGCTCAGCGTCATCGATGTCCACCAACACTGATGAACTCCCCGGAGCGAGCCCAGCTGGAGTGACACACACTATCTCAGCAGCATTTCTCCTGTGACGACAAACATGAGAAAAGTTCATGAAGAGGCTTTTAAAGAAAAACCTACATGTATTGGTAAAAGTTACATAATTAACATGTGCAACAACAGTTTAATCAGTTAGGAAAGGCCTTAAGGCTTAACACCACATAGACTGTGCATGCTACATTTCTGTAGCCTCATTGAGTCTTTTTCTGGAGCAGGACTGGAGACATGAGCAGCTGTAAACAAGAGTTCACATGATTGCAGCAACAAAGAGAACGACACACTAACAACATGCTGCCTTTCCTTTCTGAGGATGATTTGTTTGATTTGTTGTTCCTTTGGTGTCTGGTTTGACGTAACGTTGATGAAGTGATTGAAAATTCGATCATGAGTTTGTATATTGTCTCTTTTTTTTTTTTTTTTTTTTAAATTGACCGGATGCTCTGCACGCTGCCGTGTCTTCTTTTGTCCCTTCTTGAACGATCTGCTCTGTTCGACTTGACACGTGCTTGCAGCTTAATCTGTTGAAAATAGGCCGACCTTTGACTCTCGTGGGAGCTAACAGTGCTGTATTGCGCAGCGTTGACGGACCACGACGTGCACAAAGTATGTGGAAATTGGCAGTAAGGCACACTGACAAACCACCTTCCCAGCTGGATTCCTTTTAAACCTATCTATTAAAACATTATCAGTGGTCATAGGTTCTTAAAATACATCTCACTGAACAATACCACATAAAGAGCTATTAATCTCTGGGACACAAATACACACAGGATTGCAGAGAATAAAAGAGAAGAGTAATAATTGTGGAAAAATCCAAAAAGCACACTTCAGACGGAGAGAACAGAAGGAAGCCCTCAGCAGTCTCTCACAATGAAGCTGTCGAGCCGGGTGATCGCTTTGAAAACAGAATTAAAATAATAAAGAGACAATGATTACTTTCTGGTGCCAGAACATTCCTCTAAATACCAATGTTCAAGCTCAAGTATTGACATATTAAACGACTTGCTCATTGTGCAAGTAATTAGCAGCATCCAGCCTGGAGGGTTTATTAGTCTCATTCTCTTAAAACTACATCGTTAACACTGATTTGATTCAATTATCGCACTTGTGACCAGCACGCTCCGGCCCTGCAAGCCAGTCACATCAGTGGTGAAAGATGAGCCCACGCAGGATTTACAGTTGGCCGGTCACAGTTGAAGCTCTATGTTTTTGGACTGCAATGTCATGATTAATAACATGTTAAACCTAATATTACTAATAATGATGACACTGTAGACCTCTGTGGCACTAGAGTTTGATCATGGGTGTTGGACTTTTTAGGGATTTTTGGGACCAGTGGTGAGTCCTGCAGGGGGGGCGGGGACAGGAGGTTTTGTATCAGTGTAGGTGGGAGCGTGCCGGTGGTGTTATCATGGTATCTAGTTGAGAAGCAAATCCATGTGTTGCTTTTGAATCCTGAAGAAAATGAGGAATTTGATATGAAGTACCTTCAGTGTAATTACAACATATTGACCTATCCACTGATTCATTTATGCATTAATGCCAGAGCCCTTCACATCAGCGCACCACTGATTTCACTGATCTGTGTCTTCTTTTGATTTATTTTAATTCTCTTCCATTTCTGCTGCACTAAGCCTCACATCATGTTCTGTGTTGCATCTGCTCACAGTAAAGGAGTCTGATTACTTTCTCCTTCGCCGTTGTTGTTGACAAAACTGGCATCAGACGTCCCTCCGCTTCTTAATGTCGGTTGGTCGGTGAAGGAGGAGTGACATTGCATGAGGTTGAGCGTGTGTCTGGATAGCTTGTTTTGTATTAAAAATGTGCGCTGAAAGCACAAAAACGACCTTATAGTGGACACAGAGCCTTATTCAGTCGAGTTTAACTCGGAGCACATCATTCAGGCTTCCTTCACTAAACTCAACTTGAGATACGGAGGAAGAGAATCGAGTGGAAACAAAAGCGGAGCACTGAAGTCATGTTTCATGAAGTTTCTACCTTCTATGATTGCTGCAATGACAAGGATCAACGGCACCAGTCACAAACACTGGGGGAGGAATGTAAAGAATTTGTGTATGTGTGTGTGTGTGTGTGTGTGTGTGTGTGTGTGTGTTTGTCCAGGCCTGCATGTCTCAAAGGCAAAATAACATTTTCAATCGCAGTCTTGAGTGCAGTCCCCAGCAGCTACATTATCTAATATGTATTTAGCACAGTTGAGTGGTGGCTGCTTTTCTGGGCCATGACTTCACAGCAGAAGAGTGTGTGTGTGTGTGTGTGTGTGTGTGTGTGTGTGTGTGTGTGTGTGTGTGTGTGTGTACTTCAATATAGAGTTGCACATTGTATTTTGCCTCTGTATACCATGGTTCTTGAACAGAGATGGAGGGAGTGAGAGAGAGAGAGAGAGAGAGAGAGAATCTACAACATCCACTCTCCAAAGGCCCATGGCCGGTAACCATAGCAACCTCGTTCACAAAGAACACACGCCCCGGCAACCCTCGCAAGACGCCACAAACGCAGGCACACGGCGGGGAGGTGACAGATAAAGACGGAGTCGAGGTGATGAAGAGGAATCTGTTGGATTATTGTGACGAGGCTGCAGCACCGAGCTGACTGCTGTCAGAGCTAGCATACAGAGGCTTCAACGGCGATTAGCCACGAGAGGCTAATCCAAGAGAGGCGTTTGACATTTTTATACGTTGTACACGAGCGCGCAAACAAAGATACACTGTTGTGTCTGCAAGCAACGCGATATAAAGCATCCAAACCTGACACGCTGATTACATGTGCAGCTTTAGCTCGACACAAATCTCCTAATGGAGAATGTTTATTTATGCACATATTTCCTTTATCGTCATGTATCATCTCCACTACCTCCAGACATAATTATGAATTTGTGTTACCGTTCCAAGTACTGTTATTGGTCCCACTCTTATCTAAATCCTACTCTCCTCCGCCGTGATGGTCCAATTTCCCTTCAGGAAGATTTATAATTTAATTCCAGCACATAAAAGGAGCTTTTTTTTTTTTTTTAACTTACTTTTTAAAGTAGCACGGCTGCGGTCCGATGCTGACAGACACGTAGCTGCCTGCGTTGAGGTAGCTTCCCTCGATGGTGACCCTCGTGCCGCCAGAAATCGGTCCCTGAGATGGCATGATCCGGGTAAAGAATGGAGTCTGGAGAGGAGAAAAAAACAACAACAACAACAGGTAATAAAAATGGGGTGACAGAAGAGACAAACATGAAGAGCACATCAAGGAAATAGGAATTTAATTTGAAACAGGAAATGTAAAAATGACAGAAAGCACATATTTGACATCATCCACTTGAAATAAATCAATTGAATCATGACACAACATCATTCATGTGGAACAAACGCAGATATTTACACTGAGCAACCCTCATATGAGACAACAAGATAATTCATTTAAAGGTTTCTTTATGAGCTTTCTACGGATCGATTCAGAGATAGGACAGAGTTAGAGAGAGAGAGAGAGAGAGAGGGTGGGCAATGACATGCGGGGAAGCGAGTCACAGGCATGAATCGAACCGGAGGACTACAGCTTCTGCACATGTGGTGTGAGCACCAACCTTTAAACTGGGGCTCTAAACACTGAACTCTGCTTTAAGCATGCTGATTTTTGCTTTTCTTGACCCAAAACACGAGAAATTCTATCACATAGTGACAAATCTGCCGTCAACTAGACCGTCCTAAATCTGTAGTACCCTAAAAGTGAAAGTTCTCAGGTTCTGGATATGTTTTATCGAAGTGTTTCATTACTGGCCCTTTGCATGTTCCTTACCACGAAGGTGAACGGCCTTGGCGACAGGGCTTGGTAGTCGTTGACACAGTCCCTCACACACACCTCCACCTGAGCTTCTTGGACACGGGAGGTGGTGGCGTCGTTCAGCAGGCACACTATTCTGTTAGAACAGAGAAATAGAAAAGCATGTAAGGTCAGGATCAGGTGATTTGTTCCTTTTTTTAAAAAAACAAAACAATGTGTAATGTTTACAGGGATAGTACATTTTTTGATACAGGGTTGAATGATGTCAATGATAAGAATATCAGCCATACTGTAGGAGACATCTTGACTCCTTTAAGGAGAGGCCGATGCAGAGAGGGACTTTTACTCTTAATGTAATTTAGCTAGCACAACATTGGGGTATATATAGTTCCTCCGCTTGCGGCACACTGATCACCTGTTTGGGTCTGTGGGCTTTAAAAGAGACCACATTTACAACCAAACGATAAAATTAGCATATTTTACAGCAAATATGATACGATGTAAAATATGTGCATCCCAAATTTTAACAAGTAAAGAACCTCAAAAAAAATTCAAATTCAGCCTCAAATCTGGCTGAAAATATGAAGTGACTTTGGTTTTTTGAAACAAACATTGGAACAATATAATATAATTTGATCAGTCTACCTCATTAGCAAAGCACTGTTTCGTATGAAATGTTATCTCAAGACACAAGAGCTGGTTAACATATTTTAGAATATAAAAGCGTGCTGGCACAAGTAGTAAACTGAAATGCAAAAATTCAACATATAAAGTAACATGCTAGCATGCTAAGTTGTGTCTGCCTGATTGAAGGTTTTTCGTTCTCAGCTGCAGTCTGTGTAAAATGTGTTGAACACCCAACAAGATGAATCAAACATGGAAGAAAGTCAGAAACATTTGCATAACACACTGCACCAACACATCTGTCAGAAAAGAGCCGAATGTGTGTTACAGGAGAGCCGACAGAAAACAGGGGCGTCTGTAATGACGGGTGAAAATATTAAACAAAGACATGGCGGAGGTGGTGCAGGCGAGATCAGGAAAGATATGTAAAATAAGTGATGTGTGTGTAATATTTGAATAGCGATGCCCTCCATCTCAACATGCATCATTTCCCAACTAAGAGCACTGCAGAGAGATTGTTTGATCTGCGTGAACTCAATTCCTCAGCCGTGGAGGACCCTGCAGAGGAGTAAATGTCAGGATGGAGGGATGGGGAAAATAAAGGAAACAGCATATGTAGGGAGTAATGGAGGGGAACAGCAGATGGAATTTAAACACACAAGAAAAAACCTGTTGTCTCTACATCTTCAGCCGCTGCATGAGGCTGTATGAGCACCTACACTGATGTTTGATTTGTCAGGATTGGATCTGCCTTTGGAGTGTGTGTGTGTGTGTGTGTGTGTGTGGTCGGCCCATGTGTGTATGCAAACAAATTCATCTGTGTTTCTGTACTTGTGTCCTTCATCATTCACGTTTTTCTTTTTTTGCCATGCGCACGGATCTGGTTTTTTGGGTGTCCTCTGGTCCTTGTCTTACCTCTCTGCACTCACATACTCCTCCTCGATGGGCACGCAGGGCACCCTGCCCAGCTTGACACCCATCTGGATGTCTCTGAACTGCAGACCGAGGTTTTCCCCCAGGATGGTCACCCTGGTTCCACCTTGGCGAGGTCCCGTCTCAGGGAACAACTGGACCAGGAAAAGCATGCAAGAAGGGACAGAGAAGGAGAAGACAGAGAAACAGGAGAGGAAAGGATGTTACATTTTCTCCTCTCTTTTACACAGGCATATTGAGGAAACATAAACATTCACATTTTCATTTGTTTTACCTTTTTAACGAGTTTAAATTTCAAAACAGTCTCCAAAAAATGACTAAGCAAATAAAACCCAACGAAAACATGCATCTAAAAACACTGAACTCACAAACCCACACATGCACACACACACACTGTTCAGAATTGGCCATATCAGTTGATTTAAGTTTTAATGAAGAAAAATCTCCCTCTTGGCTTTGAAAAACAATGAAAACGAGATAAAGAGGGTGAAAACAACAGCTTGCGCTGACACACAGAACCAAACCAGCTTCGTCTAATTGAAACTTATTACGCTGGCTTGGCTTCGTCGGCGGGGCTGCGGCGGTGTTAACGCTCAGCCGCGCCGTCGGACCATAATGTGATTTATCTAGCCAGATTATGGCGCGTAACGGGGACAGGTGTGCTGTGACAAAACAAATATGGTGACTGATGGACGGTGGCTGTCACAAACACTCACACACACACACACACACACACACACACACACACACACACCTAATCCTTAACAAGCATCACGAGGTAATTATGTGTAATATGTCCACTGCCCTGCTCTCCTGCAGCGCTTGGCTGAGCAGACAGCGCCGCCTGGAAATGCACACTCAGGCAGCAGCAGCAGTATGAAGGCATCGTCTTGGAATAATACCATCGACGGAAACAAATAAAGAACCTCGAGACAAACTGTTCAGAAGAGTGGTGAATAAGGAGAAATACTGATCTTTATGAGTGAGGTTGCTATGGTTACCAGCCTTTGCAGAGTGGATGCTGTGGAGCGCCTTACTTTCACAACTCTTCCCATGCCATACACGGCTAATTAATTTAGTCAGATATGCAATTAAAAGGGAAAGAGGAAAACCAAAATGACCATTACAAAAGTTCATATTTTTGGAAGATTCAGGTCAAAGGTCACATTTGATCCCGAGACGTCTGCTTGGAGGACTATATGGCCTCCGTCCATGGGTCAGGCTCACAAACCATTAGGCTATTGACGTCCCCTTTCCCGAAATTGGAACATAATAAAAATGAAGATTTATTCCAAAACTGAATATAATTAGATTAAATTCTGTCTCAGACTCAGGTGATTTTAAATGAAGTATAATAGGAATAGTTTAGACTTTGATAACTCCGAGTCATATTTATAGAAAAACACAACATCAGACATCAACGTTTATAGCTGTGAGCTGGGAGTTTGGTGAGCTTTGATTTGTAGTATTTTCATTGCACACAGAGAGCTGCCAGAAAGAGCAGAGCAGGCCGTAACTTTTACAAACTGGGTTTACTGGTGACCCTTTACTGTCCATCTGTCCTTTGATGTTCATGAAGCTTCATGATCTAAAGAGGTCTCCTCTCTGTCCTTTCTTCAGCCCGGGAAGAAAAAGGAGCAGTTTTCAGTAAAAGAAATAAAATGTATTTGTAATCTTGTCAATTTCCAGTGGACACAATGTGCTGAGCTGCCTCCTGCCTGCTGGTAGGTACTAAGATCGTCTTTAGCTTGGGACCGATTCAAAGTCCAATGGTGAAAAGGTTTTTACTGAAAGCTGAGGTATTCGTTTTCTCCAAAACAAACTGATCTTAAAACCATCAAAAATATCAAACTAAACCATAGAATATAGGTGGTATCTGAGGCTCTTCGGCAGGACCAGTAATCATTAAAACAACCACGAAGTAGTAATCAATTGGAAATGTTGAACTGTCCAGCTGTCCAGCAGAGCAGCCGGCGTCATGACTCTTCAGAGTCCTGTCCACGTCCTGGACTAAAAACAAAGAAACGGCTTTTGAAGCTTCTACAAACAACAACCAAATGTGATTCCATTGACACATTTCTGAGTCAGGTACAGAGTGAACAAGCAACATCTTGGCATTTAGTAAAAACACACCTTTGGCAGCACGTACCCACAATAAACACATCATTTTCGCAACTACATCTGAAGGCAGAATAAAAAGTTGTGTGATATAATATCCGTGTGAAAGTATAAAGTTTTGTGATGGAGTCTGAAAACTTGCACATTTGATTCAACAATAAAATAATGGACTAAGAGATGGAGGAACACAGAGTAAGAGCAGTCTGGCCGCGGATAATGTAGCCTACTATTTGGAGGCAGACTCACATTGGAACCTCAGGCGCCAGCAGAGCCTCAGCACTTTGGTTCTACAAACACAATAGCTGGTAAACACTGAGCGGAGCGAGTAGCCATCAAGCTCTAGGGGACGTTATGGACAACAGATGTCGGGGTGTGGAAATGGGGCCTCGGATGGTTTTGGAAGAATGAAGCTACGATACCACAAAACACAATATCAGCCAGCTACCAAGCACTGGGATATAAACAGTGGCAGAGCCACAGACAGAGAGGCAACAGAAAGAGAAAGAAAAATACTTTTTAAGGGGGATTACCACCATTAACTGAGGGGGGCATCGTAAAGGGGTCCAATGGAGACTATGGGTACAACATATAACAACGTAAACACACAAACCCTGCAGTGGAAAATGTGTTTCTTGTGCGAATCCAACATAAACTGTATCTTATGTTATGAGCCTATAAGCAATTTTGGAAACTACTTCAATGTGCAAAGAATTCACTGGATCAAACCATCATGTATGAAACGGTACTTTTCACTGGCAATGTTTTCCAAAGTCTGTGTGTAAATTCATTGGAAAGAGAGGCGAGTTGAAGCACAGATTGCGACTGTCTAAGCCCATTGCCTTTCACACTGATTTGTGTAGAAATCAACGGTCTGTGTAGGTTCTCAGTCATCAGGGTCATGGTAATTTCGAAGCTTGATCCAAAGGCAGCAGGACTGGTTGAAGATCTTGAACCAGTCCAGTCGTCTTTGGCTCAAGCTTCGAAGTTTAAATGAACAGTTTCTGCTCTGTTGAAACCAGCTGCTAGCTTAATTTGCATTTTCTTTTGATTGCACTTTAAAAAGTTGTGATTTTGGACACATTTCTTCTATTTGTTGGTAACATCTTAACGATACTGTAATGGTTTGTATTTAATGTCCTGATTTGTGGAAATGGAGAGGGAGATAAATTATATTCAAACATTTATGTGTGTGTGTGTGTGTGTGTATGTGTGTGTGTGTGTGTGTGTGTGTGTGTGTGTGTGTGTGTGTGTGTGTGTGTGTGTGTGTGTCAACTTCATGCCACCCCTGCATGAATCAGTGCACAATTTAGGCCACTAAGTCAGTTTGGATGTGTCCCTGACTTTATAACACAACAGCCATTACAAATTCAACAAGTGAGTTTCCTGTCCTCTATGAAATATGAACGTTTGGTCAACATTGAATGATTAGAAACATGTACAACAATCACTGAATTTGCTGCTAAGCTGCTAAAGTAGCCCTGGTGCCTGTGGTAGCTTTAAGACAATTTACTGTACGTATTTGTAATGGCATAGTTGAAGTTTTGGTGGCTGAGATACATCTGTGCAGGATATCAGCTCATGCTTTCAGCAGTATTATCATGATGGAACTCAATCTGAAACAGGAAACCCAAGCATACCTCAAGAACATTTGAAGGGGGGGGGGGGGCAATGACAGCAAAATGACATTTCTGGGTGCAGCTTGGTTAACCGAGTGTACGAAGGGCTGCCAATCAAACCCAGATGCTTAACATACTTCATGAAATAACAAGACTTTAAAGTAAGCTCTAATGTGATGCAAAAAGATCTCTGGTATCGGAAACACGATCATAGTGGTTCAGAGGAAGCAGACAGATCACTAACATTTCATGGCGTTCACCCCTCCCAAAAAAATGCGATGGTTATTGACCACTTTCTCATTTCTGTGATCCTAAAGATTTCCATCACCACTTCTTGGAAGTAATGAAATATCGCACCAAAGAGCAAATAAGCCTGTGCTCACTGAGCTGGTGGGCATGCAGGCGGACACC
The DNA here is from genome assembly GCF_947650265.1 of Symphodus melops. Lineage (NCBI taxonomy): Eukaryota > Metazoa > Chordata > Actinopteri > Labriformes > Labridae > Symphodus > Symphodus melops. The sequence continues at coordinate 2,449,404 of NC_136703.1, forward strand.
ACAGTGTGGAAATGAGACTGGTGTTGCAGTGATTTACCACAGGAGTGTCGCTTTAACGGAACCACCACTCTTTGGAGAATGCAAACTACAGACGCCCTGAAGCTTAAGACACACCTCTGGCAATTTTGGAAGGAAAGTGATCTGATACAACACAACCACAATGGTTGGGCCTGAGGATATAACTGCAAGGATAATAGATAATGTTATGCTTTGCAAGCAGCCAAACTGATCTTAGACTCCATTGAAACAAGGATGCATGCACGTACGACACAATCTCTGCCAGATACTAACCACTAAGCACAAGACCCTGGAGCTGAGCAGCAAATATCATATTCACAAGGAATGTCAGTTGTGTTATGATTTCATTATCAAGTCGTGTGGTTACCTCAGGAAGTTAAGTCTCTCTTGAAGGGAATCGAAGCTAAAATTTAGGATGAATTTGTGCAAAATTGGAAAATGCAAAGGAAGAGTTCCCTTCACCAAGTCCATGACACGAGACACATAGTTGGCGATATTGTCTTCTTCCTGCGGTCTTACCCCACTTACTGGCAGTTTCCACAGGATTTGTTTGTGCTATGCACTATAGACCTGATCAGGCCCTCTCTAGTCAACGCTAGTGTTTCCACTGTACACGTCACAGTCAGTCTGTAAGCAGCGCCACTTCGTGTGATTCTTGTGAACGCATCAGTCCAGCTTTCTCTTGGCTATGCGCTGCTGTGCCTACGCTTCAGAAATCAAACCAGTGGGGTCGGGTATTAGATGTGTGACGGACAAAAACCATTGCAGAGAAGCCACGCTCGGCACATGGATCCTCTCGCCATGACTCCACCATCAACCTTTAGTCTTTTTGTACCTTTTATCCAGATATTGCAACACCTACATTACCTCGAATGACTTCATTCTCTTCACCTGGGCTTCCTCCAACCAACTCCCAAATGTTTTTTTTCCCTCTTTCGTCAGCCTTTCGAAGCCTTTGACTTCATATAAAACCCAGTTCCAATTATTCCCTGGCAGGTTGTTGAAGTTGCTGTTCTCCGTTTGATTTCTCGCCTTTGTTCTGTTTGACCGTTTGATCCTTATTGTCTGTGTCTGACCCTTACTTGTCTCACAAAGTTGTCAGTCTACAGTATGTTTTAAAAATCATACAGCTGCATCATGTATACCTCTGTTTTCTGCATTTGGGTCGCTCCTCTTGCACGATCCGTTACAGGGACGATGTTGTGCATCATTGTAATGTAGTCTATGTGGAACAGTTTTAAACGAGCACTAAAATCAAATGAATAATTTTTTTTATCTATGACAGAATTATTCTTCCTGTGTTTGGCCTTTCCTCATAAACAAAAACAACCAATGAAGAATCAACTGGAAGTGGAGTTCTGTGGTGGAACTCTGTGGTGGTTCAGAGTTTATATTGCAGTCCCGAGCATGGAAGCCACTTCAAATCGTCAATATTATAGCAGTGGTTTTCTGGTGGTCTGTCATCCAACCTACACACACACACACACCCTGTGTATATGCGTATGTGTGTGTGTGTGTGTGTGTGTGTGTTCTGTAACATAGTAATCTTGCTGTGGTCTGAGCTGAAACCATTACCACATGAACCATGGAAGTCCAGCAGCTGTTGAAAACTGGGGAATTTGTTTATGTGGTCAGAAACAAGCTCGGGAATTCTTCTTCGGCGCTCCAACAGAACAAGGAGAACCATCAGAATACTGCCTTAAAGGACATAATTAGAGTCTTAAACCACAGAAAGATCAATAAATTATGATAAGGATGAAATCTGCCATTGATTACGCGACTTTCACTTCATGCTTTCCTCGCAGCATTTATTACCCTCATTCTTTCTACACTTTTACAACTCCACCATAAAAACAATCGAATACTCCTTTGTCCTTCTTCTGTCCTTGTCTTCGCACAAACCCACACACACCCAGGATCACGGATAAACAGGTACACATTTGTCTATAAATGGAGATGCATTTTGATGGCGGATATGTGCCAAAGAGCCTCTCTTTAACACACCGAGCATTGAGGTGCAGCAGGAGTGCAAAACAACTGTCGAATTTGTCAGCAGATTCGGGGACGTCAGATAAAAAGAGACAAAACTCTCACGAACAACAACAAGGAGACACGTGGAGAATGTGTGGAAAACGTTTCCTCGCGTTGCCTTTCCTTCAATCACAATTGTGTTTACAATTTCTCGTCATCACAACGATTAACCGTCCACTCAAAGATTTAAAGGCATTACTGTGTGTTATGTGTTTGGCAACAGAAGCCAAGAGAGATAAAGGATCAGAATCTCACCAAGTCCTACAACTCAGATCCAACAATAGTGTCAGAAACAAATGCAGGACCCTCGAGTGACAAAGAAGAAACCCGCACTGTACTGAGAGAACACTGGAAGATTGTTCATTCTTTTATTGTTGCTTCATCCTTGGTCAAAATAGACATTTGCAAGAAAACTAGTGGCGTTATTTGATGAATTTGTTTAAGTCCCGAGGCTTTAGTGAGACTCAATGCTATTTAAATAATGAGAAAAGATAAAAACAAGCTGACAAATGCTGACTCAAGACGCAACTCTGAATCATAGGAAAGAAACATTATTATTCAATCTGATGTAAAGAGTTTTTTTTTTGTTTTCTTTTTTAAATTAGCCTTTGGCTTCAATTTCCATTCAGTGGTAAATCTGTAAACGAGCAGTTTCTCCCCCTCCTGGAGTCAATGTGTGTGCAAGTCACCATGTGGTGGACACTGTAGCTTCAGTGTTTAGCCAGCTCTGCATGTGGTGGACACTGTAGCTTCAGTGTTTAGCCAGCTCTGCATGTAGTGGACACTGTAGCTTCAGTGTTTAGCCAGCTCTGCATGGGTCTGTAAAGCTTTCTGCGTTCTAACCTCTCTCCATGTTTCATCTCCAACATTGATCCTAGTTTGAGCAGCTTTCTGCTGCTGGAGCTTATTAGAAACATGCAGAGGCTTTTTAGCTCGGGTACAATCACTTCTATCTGAAGCAGTTCCACTGCCCGCTTCCATCGCTGCAACACCTGTTCACCTGATAACTGCTCTCATATCTGGCAAACCCAGGGGCGTCCAAAACGGCCTTCAAAGCCCCGCCTACCTTCTCTGGTCCAATCAAATCCAGAGCATTCAGGAGCAGAATCTAAAGTTAGAAGGAGGACATACTGGCTGCTGCATTGTTGTCAGAGAAGCTTCAACACAGCAGGTTTCCTTCATGATCACACAGGAGGAGAGCGTCATCATTTCACTCAGTAGATATCTTGTATTCCTTCTTTAATAACAAGTGTGGACACTCTCCTTAACTTCACCCACTGGAAGTAAAGATCCAAAAACAAAACCAAGAGAAGGAAAAGCTGGAATGAATGAACCTCAAATCTATATGACCAATTCTAGATTTTGACCCAAACAGCCTTTGAAGCATCGATACTCAGTGAGACAGTGACACGTAAAAGACCAGCATACCTCAATAGACAGTTTAAAATAGGATCAAAACCAAACAAACCTCTACGTGCCTCAGTCTCCTGAGTACCAGATTGATGTAACACAGAGTAATAATACCATTTCTGTGCCAAGGGCAGTCGCAAGGTCCCAACATGGGAGCACATTAAAATAGAACAGCTTTCGTTCTGAGTTCAGGACACGTAGTGCTGTCGTGACCACGGGGGCCTTAAGAAAAGAGAGCTGACGCAACGGCCCATCAAGGTTCAGCAGGCTTGGATCTCTGCAGGTGACATTACACTCCTCACAAGCTGACGAGCTCATGAGGAGGCGCTCAAAGAAGCTCAGCCACTTTGTCTTTGTAGTGGATTTTATAATCGTGACATGAAGATTAGTTTTGATTGAAGAGTTGAATCATTGCTTGATTGTCATTTCCTTACTGTAGGGAACATTGGACATTCACCTGAATTTATCGCGATAAATACGAACAATTAGTTAATCAACAAGCAATAATCCTCCCTCAGTGTCGGCTCTATTTATTGCCTAACGGCCTGGAGATTAAGTGTAAATGTTTCTGATGAGTCAAATGGCGCTTAAGCTAGCGATCAGATTTATTCTGCTTTTTTTTTTAAATGGTTAGTGCTTTGTTATAACTATAAAGATGAATGCAGAAGTAAAGTGTAAGATAGTTTTTCCATTTATTTTCATTAAAACTCACACATTACATAGCACTACGCCAGGAGCTGGGGATCAAACCCTCAACCTTCCATTAGAGACACACAGACTCTACTAACTGAGCCACAGCCGGCCCTGAGATTTACTCATATAGAAACATCTATTTGTTTTTTAACATTCCGAGTACATAAAAAAAAGTTACGTTTTGATTTAATTGCTGAGTGGCTGAGTTTTGGATTGTTTTCATGACCTTGGAAAAGAAGTCAGAGAGGATTATTTTTTCTGACCAAAAATGTGTGATTGTGTACATCAGTGCATCTCACAGGCTGCTTTCCACACATTGTATGATATACCAAAATCCTGGTAATGCAACCATACAAAGACGCACACACACACACTTCTTACCTTGGTGATTTTCGGATGGGTGCAGCGGCTGTTTCCAGAGGTGGCGTGCATCCACCCTCCGCCTTCAGCCAGCTGCAGAGGGAGGTGAGAGTTTCCTCCGCCTGTACACTCCTGCCTGAGGGAGCACTTCCTGTCCTGGACGCACCAACCACATTCGAACCTGGGGTCTGCCTTCAGGCACATACCGCAGCTGTCCCGCAGCGCTCTGCACTTGTACAGGTGAGCTGGTGGACAAAAAGGGAGAACGACAGGATCAGTCTGAGTGGAGTTATTTCAGAAAGAAATCTGCTGCTCCTGGGCTGCTATGAAGGCCCAAATCACAATATGGCTCCGAAGAATCCAATAAAAAACACAGATAGCAGCACCAATGTCTGGACTTAATATAAAAAATAATGAAGGTTTGGTACAGAGATGCTAACTAAAGAAGCGAACATACTTTAAATACATATCAGACACGCCACATCCAGCTAAAAGTTTTATGGTTAGCATCAAGAGCATCAACTTTATCAAGAGAGAAAGTCAAAATCCCTTTCTCTCCAAAGTGTTCTCATATCATTATTTTATAGGCCAGTCTTTGTACACTTCACGCAAGCACACCAGACACCTCCACACATTTATTTTTGCAGTGCTGGCAATGGGTAAATGTCCGCCTGAACCTCTCCTCATTCTGCTTGCTGTTTTATTAAGTCATTATTATCGTAGGTGGTACTAAGCCCAAGTCGTCGCCTCACAGCCCTCACTGCAAAATGTCAGGGGCCGTTTGCTTTGCTGGAACATTTGCACGTGTGGTGATAAAAAAAAATGGATAAAGTCTTGCAGCTATTCTTTGTGCAGCCATTAGCATCCAGCTGTATTGCAACATCCTTTTTTTTTATTATTTAAGCTTTCAAGTTGCAAACTTTTGTTGTGTCACATAGCAACAACAATTTAAAAGAGTAACATGCATAATGGAAGAGCAGACTTAGTAACTCTCTCTCTCTCTCTCGCTCTCTCTCTTTGTCCTCTTTGAGTCTTTGAGACTCTTTTATGTTTCTTTTTTTTTACGTTTGGAGACACGTTGCAGCTCTGCTCCTACTTGCTATAGATTTGCTCCCATGTGCTTTGATTGTGTTTAGATATAAAAAAAACCCTCAAACTTAAAATGATGCTTTTCTGGCCCCGGTCAATCACAAAGCTGACAGACAAACAGCCATATTCACATTTACACCTATATGAGCATTTTAGAAACCACACATGCACGAGGAGAACATAAACTCCACACAGAGAGGCTCCTGTCAGACGGGGATTCAAACCAGCAACCTCCTCACTGTGAGTCGACGGTGCTAGCCTATGCAGCCCTTCATAAAATGTTATACAACAAACTGCATTTAGCTTTAGTTCAATGAGAAAACGTTACATTTTATTTTATCACTAGAGACACACACAGTTTTATTTGTTGTTTATTTGAAAGACAGCCGCATTTACAAGAAGTATGACGTGAAGTAAATCTGTTTAAGAGAGAACACAGGATCAGCTTCCATGAATGTTAATCACCCGACTAACAACCTGAACCTTTAGTTTGTGGAAATTACCGTTTGAAGGCTGTGAGGATGAGAAAACAACTCTGTCAATGGAAGAATAAAAAAAAGAAAGAAAAAAAAAGATCATCCTACGGGGATATTACAGAAATTAATTCGACAGGTAATGTCTTCGAACGCCGAGAGGGGATTGATAATTGGTTGTGCAAAAAAAAAAAGAAACATTCCCCAAACTCTGCGGAGTGGAAAAAGTCATTAAAAGTAAAAAAATGAATTAAAACATGGATAAATAAATAATCAAACCTCAAAAACCTGAGAGGAGCGAGAGGAGGGAGATGAAAGGGAGAGGGGAGGGGTTTACATTTTAGCTGCGCTTGTTAACAAAACAGCAACAAGAGTTGTTGTGAATTTAAAGATGGCGAGGCCCCGAGAGGACAACGGAATTAGAGAAGAGAGCCAGACGGAGTGAGAGAGGTGGGGATAAAATGACGGGGAGGAAAAGAAGAGATCCTGCAGAACAGAGAGTCTGTGTGCGTAAAGAATTTTTATTTTTTTTAATTTTCGTTTTGTTTCTGTTTGTCGTGTGTTTATCTCTATCATAATCGTCTGTCACTGGTGCTACAGTGTCTTTACCTGCAGGCAGGTTTGTTTGCCGTCACAGCAGTTAAACAGCTTGGAAACGAGCTAAATGGGAAAAACAGCGGAGAGAAAAAGTAACAGAGCTTGGAGGAATCTCCTCCTCCTCCTCCTCCTCTGCAGACAGACGGCGGCTGGACTTCAAAGCCAGCTTCTCTCTCATCCATCTGCCCGCCTCGGCCGTCCGCTCGGCCTAATCTGATTAGCCACGGCTCAGCTTAAAAGTAGCACGACGCTAATTAATCTGAACCAAATGAATGATTTAATTAACATTAACATCTCCTCTTTACACCGGGGCAGAGCCGGGCCAGGGCCGAGCGGCTCTGCCTCAGACGGATAATACGGCTCCGAATCCGGGAGAAAAGGACAAGGATGAAGCGCGGGGGGGGGGGGGGGGATTAATAGAGGATGGAGAGAGAAAAAAGGTGGAGAAAAGGAGGAGAAGGTCTTTATGAGATTTGTGTGAGTGAGGACGGTTTAATAATGCAGGTTTCACAGCTAAGCGTTGCATTGGGCTCGTAATCCCATCAGGTTTTGTGCGAAGCTTTAGGACAATAACTTTATCTGTGATACTGTTTGTGATTCATACCAATTACTCATCCATACCCGTCCATGGTTATATCTTTGGCTTATTGGGATGAGCATCCGACTCGTTCATTGAAGCTTCCTGCATACATTCTGTGCAACCTGCACATGCGAGTAGCCCAACGACTGCAGGGGAATATACTTGTGAAGTCCACACACACTCAGAGCTGTAAGATTATTGGATTTTACATTTACAAACTCTCAGGGAGAAAAGCTACTGCTGTGACATGCAACGGGCCGACTGTGGCACGGATCCCTGAGGCCCCTTCCAGAGTTAGCTGGATGAAAATGTCCTGTTTACATATTTTTATATATTCCTTAATATGACAGATTTAAAGAGGGGGCAGCAAGTTGTCCTTAAACTCTCCGTCTTTTTTAAACTCGTTCTGAGCAGCGTTTATTTTCAGAATATCAACACTGAGCAGCTTCATATTTAATATCAAACAGCCTCTCCCCCTGGCTCAAGAGGAGAAGCACTCCACGGGCCTCACAGCAGCAGCCGTAGCATCAAGGTGAGTATACGGTAGGTTGGTAAAGCAGAGGGCGGCACAGGTGTTGTGGGCCTGTCGGGTAAGGATGCCTACCTGATGACCCCTCTGATGTTGCTGCCTCCCTTTCCCCCCTGCCTTTAGTACCCATTGTGGCGCCCCACCCTGAAAACCCTCAGCAGGCGTGATCACTCCGACTCACATCATCTCAGGTGAGTGCAGGTAACAAGGGCCTGAACCTCCTTGTCCTGAGGTTGGAGACACTTTAATCTAAAGGTTGTAAACACCAAATCAGTGCAATGCACTGGGGCCCGTAGCTGCGGTCAGTCGGTATTATTACTGATGGTAAGCAAGCGCTGGTGAGCCCTCAGATAGAAGCAGACAGTGTAGAACGTTTTTCTGCATGCTGACATACAGTACATGGTCTGTCTGGAATAGTTGTGTGTGTCCGGTCATGTTAGTATGAATCAGCGGGCGCGTCTGTTCGGGGTACGGGGGAGAGCTCAAGAAAAAAACCTGCACGAGTTTGTTACGCTGCAGCTTTTTGCACGAAGGACACAAAAAAAACAAAAAAAACGACAGGAGCATATTTTAAACAAAATAACACAAGCGGACTAATCAGGTCACGACCGAAAAGCAACTCATTTTCAAGCAATCTGCAAAACGAAACGCGTGTGTGACATCTATCAAAATGAGGTCAGACGGAACACAAAGGAAGGGAGACAAAAATGTGCACGTGGGGCGTGTAAAGAAGGGATAGTGAACGGGATGTAAAAAGCTGGAGGGGAGAGGAGTAGGAAGGGTTAGTTAATCTGACTCTGAACATGCAAATGTGGAGGAAAAGACTGCGTGACACACTTGAGAGCAAGACTTTTATTATCTTGTGTAATGGGACGTCTAAAATCATTAGCCTCCGCCACCCAATGTATTACACTTGATAAAGAATTTAGAATGGGTAATTGTTTTCCACTTCATGCACACAAAGGGATTAAAAATAATAAATGGCGTCCCTCTATGTCAGTTTCTGTTTTTCTTTATCAATCCCTTTATCCCCCCCCCCTCCCCCCTCCCCTCGCCATTACATGCTGCATTTATCAAACCTGTCATAGTTTAGCCATTTGTTTATCCTCCTCTCTAGCATCCATCCCTATTAATTTCTGTGTTGGATGTTTGTTTGTTATCATCACTGTCCATCAATCACTCCCTCTTTTCATACCTCAGACAGGACTTGCTTTTTTTTTTTTTTCTAAATGGATTGTACACTTTCACCTTCTCTCACTGATGACTGTCAAAAAAAAATTACACGTTTCTTATGAAGGGGAAAAGCTGCACACGGTGTTCACAGAAGAAAAAAAATCATTACAGGCTGATAAACAAGCAGGACTGATTCAGAAATGTGTGACAAGCAACAATGCCCGACCAAAATGAGAGCCAGGAAAAGAGAACGCGACACAAAGAAAAGAAAATGTTCTACCTTGAATGTCAAACGGGTTGTCGATGACGAAGTTTCCATTCCACACCACGGAGAGGTCGACTGGCAGGTCGCTGATGTCACTGCCCTCGTAGTCGTACTGAAACATGCACACACAAAAAAGAGCGTGTAAGAAAAAGTGGATTTATAATGGAGTCGATGCAAATTTGGGATATTGCATGCGATATTGTTTAATTTGCATAGTGATTCGCCCGGGCTTGTTCGCTGCAGACGGCGATACAGCCCGAGCATTCACACACGCATAAATCCATATTTACCAAAACAGACATATTTCATAAATACACAGAGAAATAACAGATGGGTTCCAGCTGAATGGCCATGGAAGAATGGAGACAAGAATGGAAAGGGAAGGAGAGGAGATGAGGCAAGACGGGAAGGGAGAGAGGACAGGACAGGTGACGAGAGGGAAATCGAGGAAAGGATGAACAGGAGGAGATCGAGGAGGAGGGGAGGTGGTCAGAGAGGTGAAGGCAAGCTGAAATCAGACAGTGGTAGATGTGTGCGAGGACCTTATTCATTTAGGCATGAGCTAAGTGGTGGGATGAGGGTGAGGCAGAGATAAGATACGGAGCAGTGTAAAGTGAAATTGGCATTTCCAATTTGCTCCCTGACACACTGGATTTGATAGACGGAGCTCGACCATCCCATGTGGCCAATGGGGCCTGAGACGCACACGCACACACACACACACACACACACACACACACGCACACTAGTGATTCTTTTTCCTTCTCTTTTCTGATTTACAGACATGCCTCAAAGATTGAATATATCACACTGTGAACAGAAATCTGTTACTTGTTGATTTTGTCCTGAAGGTCCAAATCAAAAGCTGTGAACTTCCTGTTCCCGAAACACAGACGAAACAAAATACACAAAATGCCCAAAATCATAAGAATATCTTCTGCTTCTTCTTTTATTGTGAAAATCCTACTTCAGTCAGAACCATGCAGTCCACTCTTAAGACGTTCCCTTGGTTAGCCGAGCAGCATGCTAAGACTTTGACCAGGGGAACGTGATGTAAACATAAGCTGACCCCCCCTGTATATAAGGGCGTGAACCAAAGGTTGAGATAGAAGGAGCAGGATGGGGTGGAGCTTCCAGGAGCAGCGGATTGTAAGCAGCATTGTTGCAGCAAGGATGAGTGAGCAGGAAGTCATGTTTAAATGGAGCCGGCTGTCAGCTGATAACAGAAGAGGGGTAACTTCAGGGTTCTGCATGAACGAAGTCAAAGCATAAAAATAACACAGAAGTTATTGTAAGGATGTCAAAGTCAACAGACAACCAGAAGAATGTTACATCAGGAAGCTGTTCCAGGTCTTTGACTTGTCTTTGCCTCATCCTCCCAATATATTTCATGTTGCTAGAACGGGTCTCATTTATCAGCAGTGCATAGAAGACGACTGAGGTTCAACTACAATTTTGAATGTGATTTAATACAAAATAATGTGCACACGTCAAGCACAAGAAAACAGTGCTGATAAATCCAACAACATGTTGTGAAGCAGCAGGCTGGTGCATGTTTGTAGCTGTTCCAATCAGAAACAAGCCCCTTTAAAAAAAACAGGTGAATACATTTACCCCCCCCGGATGAGAAGGTCTGAACTACAGATCGACAAGACGACAGCCTTCGCACTAACCGCTAGGCCACAGGTGTCGCAAATATGTGTGAAACTGTGTCTCGCTTCTCTTAAAGGAGAGCATGTCTGAACTCTTGATAGAGTGGTACTCAAATAGCTAATTGAATCTAATGAGTAGCTGGAGTTACAAAAATAGCTACACAAGCAAAAAGGAAATTTTGCTTTGAAAAAAAATTAAAAGTTTTTTTTTAAAAGTTAAAACTGAAACAAACTTATTTACAAAGTCGTGAAAAAACGAACTGATATCATAAAGAATCTGAGAGCTCTGACAGGAAGTGTTTTCCCTCCTGGGTCTGCAGGTACTCAGTTCTTTAGATTGAGGGATAAACGTAGAAATCAAAATGTTAACCATGCACTGGTTGCCAGTTCAAATTGTGTGAACAGTTGAAGTACTTTGGCAGTGAATGTATTGAAGACACAGTCAGCAGACGTACTGACAGTGAAAAGTTGGGACAGGTTCAGAATAAACTTTTTTCTTCTGAAGTTGATACAAAAAACATTCATCACTGCACCATTCATAATTTAGAGGGGAGCGTTGGGACTTCTTATAAAAAAACTATGATGGCAAAGTTTTAAGAATAACACTTGGTGTTACTTAGTGCTGGTCAAGGTTTCTGTTCAGCCAGAAATCTTCAGACCAGCGAAAGGGACAAAAACCCCAAGCAGAAGAAAAACAGGAAAAAGGAGACATTGTAGGAAGCCACAGACGGAGGAGTGTGCGAAGTCTGGATGTCTATAGAGACATTTTAGAAACAGAGAAGAACACAGACCCACGAAACCGCAGGATTCTGGGAGGTCAGCTTCCCCAGAGCGGAGGGACTCAACCAAACACTGACGCCACAAAGGAGCGCCTGATTGGTCTGTTTGTCTTCCCACCAGTTCAGTGTGATCCCATCACACACACACACACACACACACACACACACACACGAGGGAGGCTGTTGAATTTATTAGCAACGCTACGACATCCCACTGTTTAAAGGCCAGTGTGTGGCAGCATTTGCCCCAGAGAAACCACAGGCCCAACACACACACACACGCTCACACACACACACACACACACACACACACACACACACACACACACACATGCTCACACTCCTCTCTCTGCGGTGTGGGCTCCATTAAACTTTAAGGGTCTGAACTTGTCTGCCGTCACCAAAACACTGGCTGAGCTTGTTCCCTTGTCAGTCCCTTCCCACCCTGCTGCCTGCCGCATCATGCTTTATTCATCCTGTCACATGGTTTTAAAACGCCGACACTAACCACACTGTGACACCACGGCCCCGTGCCGCCCGGTCAAACCGAGCAGCGCCCACTGGCTTAGAGGCTACCACTTTGGGACACTGCAAAACACAATGAAAGGATGGAGAGTGAAAATGAATCAGCAGCAGGAGAAGATTTAAGGGACACGAGATGAGCTTCATCACGATGACCTTCCCTGATGTTTGAATTCTGTGTCGACCAAAAGAGACGACTTTAGGGAAGCTAATGTGAATAAAGAAAAAAAAAACCCACAGGTGTCACAGCGCGTTTCCAAGGTAATGAGCGAAATGAGCAACATGAAGAGTCCACAGCCACACAACGAAGCTTCATCATCATCATCATCATCATCGTCATTATTCTACATAATGTTGGAGTAAATTATCAACAGTCTTTATTAGTTAACCAGGCTCGCAGTCTTAGATTAAATCCTCCCTAAAAGCGTAATGAAGTCACATCAGGACAGCACTGTGATAAGCCGACACTTTAATAACGTATCTCACCAGTGGTGTCAGTCACTACTTATTACTCTGCTCTCACCTCTGAACTTTGAAATTCTATTTTAAGGAGATTGAAAAGTAAGAGTGGTGGCCACGACTTCACATGCAGGCACTTTGACACGACTGAAGAATGAAGTTAAAAGGACAGTTCAGCCACTATTTCAAGGAAACTTCCTACTCGTGAGGATTTGATTCAAGCAAAGCCAAGTTTTGCGATATCCATCCATCCATCCATCTTCCACTGATCAAGGAGCTGGGTCAAGTTTCCCCACACATTCATCTCCCCTACAACATTTCCAAACTCCTCCGGGCGTCCTTGAGGAGCTCTAATGTACTGTATTTTCCTGCAGCATAACTCTCTGGATGATGTGGAGGTCATGTGTGTGACTGGATGTGTTAATGTCATTATTCCGAGCTAAACTATCAGAAAGAAACTAAAAGGACCTAGACAGGGTTCAAGGTTCAACCACCGTCTTGACCTGCAATGGGATCGAATCTAACTGTAGCTAATGAGCATGCAATAATATCATTTACAGCAATTTTTAAATAAAATAACTCACAAAGTGCTCTACATGCAAAGAGGGAAAAAATAAATTTTAAACATGAAGGGAACAGAAAAAAACAAACAAACGGTTAAAAGCCAAAATAAAGATCGAAGAAGCCAAAGGTAAAGGGTTGGATTTACCAATAAAGAGAGTAATAATAATCGGTGAGCCATTTTTTTTTTTTTTACTCACAGACTGAAAACAGAATAATTTACTGAAACTATGTTTAAAAAATATCTTGGCAGTCTGCTGCGTCTGTGATTTATTATCCATGCTTCTATTTTCCACATTTTCTGCATTCAATGATAATTTGGTCTCCGAGCCATCACTCTCTGGAGTCCCCTTGTTGGCCTCCTTGCTGTATTTCCTCCATACTTGTCATTCCTCTGGTCTACTGGTGATTAGGTATTTACATGTTCAGCTTGTGTGGGGGAAAAAGACTTCAGCTAATGTACATGTGGTCAGGTGTGTCTGAGGGGTTGGAATATTTCCCCTGAGAACATTTTTGAACTATCGGTTTGCACAGCTATTGATCACCAACATGTCACTGACTTTAGGCTTAGCTTTCATCTCAATGCAGTTGCAGCATTGCTGCTAAAAAAAACTGTGGTTGAACCCTGTCGGTAGAAGTCACTCCCCCCCCACTGAGCGGCCTCTCTGCTGGACTGCCGTCCTGACTTTCCTCCCCTGAGCGCCTGGAGCTGCTGGAGATGAGTAATCAGACTCATTACTGAAGCCTCTGGCCAGCTCCTCCATGTCACTGCATGTAATTAATCTACCTGAGCCAACTCATAGTGTAGGACCCCCTGGGGAAGAGAGGGGAGAGTATGGGTGAGGGTAGGAGATGAGAGGAGGAAGGGATGGGGGACACAGTGGAGGGAAAGTTGAGTGCATGCAAATGGAAGGCAGCTAAAGTGGAGATAAAGGGGAAATAAGAGGTGTGGAGTTAAGAGAAGAGGAGGAGAGATTAGAAGGCAGACAAGGACAGATATGGAGGACGAAGAAGGAGGAGAGGAGAGGTGGAAGGAGGCAGAAGAACAGCAGAAAATAGTGTAAACATGGGGAAAAATAAGGGCAAAGCGGCGTACTGAGGAGGAAAGGAGGAATGAGAAGAGTGCGAGGGAGAAGAGGTGACAAGAGGAGAAAAAAAAGAGAGAGGGAGGGGAGGAGGTGTAAAAAAGTACAAGGTGAGCACAAAGCCATCCCTGGCCTCATTACAGTAACATACCAGGCTGGCTCGGGTTCATTCGTTATCTGCTCCTGCACTCGTTTATTCTCCCGCTACATGAATCGTCTCCGTGGACTGCATGTCTCCATGGATTGTATGAATAGATATGGTTGTGTGTGTGTGTGTGTGTGTGCGTGTGTGTGTGTGTGTGTGTGCCTGAGGAAGTGAAAAGTGCAGACGTTAACAAAACAGAGCAGCTGGCTGCTAGAGGAGGGGTACGGCTGGAAAACGGAGCAGCGTGTGCACATGTGTGCGCGCCCATGAGCAGGTCACCCTCATGTAATTAGTCATGTTGAAGGATACCTGAGCGACTGTAAAAATACACTGAGAGCGTACACACACACACACACACACACACACACACACACACACACACACACACACACACACACACACACACACACACACACACACACACACACACACACACACACACACACACACACACACACACACACACACACACACACACACACACACACACACACACACACAGTCCCTCCTTTAAGAGCACTTTCATCTGCTTTAGACGTGGTGCTTTCATGCTACTGTTCTTCCAACAATGGATGGCTCTCCAAGCCTTACTAATTGATGTTTGAGGCTGGATACAGGCTGGAAGATTTTTCAAATCTAAACCGATTTTTCCAAACAGGAGAGACCACACAGATAAGGACAGCTCATATCCTTTTCTAACATTAAAATCCTCCGACCGCACACTCCAGGCGATTCAACCGGACCGTGAGAACGGTCAACAGACTCACAGAAACTTGTGTGGTCGAACATGTAAAATCCATCTGGACACATGTCGACATCTATGTCTTGCATGAGACATTATAAAGACACCTGTGTTTTTTGCAATAATTCCACAAGCTGCTGTTCTTTGATACTCAGCTCGGGGCTCACTTGTATTTCATGTTAACTGCTTGGTGACGATGACTGGTCTGCTCGCTCTCCTTGGCTGCTGCAGGTATTCTGTCAGAGGCAGCCGGATCAGGCACCCGAGATGAAGGACGCAGTACAATAATCGTATTGACACCACACACACACACACTTGAGAATTATTTGGACTGATAAATCGGTTGTGTCAAACCTTGTAGCCTCGCCCCCCGATAGTTGGGTGATGGAGGAGGGATTAATCGGGCCCAAAATCATCTCGTGTGTCACCAGCCTCAGTTACTTTTTTCTCCAATTGTAAACAATGGCGTCGCCCCCTGTTGGTCATTACGGAGGTATAAAACACTTAAACAATGGCTTTCCAGTCTTTGCTATCAACATATAGTAAGCTAGCTAGCTAGTCAGAGCATGATGAAATAATGTAAGAGGCTGTGTTGCAGGAGATGTGTCTGTTCATATGTCTACTGTATGTGAGCTATATGACAGTTTTTGTAAAAGTAATAAAGTCCAGACTTCACTGAAGTCTAGACCAATTTGTAAAGACAAAAAAAAGACTGTCATCTTTCATCTTCCTAAAAGATGCTGTGCACATCAGTTCCAGATGTGTGGACTTACAGTGGGAAGTTCACACACTCACACGCATGTATGATAGCCTATGTGTGTCAGTGTAATAAATCATGTAAAGCAGGTTGCTGGTTGCTGCTGATGCCACAGTCTCCGTCAGCTCCACATGATTAGGAAGAAGATCATGTGGAGAATCTCCATATGTCTGCTCCATGTTTGGGCTTCCAAATCCCTGGGGAGGAAGAAGGGTGTGTATATGGATGTGCGTGGTTTTTTTTAATGAACAAATGAGTGCGTCTCCATGCAACTTGGATGCAGGCGATGCGTGTGTGTTTGTGCACGCGCTCACCAGAGTGTGTCTTCCTGTGAACATCCTGGTGTGCATCCATGCATACTTTGGCTCCCTGGTGTATTTGAGTATGCAAGTTCAATGTTTCAGTGTTTGCAGAGCGGCTAAATAATGCACAAAGAGACAGTAAGATGGAACGGATGACTGTACATCTACTGCTGGCTAATTTTCTCTGTGATTTATTACACTCCACTGTCCCAGTCGCAGCCAGCTGTGATACATGTACACACAATCCCCCGCTGAGAATACTCAACACAATAGTCACAAGTATACAGGTTCTCAATCACACATGGATCTTTGTGTGCTGAACCTTTTCATTCTGTTTTTTCTCTTTACACGTATCTGAAGAGTGGAGGGTAAGTGGGGTAATTTAAACCCATAATACGACCAATTACCCCAATATACATTTGTTTCAAAGTCTCAGCCTCCTAAAGCTGCACTCGTCATTTTATTCAGCATCAAAAAACGGTTAAGATCTGTTTAAAAAACGTACAAAGGATGTGTGTAACCACAAACACACAGAGAATATGAATGATCATCCAACGGTGCAACTCTCGCAGTTTTACCTTTTTCATTTAGCGCATCGTTGTGGTTTTAAAGGATCACATCCGGGACCCTCTCACTGCACAGGTGAGTTCTTTTTCCAGATGTGGGCAGCTGAGAGAACAGTGTAACACAAGAGTAATAACCTCATCTACATCAACGCTCTTGTATGAAGCTCCATGCACTGATCCTTCATGTTTGACAGTGTAACTCTACTCTTGCATCAAATAGTCCCCCAGTGTCCATAGCTCTAAACCTCTTTACAAGGACTCCTACACTCTGCACAGCCGTGTTCCAGGACCCCCCATCGTCCTGGAACCTTTAGGTCGTCCTGCAGACTTACAGGGGCAGAGACTTACAGGGGCAGAAACTTAACTAATTTTGTTGTCTTTGTGCATTCTGATGAAACTATTTCAAATACACCTCGTTCTGTAATGTATGACCTGGACACAGTGAAGAGGTTCCTGGTTCGAATCCCTGTCTGTGTGGAGTCTCCACATGCACGGTTCTGTCCAGGTACTCTGGCTTCCAGTCCAGCACATGCTCGTTAGGTTAACTGCTGACTCTTAACTGCCTGTAGGTGTCGATATGAGTGTGGCTGGTTTTCTGCCTCGGTGTCAGCCCTGTGACTGACTGGCTAAAGGTCCAGGGTGCAACCCCGCCTCTCACCCAATGACAGCTGCGATCGAGATCAAACAGGAAAAGTGGTTAAAAAAAAGGAGGGATGGACTTGCGACCAAAAAAGGGATTTAAAAATCTCTCTGTTAAACAGAAAATTAAACATCTTGACTGAGAATGAAACAAGAATTAAGGTCAAGAGCGAGGGAACCGACCGCACACGTCTAAGAGGCCACAACGTTATTTAGTTAAAGGCACAAGTAAGGAGCAAGTAACATCCCTTACTCCATTTTCTTATTGGACTTTGTAGCCAGCATCCTTGGGTCAGGTATCCAGATCTTAAAATGTGTGCAGGTGTCTTAAAGGCATCTTAGGTGTAGAATTTGGGGCCTTGTTTACTTCCCTGTATTGCAAGCAGGTTTTCCAACAGGTCAAAAAAGGTGAAACAAGATTGCATCACTAAACTTGCTACTGAGCAGAAAACCGTGCATGGCTAGAAAAGCTGTGTAACCAGTCTCTGTTAGCCCGACCGTCCTTCCACCCTCTGTTATTCTGGTTAATCTCAGCACTTTCACTTTTGCACGGATCATGATTTTCTTTTCCTTTTCATCACTTTTCTCAAACAGGCACATCTTTTACATTCCAAATACACTGTCCCTCCCTCCATCTGTTTCTCCCTCATTTGTTTGTTTCCCCCTCAGCCGGCCTGCTGAGCTTATAGCCTCTCTCTCCTCCTCTGTCTCTCTTTATTCTCTCTCTCTCTTTCTTCTTCTCCCTCTGTATCGCTCTCTCTGTTGCATCGTCATTGTCTTTTCTTAATTCCCACACCTCCTCTTTGGCTCTCTCTTTGTCTTTTTGCTCACTGTTTTTCTCTCGTTTCAGAGCCTTTTGTGTGTGTTTGTGTCTGTCAGTCTACAACACCACTGCAATTCATCATCATTTTATCTACAGCTCCCTTAATTGGATCCTATCACAGTCCCACCTGACGAGGAGAGAAGCGGGGGGTTGGAAAGACTGAAGCTTACACCCACACACACACACGCACACACACACACACACACACACACACACACACACACACACACACAGTTAAAATCCCCATCATGTCTGGCTTCATCAGCAGCTTTAAACCTGTGTTTAGGCTGTATTTACTATTTTTCCTCCTGGCTCTTACAAAATAAAACTGCATACATGTTCTGCCAAATAAATGAGGAAGTTGATGTGTGTGTGTGTGTGTGTGTGTGTGTGTGTGTGTGTGTGTGTGTGTGTAGCCATTCAGTTGGCCAGTGACTCAGATGTGCTGAGATAAATGTCTGTCCTCTATCCTCAGCAGAAGAACTGGTGCAGGCGTTAATGTGTGTGAATGTATTAAACAACCTCATCAAACCTTGTCATGCGTTATGACCACTGTCTGCTCAGCTGTGATGTCATGCTATCATGTATGTGCTGCAGACAGTGTGGTGAAGTCTGAGAAAACTACGACATGGAACCACGATATGTTCCTTTAAAATCAATGATAGTTTTAAAGCACGTTGTCAAACATGGAGCCTTTTCACACCAGCTGTTATAACAAATCACAAGTGAACATCTTTGAAGGCAGGCTTGGTGTTAATACAGACTGTATATATAAGTTAATGTTCCTCTACAGCTCCCTGTTTCACCAGAGAGTGTATGAACTGCACAGACTGCAGTCTCTGTTAACGGTGAAAAAACAGATCCATCATTGTTATATACCATCATCTCCTCTATTGAACGTCTGTATCCTTGTTTACTACCATGGACTGCTTGTGGGTCACATCTCTCATTCGCACCCAGGCCCCGCCTCTCCCACTTCTCCTGCCTGCACAGGATCATTCGGTATTGAAAATTAAAATGCACTGTCCATGACTGGATCAATACAGGGCGGGGCTTGTCCCATATTGTGTTCAGATAAAGCTCTAATGCGTGCGCTGGGTTTGCCTCTGCTGGGAATGACACACAAAGTAATGAAGGCAAAAGATTATTTTACAAGACGAAGGAAGGAACGATCAAATCAGAGAACATTCAATCAGATCTAAGCGTGTGTCTAAGTTTAAGTTCTCATGATCATCAAAGTTTTAAACATGACCATACATGCCAATACTGATATATTTGCAATAGAGCCGTGTCGACCGATAATGCAGGCCAATGAGTCAGGCTCCAGATTCTGTAGTAGAAGAATTTTGCGCCTGACTTTGTCCAAATTATTCACACGTTCAACTTGGTGTACAGCAATTACAGTTTTGGCAGCTCACTCTCTTTTCAACAGGCTTTCAAGTTCTCAGGTCTCCGAGGACACATCTGACAAAAGCCTGAAATAACAAAAAGTCAAATAGAAAAGAATAGTCTTTTGCATGACACAATTATAGAGACACAAGTGAATAAATATTCGGAAAATTACCTTTCTGAAACACAAAAGAACTATGGGAGCCATCATTACGATCTGGAAGTCAACTTCAGAAATGTGCCCCTGAACTATTGTTCATGTCACCATCCAACATCAGAGGCAGAACGACTCCCAGGATCACATAGTTGATGCTCATTCTTTCCTTTTTGCGGGGAGAATGGGGAGAGACTGAGCAGAGCTCAGAAACAGCAAGTGGCCGCAAATCAGGGATGTGTTTCCGAGCCCAGCGGTAATAGGGCGGCTGACTAAATGACCCGGAGCCCCTGACGAGTGTGTGACAGGCTGAAGGAACGGCGCTCGGTAAAGCTGCCAAAGCTGAGCACACACGCACGCACGCACACACAGGCTGCCTTTAAACATCACAGGCTCACTATTGGACCTATCATCGTGACTGAGCGCTGATGTGTGCAGCTCCCATGTTAATCATATGTCTCGTTAAGTAAGTCATAATTGGTGTCATTTAAATGCCTCCCCTCTGCCTCATGCCCTGATTGGAGCCGGGGAAATTAACATTGCTGAAATGGTCGCTCCCCATTAGCGGCGACAGTTTGACTGAGGGCTAAAAGGCAGTGAATGAGGAGTGGAATGAAGAGAGAGAGAGAGAGAGAGAGAGTGAGCTTGGAGACATGGAGTCCCTGTGGCTGTACACCTTAGCTTCAAGTCTCTGCCACACCGATCCATCACAGCTGGTATTTCACACTGCAGCTGATGATTAAAGCGGTACGGCTGTCCTGAACTGAGCTCATGCCTGCAGATTAAACAGCCAGGGTTGGTCAGAGCGAGGAGATCAGGATTGGCTGAGACGGTGGTCAGTTGATCACAAAGACCTCTACAGAGGACATTAAAGCCTCTGGAAGTTTAAAGCCTGGTTTAAATACTACTGTGCAAAATCTACGCTGTGGTAGTCTCCGCACAGGGAAGGAAAATGGCCAATGTTATAATTTGGTGCATTTATTTTCAGATTAGCAGTATGTGTTGTGTTGCCTGCACATGGGTACGTTCCGTCTTACCGTGGTCTTCTGACACTGTATACTGGTGCTGTTGAACCTCAGAGCCGGGACGCTGTGCATGTTGCCCTGGATGTGGAAGATGCACTCGTAGTTCCTCTGACCGGACTGAGGCTGCGGAAGATTCTTGGCCAGCAGGGTGATCGGTCTCATGACTCCGGCAGGGATGTAGATCTGGGTGGAGGGCAGGATCTGAGGACACTCCTGGAGACGAGAAAAAAACAAGAATAAAGAAATGTAAAGACGTGACTGAAAAAGAAAGTCGGCTGTTGATCTTTGGGGACAAAATCCCCTTCGAGAGAATAACAGGAAAAAAAAATCTCATTTTTTTTCATTGACAGGAAAACAAATAAATATATTCAACAATACAATTTATTCCAAATTGAAAACTTTAAATTGTGTCCCCCAACAGAGCCATGGCGTACCAGATGTCCTGTACGTCAACAAATGCCTGTGAATGCTTTTTTGGTTTTGCTCCCCTGAGCCTCCTTCCAAATAAACACATGATTCAGGACGCCTTTCAGTCTCCTTTGTTCTCAATCGAGACTGTGCTTGAAGAACGAGGCAGCCCAAAACCTCCGCTCACAAATTATCAACACTCTCGAGGATCAACTCGTGTCCTATTTACGAACCGCTGAATATTAATTGTGGCAGTTACTTGTCAAAATGAGCACAAGCCGTTTCAGAATCAAACCCTTCACTGTATTAATGAGGCTGTTACGGATATTAGGGATGTTTTTGCCTAAATGAATGCAGCAAAAGGATATTCTAATTCTTTCAGCGTGGACAGAGCTGAGAGCCCGCAGCAGCGTCTCTTAGGAGCACGGACGGTGCTAATGCTTCACTGTTGTACTGTTTAACAGCTACAGTTTAACGGATTAGAGAGAGAGAGATGTCTGAGGGGTCAGCGCCTCAATTCAGCTAATTCTCGCCGCTCTTCTATCACCAAAAAAAAAACTTGGCTGACACAATGGTTTTTACTGCGTTTTAATTGGTCGAGCTTCACAGCTGTTAGCAAGTCACGAGATGAAACGCAGCTGTCAGCAGCAAGCCATGCTTCACCGTATTCAACAAGTCTGTAGTATGCGTGCCATCGATCCTACACGAGTAGAAAAATATAAAAATGAGGCAACACTTTAGGAAATAATCATGTAAATGCCAAATCAGAGTGTTAGTTTTACATCAAATACATTGAAAGTATCTCCACTGTTAAAAAGAAAAAATCTAAATAATGTTCGCTTTAAAAGTCTTTATTCCTGATGAACCAACGTTTTCAAATACAGAATGTTCCAGTTCATTGATAGTAACGGATAAATGTTTGAAAAAGAGTCAAGAAAGACTGCAAACAAAGGATTAGTTCGCCTTTCTAATTGATGTTTCAAAATGTGGAATTACTGTTCACAGAAAAGTCTTGTTTCAACTAAGTGTTGTAAAAAGGCTGCGACTTAGGAAGATACTTTATGTGGTCTAATTAGACACAAAAAGGGATTTTGCAATACCAGAAAAGGCTGTAATTACCACAGAACAAGTTTTACCCACTAATGTGTGTTCAGTATGCTCCCAGAGTCGCAGTGAACGAGCACAAAGGCCATTCAAACATAAAGCTACAACTTGTGAATTAAGTCATATTCCACTTAGAGTAGCGTTAAGTAAACCATAATCATGCTATTAGATTGGTACAAAGGTTTATCTGCATTTCAAAATGAGCGGTAACTGTATCCCTCCATTAACAGGAATGCACCTAAAGTTTGAACCAAGGCAGCTGCTTCACACACTCTCAATAAGAGCCTGTGCCTTGCAGAGGTGCCGTCTAATGGAGCAGCGGTAATGACTTACAGATTGGCCTGGGAACGGTGGCGAGGATACAGAGGGGAGAGAGAGGTTTGGACATAATGGCACCGAGAGACACCTCCGCTCCCTTTAAACCCATTAATGCACACTCTCTCTTCCCAAAAACACTGAGGGCATATACAGGGTGAAGGTTGGAAAGGTAAAAGAAGTGGTTATTTGGAGATAATAGAAACTTTAAAAATTGCTTTTCAGAAGCACTGCAGCTCTAAATGTTTAATATAGATTTGTGCGTTTGGTGCGTACTAGAATGATGACGTTCAGTCGACTAAAGTCACCAGTCAGTAAAAGGAATTATTCATATTTTGGCCTTTGATGCCGGTCACATGGTGAAACTGTAACGCAGCTAAACGCTACTAGCTTGTTCTAGCTCGGGTTAATGTGCCTGCTCTCCTTACTCTACAACCAGGATGGAAACAAGCACAGTGGGCTGTTAGCATCTCGTAGCGAGCAGTTTGGTTCTGGCTGTAATTACCACAGAACAAGTTTTACCCACTAATGTGTGTTCAGTATGCTCCCTGAGTCGCAGTGAACGAGCACAAAGGCCATTCAAACATAAAGCTACAACTTGTGAATTAAGTCATATTCCACTTAGAGTAGCGTTAAGTAAACCATAATCATGCTATTAGATTGGTACAAAGGTTTATCTGCATTTCAAAATCTGTGATAACTGTGATTACCGCAGTGTGTGTGTGTGTGTGTTTCTTGGTACACACACTATATGAAGGTTCAGAATGATGAAATAATTATGGGCGTGACTGACAGGTGGGCGTGTTGTAGCTGTTTGTGAGAAGGCTCCACCTTCATGTCTGCTTCTCTGGTGACAGCATTGCCAATATTGCGACTGCCACCATTGGGCTTTAAAACTGAGCTTTTAAAGCCAATAGATGATGATATCACTGAGACGACATTCATGTTTCACACAGTCAATGGTCTTAACTGGGCAAGAAGGGTTTCCTTCATAAGCAACATTTATTCAGTTTAAAGGCACCAGGTGCAGGCTGTTTTCCACTCAGTACAAATACATACTGATTGCTTTTTTGGAAGTCGATTTTTTTTTTTTTTTTTTTTTTTTTTGGGGGGGGGGGGGGGGGGGGGGGGTTTATTAGTAACTGAAAAATTATCTAAGAATAACTTTACTGCCATGTTTGCCAATGAGTCAGTTCATTTCACAACCACAGTGGGAGATAATGTGAAAGCTCCTACATGTAATTAACAGTGTGAGGCTCAGATGAACAGGTTTCTCCCAGTTGGCAGCTCACATTCACAGAGATTTTAACAGGATAGTGTTGAAGCCAAGTTGCAGTAAAAGAGAAGGAATAGGAGGTGGATGAGAGAAACGAGGAAAAGACAGACGAAGAAGGGATCAAATCAATGCCAGTGAGCCCAGTGAAGCAGATTGTCAATTAGTAAGGCTGACAGTCAAAGTTTAGAGTATTCACAGATGGCGACAGACCGCTAATGAACTGCTTCTAGCCTCTAATAAAATGGAAAACAGGACTAAAGATGCCCAGAAAGGAAAAAGGGAAAAGGAGTGTGTGTTTTAAAGTGTGTGTGTGTGTGTGTGTGTGTGTGTGTGTGTGTGTGTGTGTAGCTCGATATTTTCATGAGAGTATCCACTCTGAAGTAACAGTCATTGTTAATGTTGGAAGGACTGAGCTCAAGCATCCGCTCAAAGAGTGGCATAGAAATCCTGCCTGGCTGCACACACACACACACACACACACACACACACACACACACACACAGACACACACCCACACACACACACACGCACTTAGACCACTTCACATCTGTGCCTCTCTGCTGCACACTCGTCGGCCTATTGCTTCAACAACACACGCTCACATCCTCTCTTATTACTGATGCATCAGAGTCAGGATAAAAAGCACATTCCTCTGAGAAGCATGATTATATGCACAACACGCACATGCATGAACACACACATAAAAGCATCCCACACCCACGCAGAGAAACCTACATCTAAAGCACAAAGACTCACAAGCACGAACAGAAGAAGAGAAAGGGTAACACATACTCAGAGACATAAAGGAGCCAGGGGGGTGGGACAAAAGAGCCAGGAGCAGAGGATTGTGGGAGATGTTTCATTAGGAGTGGTGACAGGTGTCACAGCGAAGTCTGCATCAGATAGCGAAGCAGTTCTACACAATGAGACCCAACAATCTCCTCTACCTGAGGGATTCCTCTAATCCCCGCGCTCACTTTCTTTCTTCCTTTCACCTGATCTGTTTTTTTTTCTCTCCCTCTCTTTCTCTTCTATCCGTCTCATTGTCGTTGCTTTATTTTACATCTTTATCTCGTCCAGGAACTGAGCTGCCTCCTTTTCTTTCCCAACATAACTTTCCTCTGAGTCACACTTTGTGGTTCTCATTTGTTGTCCTGGTAAAACTACAGTCCCACAACTGCTGCAGAAACACACAGAGAGGCAACTTCAGGTAATCCAATCTGCAACTCTGATGTATTTGACTTTTTATTCACGAGTCTTAAGTCTAAAGAACAGCTGGAAAAGACATTTATAAAAGCCTGAAAGCTACTGAAAATGTGGCTTGAAATACAAAAATGAATCTGTGATTTCAAATTTTAGGGTTGCATTCAAAATGCATCATTTGCATGTTTACGTATATTTACTCATGGGCACTGATAGCCTAGTGGTTAGCATACATGCCCCATGTGTGGAGGCTACAGGTTTTAATCTGAACTGTGGACTCTTGTCCCACTTGTCTCTCCCTCCAATTTCTGTTTCCATCTTCTGTCCTATTTTTAAAGTAAAGGCCGAAAAAGCCACAAAATTTACCTTTAAAAAGATTTTGTGAAGTCTAAGGAAGAGCGTGTTGGCTCCATACGTGTTCATTAATCCTGAAACGGTCGCTCCTTGGTGTGGGGATTTTTTTTTTTGCTTCTTTATCCTCACTTCATTTTGGACCCAGCACCACTTAGGGATGTGTAAGTGTTTTTTTTAATTCTTTTTATTTGTTAATGTAATATGCATTAAAGCAAGATGCTCCAGTTTTCCAAACATTACTGAAAGCGTTTATGCTTTTCTCAAAAACATTTACTCAACAAATACAGGACAGAAAATACAAAAGCATCCCCGGACGTCCTTTTATCTTACTGAATGCTCTCAGGACTTCGGTAAAAACTGCTATGTTGAGCTATAAATGAAGTCCACTGTACGTCAGTGATGCAGAGGCTGAGCGTAAGATAAAGCATGGGATAAGAAAGGGTAAGAAGAGGTGAGGAGAGAAGATCTTGGGAGCCGTAGATTCATTTATTAAAGAGGGGGATGAGAGCGGAGGAGGTCAAGATCCCATCAGACCAAGGCAGGGGCGGAGCGCTGCATCATGGGAGTCGTACACATCGCTTATTACCAAACAATTTTCCTCAAAGGAAACACTGATACACACCCCAATCCTTGTAACAACGAGATAGACTAAAACACACACACACACCCAACACATGCACATTCTTCCTGCACTCCACACACACCGTGATCACAAGCTAAATCCTGCCCTCTGGCTCTGTGCTCGGAGACGGTGCAGTCTTAGGCCGGTGGAGTGTTTTACAGCAGCCTTGGGGCCAAATACACACACACTGCGATCAAAGGTGGGGAGGAAAGCCTTCGGATGAAGAAATAAAAAAAAAAAAGAAAGAAATTAGCCTTCCTTACTTGCAATGTTAAATCTCTATCAGCTGCTTCCAGCATGCGCAGGACTAAACACTGCACAGAACCCTCAGGCTAAACTTCAGAGAAACGTTTGAAATATTACCTGGATCCGATTATTTGTCCGCAGACTCCTCAAGTGAGTGGCGTCACTACGATTAGTTTACTGCTCCTGATCGAGGCAGAGCATCCCTCTAAATATCAAACATGTTCAATATTTGCGATTCCGAGTCAACCTGCCTCCGACGGAGCAGCAGCCAATGAGAGAACTTTGACGCGTTGTCAACCAGATGTTGCGTACTCTGACATCTCACCGCCAAATTCTGTGAAGCTGCACATGATCCATCTTCTTCAGTCAGGAATTCATCCGTATCGATTTTCTGTTTTTCACTGCAAAACAAGTCTGCTGAGGTCGTCCATCGTCCTGCAGCTTTCTTTTTTTTTTTCATTCTTCTGAAGTGACGTTTGATGTAAGTTTCTATCTGTCTTCTCCCGGTCAAGCCACGTCGTCAAGTGTGTGCATGTGGAGGATTATAATGTTATAAATGTCCTGATGTCTTTGGTTTTTAAATTCAGTTGAAATTTGCAAATCTTTGTGTGTGGCCAGCTTTAGTGAAGAAAAAAAAAAATCAATCTGCACAGTGAGTGAAAAAAAAAAAAAACTTTTAAAGAAACCAAAGGAAGTTTTTCAAATTGATTTATTTCCACTGCAATAACAGGAAAGTCTAAATTCAATGAAAGAAAATGTTTTTTTTTATCATTGCTGTACAATCTGCTGCACAATGAAAGACTTGAGGTTTTAGATGGACCAGATGCATCTGACGTCACGTTCATTTCCTTTAACTTGACCACAGTTAATATCCATCATGCAGAATATTCCTCCGTCCCTCCCTCTGCTTTCTACCTGCTCTGTTGTTTACTCGAGCTGCGGTCGGATGCCTGAGGCCATGAATCCCTGCTGGCCAGGAGTGCATTTCCATATCTACCTTTCCTCTCCTCCTCTGCCTCCTTTTGCTCACATCCTTCACTCTCCGTTAGCTGCTTTACTGTGATGTGTGAGGGGAAGAAAAAAGGCCAACGAATCAAACCGTCTCTGACACACAGAACAACAAAACTTCCTCTCGAGTGTTACACATTTTATGAGTCACACGGTAACTTTAGAGTCTCACTGTAGTTCCTGCAAGACGATCATCAAGAATCATAATCAGCTTTTCACTCAAATTAAAAACTATGTTTGAAATCTAACGGCATTAAAGAATACTGACATCAGCATGACAACGACCAACATGATCCAAGATAAAAAACAACACATTTAACAAACCATTTAGCATAAAGCATGATGGGAAACGAGGCAAAACTGGCTGTCACTACACTCTAAAGAATCAGGATGTTACACAAAGGCATAATGAGAGGATTGTGCCTCTTCAAGTCAAGCAGAGTCAAAGTGGAGGATCGTCAAAGCTGCAGTCTTTTTCGATTTAACTGGATTCAGGAAATTGGATTGCTTCTTCTCCCTCATTTATATAAAGCTCTTACACATTTAAAACAATCTCATCATCTATGTTCCTCCGTTTCCTTGAAGTACCTCCTATCAAAAAACAGAGTCACCCCTTTATCGTGATGTCAGAAACGAGGCAAAAGCCCTGATTGGCTAGCTGGCCGTCAGCACCTCGCTGAGGCACTGACAGCCTCCGAGTATGATGGATGAAGAGAGGCTGTGTGTGTTTGTCTATGTGTGCGAGTGTCGGGGGGGGGGTCACCACAGTGTCTACGTCCCGAGGGATTAACGTTACAGTCCAATGAACCGTTTCAGAAAGGAGGGGGCAAGACCCCATCGACCAGCGCTTTTATACACACACACACACACACACACACACACACACACACACACACACACACACACACACACACACACACACACACACACACACACACACACACACACACACACACACACACACACACACACACACACACACACACACACACACACACACACACACACAGACGCACATACCGAAAGATACAGACGTGATATGATGACCACATCTCCCAGGAGAGAGGAAGAGTCATTTGTTGAGCAATGTCTCAGTTTTAGACATTAATATAGTTAAACCCTGGAGAATAAATCTAACACACACACACACACACACACACACACACAAACACCACAGCAGTGTGCGATGACTCTTTGCTCGTAATGCCAATAGATCTCTCCATTCAATCATCCCAGAGACAGCTCATAAGCCAGTATCTATATAGATCTCAAACATTTTCTCCTACTCTATTTCTCTCCCTCTTCATCAACAACTTTTTTTATTTTTTTATCTCTGTGTGTCTGTCTTCTCTAACTCCACAGAAAACACTAGAAGGTCATAACAGGGAAATTTATAAAGCTCTACATCATGACATCCAGTTTTCTCCGCTCTTCTGTACGAGCACAAACTCGGTGTCCAGCGTCTCCCAAGTGTCTGCCTGCACCTTCAGCTCTGTGTGTCTCTTTATGTTCAGTAAAAAAGGTCAAACAAAGGGCACAAACTCAGATCCAATAAAGCAGTGCTGGCCATTTGAAAGAATGCAGGTGTATGGTGCTTATTTATTTGATAACATTTTAAAGGTTTAAAGGCTCCAACTAAATGAGACTGATGCAGCAAAAAGGCTTCAAGGCTTTAAAACCGTACTCCATAAACCAACGAGTGGCAACGTCCAAGTCTTCATGACAAACACAATGACTTGAAAGGAAAAGCATCTTTTTATTTATCCTACATCAGCTAACCTTCAGCTGTCCGACAGTTCAAGTTTGTTCTTGGTAAAGCAACAGAATAGAAATTGTGCCTGCCGGGAAAAGACCCCCCCCCCCCCCCTCCCCTCCTCCGACTCTGGAGAGCTCTTGATCACACGTCTCCATTAGAATAGCGTTGCCCTGTGTGGTATCTCTGATGACCGAAGTGCGATAGTGTGTGTATCAGGATGTTATCAGGTCTAGGTGGTCAAAGTGGAGGAGGATGTAGCTGATAAGCATCAGCTAGTGGATCGATAGGATTCTCTAAAAATACACAGTCTGTATTGTGGGTGTGTATTTCTGAGGGCGACACGGTAGATAATACATGACAGATAACAAGAAGCTATTCACGATGGCCTCACTAAAAACGTCCCTGTGCTCTCTTGTGTCAGCCCGCAGGATTAAAATTTCATGAATTCGGTTTCTTCTTGTGAGAGGAAAATGTGCTCTCTGCCATGTGGGAACCAACCGAAAACAGACTCAACCCAGTTTAGACCCTGACCCAGTGAATAATAAGAGACCCAACAGCGTCTCAGCCAACCTTCCAAGGTCAATATAAAACCCAAGATAAACACACCAGACTTCCTCATCGTCTGCCTTCATGCATTTGGGTTTATTTCCTCTATTAGTTGGAACCACGGAGTGAGCGACTTGGTCCCAAAGGTTGTCGGTTCGGAAAGTTTAGGCAACACAGCCAACTTCCCAACAAACACGATCTCGGCGTCTTGTATGCAAATTCACTGGGGCCACAAACTTTGAAAGCTTCCTCTTTTACGAGACCTTTTTCATCTTTTATTCCAGATATGCGACTCATCCCCTGTGCTTCATTCCAGCAGAACATTCTTTTCATCTACTTTGCTCAAATGACCCGAGTTCCTCAGTCGTACAGTCTCAGGTGGAAGGAGGGCATGCGCCCCCATGGCACCTGACTAGGAAGCTACTCTGTTCCATGAAAGACCCTTTGAACTGTGCTGGAAGCCTTTTGGAGTGTCCACCCACTCCTCGCTACCTTCACCACGGGGAGCATAGAGGCGGGAGAAGGGTGATACAGTAAAGATAAAACAGAAAGAGTTCAAGCTGTTATTAACCGAGACTCTGGCATGCACATGAATGCACGAACATAAACACACTGGGTTTGTTACAGCTTTACCAGAAGTCATATAAAAATGTATTTTATTTAACTTTTATTTATTCAGGAAAAGTCCCATTGAGGTTAGAAAACCTCTTTTTCAAAGGAGTCCTGCAGAAATTAGACTCACAACAGATAGACGGCAATTAAAATAATAAAACACAGTTAAAAGCCATTAAAGTTTTAAAAAAACAGTTACACGTGCGGGAGATCGTCTAATGTGATCTCAGCCTGGATTTAAAAGCATTTAAAGAAATCAGTTTGGTTATTTTCAAATTAAGTTTTTAGAGCCCGAAATAAGAAAACCCAAAATGTAATAACTGGCCGATAACGTAAGAAAATGCTGAGTCGAAAACGTAACTTTTTGCCCAAAGTGGAGTTTCGGAATCGAACAGATCTTCTTCTGGAAACTGAAGAAAACGTTTTCATCAAGGCAAAATTTGGCATGTTTTCCCGTCTCGTGAGGAACCCTCTCAACATCGTTATCAACAAAGATCATGTAAAACACAAAGCGGTGCCATGTACCTCTCATGTGCATGAATGCTACATGGAAAAAGGCCTTCAGCTAGGAAAGCTCTTTTCATCTCCTGACTATTTAAAACACTGTACAGGTCACATGATAGAGGCTGCAATAAGAAATGACTTATTCATACACATTCATACTCCACTGACGAAGCAGCAGGAGCAACTGAGGGTTAAGCGTCTTGCCCAAGAACACTTCAGACAAGATGCTGCAGGAGCTGGGGCTCAAAGCCACCACCGCCCAGTTCGTACCTTTTTGCAGCTGATGATTGCCAGAACTCGGTAAATTAAATTCTAGTTCTGAGGAGTTACCTCCATTTTTTATTTCACCCGTATAAACGTATTCATTCTGTATACCACAACAGCAACACCTCTGCTTTACAAGCCTTTGGCATTGACTATATCTAATCTTCTATGAGTGAAGTTTGCAGACATAAAAAAAAGCACAGAACTATGTTGGCGCAGAACAATGGACTGAAGAGCATGATAGCACAGTTAATTCCCCCGTCACTCCTCCTCAGTGAAGCACTCAAAAGTTTGATGGCCATTAAATTTATCCACTGAGACAGTGAGCACCATCAAAACTCTTTCAAAACTAATTTCCCACATATGATTACCCATGTGCCTTCAGTGCAACAGTGGAGAGAAGTTTATTAAGCCTTCAGCGGGATGGAGAAGTGGGTTCAGACAGGGAAAAAAAGTGATACAAGTCCATCACAGAAACCAAACATTTACGTGCATTTAGCAGGAGAAGCTATTACTGCAAATATATTAAAGCCAGACTATGAAGAACTTATGGGACTAAATCATCAGTAAGATTTGCATTTTTTCTGTTTTTATCAACAAAACTGAGGAAGTTCTGCCTTTGTAAATGCAAAAATATTATGCAACTCAATGGTTTTCTGCAGCTCAGCATGCAAAGTAGTGCAGAAAGCATTAAATAAATGATACAGAATTATTAAGTACATGCTAAAGAGACATGAGGCACGGTTGGTGTCATGACCCTCGAGTGTCCTTTCATCTTCTGAATGGTTAAACATCTCTTGCATCCTCCTCCCACGCCTCTGTCCTTCTCTTATACTCCCGAGCTCCATCTTTTTTTTCTCCTTCTCTTCTTCGGTCCTCTTGTCCCTCCAACTCTGACGTCTCTCTCTGTGTGTAATCATTCATTCTCTTTTAATCTGTCCTTCTTGTTCTCCTGTTTCTGCCTCAAGTATTTCAAACAGCGCTCCTCATACTAAATGTTTCCTACATTGTTCCTATTTCTACTGAAAGTTCAAATCTTTCGACTCTTGTTACGTATATATATATATATATATTTTATGCTAACACAAGGGTTTGTTTAAGACACAGAAAGTTTCAGACACTTTAAGTGTTTAATAATATTACAGAAAAGATCACTTCAGAGGTTCAGGTATAGAAACTAAAAAAAAAGAAGCAGCAGTGAATCTTCATTATATGAATTTTCATAGAGGAGTTACTGGTCAGCCTGAACCAATCGGTGAGCGTCTTGTTGTGTTGTGTTCGACCCAAGCTGCACCCAAGTCAACTGTGTCTGGTGGTGATGAGGTAAGAGCTTGTTCTACTTAAAAATGATAAGACAAAAAGGTCCAGTCATATTAGCATCAACTATATATGTAAACAAAACTCATGCCAGCTTTTCGAATAAAGGAAGCCTCTCAGGGACTCTGGAGAAATGCAACGCATTTGCAATCTGTCATTGCAATTAAAAGCATTCTGACCCTGAATTTATTTATCCTACTTTGTCCTCTGAACTTCTTCTTGAGAAGAAAAAAAAAGCTTCTTATCAAAGTGTTATCAGAGGTAATGTCAGGGAATTGAATTTATATGCATTTAATTAACCGAATCATTCGCAGTGGAACTGAGGCCAGATGTGAGATTTGTGTGACTCAATTTTATTCAAAAAGAAAAAAAAAACATGCATAATGGGAAGTTCACTCTTAGCTGTGCAAGAGTTACGCTTTGAAAAATGCTTTTTTTTTTTCTTTTTTTTTAATGTTCACTGTGCACGCAGTTTTGCAAATGAAGCCCCTGGTTGTTTGAGCGCGCGTGCTTCTTCACTCACAACTAGGCCACCGCCGCCCTCCTCCCATTAGCTTTTGTGGATGCTCCACCTTTCGCTTCTCATCTCATCTGTCTCTCTCCATTAAACACGCCAACGATCAGAGAGGCATCTGGAGATGCATCTTTAAGCTTTAATACACTTTGAATAATTAACACACACACACACACACACACACACACACAGCTGAGTCTATCAGTGGCAGGCAGCCTCCCCCAGCCAGAGAGACCCAGAGGGAGAGGGGAAGCATGCTCTGTGCCAGACCCAGAGCCCCCGAGCTGGGCAACTCCGAGCTGTGCACCAGCCTGAGCTGCAGCAACCGGCAACAAAGGAAGCCAGCTGTAACTCTGACACCCTCAGCTGAGGGAGAAAAGAGAGAGTGTCTGGCTTCTGCTAATTGACTTGTTGAAGGAATGAGGGAGTGGGTGAACAAGAGAGAAGAGGGCTGGAGATCAGAAATGAAACCCCCGTGTGTGGAGATGGCTGGCGAGGTGCGTGGTAGTCTATGAGCAGTGATACTGTGGGAGTCCTTTGGCTGTTGGCCTGCAGCAGCGAGGTGACCCGACAGACACACACAAGCGTCTAACCAACTCACTCATCATGGTGATTCATCCTCTAATTAGCAGCACGGAGGCTAACGCTGATCCGCATATCTATATTCACCTTCTGTTCATCTGGAGGCGAACACGGCCTGCTAATGATTATCAATGAGGCTGGGCTACAAAGCCACCACTTCAATCCTCTGTGCAGCAGCAATGCATCATGGACCTACTGTGTTTTACTAGATGTAAGGAGGTCAGGCTTCTTAAGGAGGGAGAGAGGGATAAAAAGGAGGGAAGGATGGAAATGAAGAAAGGGGGAGGGCTGAGATAGATGTGAGGACCAGATAAAAAGTTGGACTATAACAAGGATGAAGACGGTAAGTGAAGGAAAGAAGGAGAGGAGCCGAGAAGCAACAATAAACAAGAACATTCAGAGTGGGTAAGTTGCAGTTGCACTTTCGAAAAGGTCAGCGCCTGGGAAGTGAAATAAACAGCTTGAGAACGGCTGATGCAGAACAAGCTCTGGCCCGTAATGAGCACTCCCTCTGACAGATTCAGATGACTTCACTCAGGCTGCCTCTTAATGAACACATCAGACCCAAATAAATCCAGAGACTACATTTTTCTAAAATTCTTGAATAAATAAACTTTAAGAATGGTCGATTCACTTCAACAGTCTGTGTACAAAAAAAAAAAGGAACCAAACACTGGATCAGCGTGAGGAGAGATGGCCTGCACGAGGGCTGAGAAGTTAGTCTGCAGGCATTTTTCGCCTCCTTATTCATCCAGCTGTTGTTCTGATTCACATGAATATACAAGATTATTATCAAGCAAAACATTTGCAAAGGGGCACTGATGGCTTAGCGGAAAAGCCCATCTCTTTATCGGAGGCTGCAGCGCTCACATCGTATGATTATCGGCATAATCTGAGAGCCTTCACTCAATGAGTAAAGAAGATGAATATTGGGGGGGGGGGGTGTCACAGGCATGCCTGCTGTTGCCATGGTGATTACAGACACTCTCCGTCACTGTCTGTTTGCGCAGGTTAAATCAGGTGGTAAAATCCTGGAGTCCGGGAATCGACTGGTGGCTCTGCTCTCATTGTGCGAGTGTGTGCAGTGCAGTGCAGTGCAGTGATACGACCAAAATATCAAACAGCTGATCAGGTGGTGATCTGCCGTCATGCCGATCATGTGTGAAAAATTGGAAATTCCAGGGGTGACTCTAAAATCGGGTCAAAAACAGGCTAAAAGGCTCGAGGCTACGCCCAGCTTTAGTCATCCAATGTGAAGTCATTTGAAACTAAAAGCTCAAGACCCGACGTCGTCCCAGTGCGCTCCATCAGCCCGACGTCACTGAAGCAGAGAGAATGTGTTTGTTTGTTTCTCTCATTGTTTGTGTTTACACACATCTCTGTTCGTGGTCTTCTCAGGTGTTTCTGCCACTCTGGCAATTTTCTGCCTGGTCGCCCCTAATAGGCCTCTGTGTTTATCTGCTGTCACAACACAGCTGATTTATATACATTTACATATCCAGGGAGCGGCAACACAGAATTGTATTTACTTTAAGGGAGCACGATTTATAGAGAAGTGTTTATCTTCTTCCACATGCTGGCGTGTAAAGTGTACTTTTGTGTGATGTACCTTTGGCACATATTTGCAGATGCCATGAATTTGATCAGATATGAAGTGAAGTCAGCCTCGAGAAATATGACACATCCCTATTGGGAAGATAACCAGTGTAGTGTGAATTCAATCACTTTGGCAACATACTGCTAATGACACAACTGGGGGGGGGGGGGGGGCAGGCGGGCAGCAGAGTTGGGCAATACTGCTTTCAGCAGGAGTAACAAACTTGCAAATGGGATAAAAATCAAGACTGGAGCAGAAAAATGTTGACAACAAATATTGCCGTCAGCTATTAAAGGGAATTCTGCAGTTCCTAAAACTTTTTTAAACATATTTTTGGGTCGTGACACTAATTGCTGGAATTGCTCCAAAAGCTTCTGCACACAGCTGCCTAAACCAGCTGTGTTGACGATATATCTGCTCCAGTGCTCGCTTAAAGTCTGTCCTCTTAAAGTGCTTCTTCTTTGGCCAATGAAGCTCTCAAATATCCTTAAAAATGTAAAAATATCTTAATAAATAAAATAAACTGTAAATAAACTGTATCTTCAAAACATCTTGCTACATTCTCACATCAGCTCACTGAGACTTTCTGCAGGAAAAAAAAAACCACGCACAGCTCAACAGTTTATGAGGATTCTTGTGCAAGTGTGAAAGCACTACGAGGAAAAACAAGCACTTAAGTGCACAGGCCGTGTTCAGATGTGTTTGCACTCACACAATTATTTTGCTGCCTTTACAGCCTCTTTCTAGCTACCACTTAATCAATCAACTGGAGCGAGTTTATAGTAATTTAGAACAGCTTATATGTACTGAATAAACCTGTACATGTCTTTAAACAGTCTACATGTTATCCATTATTTCTAATCAAACACCTAAAGTCTGCTGAGTTATTGTCACCACGAGGCCATGTCAGAATGATGGTGCGTGTGTGCGTGCGTCTATCAGAATTCAGCAAACCACTCCTGACATTTAAAGTGTCTCGGTTGCCGTGGCAACGCTGCATTAAAAGATGGAGAGCTGAAAAAAAGAAAAGAAAAAAAAAAAGAATAAAAAAGGACGAATTCACGAACAAGATGGGAACGGATGTCAGGCTGGTGTGTTTACAGGAGGGAGTAACATGTGATGACAGGGTGTGTGGAGTCAGTTGACAACCCCAACACACACACACACACACACACACACGCGCACACACACGCACACGTAGAGTTATTGGGCTGAATTTGCAAACTAATTTAATCCCTTTAATACAACGTTAAAATACACATATGACGGCAAATTGGAAACAGACTCTTCCTGCTTCCATTGTTTTATTATAACTGGCTCAGAAAAGAAGAAAGACCGAGTGAAAATGTCAAGACAACAAAAGGTTAGGGAAGCGAGCAGAAAGAGGGACCTCTCGCATCTGTTTCCCTGAATTTACTCTGAGCAGCAAAGGAAGATTTCTCCACCTTCACAGTAGTCACGTCACCGAGAGGAAAAACAAAGAGAGGAAGGATGATAAAACACACTCCAAAGGACTCAATAAGGAAATAAGGAAAAACAAATCTTCAAAAAGTCTCCTGTCAGTTTGCATACAACTGAAAGGCACTCGTACTTCCTGGCTGAACAACAAAAAGTTTAGAGGTTCCAATGTTAATTGGAGCTTTTAGATGACACAAAGGTTTGTTTTGTGTTTTTTTTTTTAGAGTGAATTTCCGTGTATTTCAGGGGACAATGAGGTTTAGTAAGTTAGACAGAGAGAAAAGGGACTGTGTAAGAGTGCAGGCTCACAGATTGATGAAGCTTTTCATGCCGATATAACATTCGGGACGACGGTACACACTGTCATTTGCATACTCATTCACCCCGACTTGTTTATAAGTGAATAAATCCAGCGCTGCTTGGAGTAGAACAGCTGCTGCTGGGCCACTCAGAGCGCCGTTCATTCAGACACACTCGCATGTACCCACACTCAAATGCTTACAGGTCCCAGCTGCATCAGCGACATTACTCTGCCGCCATACAGACAACTCTGTGAGGTGTTTGCACATCCATTAATACCAGCTAGTGTGTCGCTTTGCATCTGAATCTGTGTCATTGTGCGACAGCATGTTTTAACGACGTGTGCTCATGGATACGTGTGCACGGCATGCGTGTGGCGTGTGCGCGCTCTGGCTGAAAAACTCACGTCTGAGGTGTTGACTCGTCCCTCCTGGAAGGAGCAGTCGCTGGCGTCCTGGGTGCACATGTGGCGATATTTGCACCAGTGACAGGGGAAGTTTCCATTTACACAGGAAAGACACCTGTAGAGAGGGAAGTAAAAACAGAAGAGGAGTTAGTTTAAAAATATCATTTTAATTGAATTGTCTTTAATAGCTTGCAGAGTGAAACTTTTTTTTTATATGCAAAAACACTTTTTTTTTTCCAGTTTCGAGCTGACTGTGCTGCTTTTATTCCGATACACCACAGCAGGATGTGCAGAGTCAGTGTACTGATATTATTACACAGTCGTTCTCCCGCTATGTTGACGAACAGACTTGTCTGAATGGACAACTTCGAAAAAATAGTTGTCGCTGCAGAGGAATGACAACAATTTTTTTTTGCATGTCTAGGTTGTGCTCATGAAAGCCGTAACAGTTTTCATGTGCACATTGATGTTTTTGAGAACTGAGCGTGTGGCTGGGATTATTTTTTCAAACGCACAAGGACGTGTGGACGAGGCCTCAGTTGGTATGTCTACCTCCCCATGTTCCTCAGTGTTTCATCGTGACTCCCACTTTTCTCATTCATTAAATTAACCTTTGTTGTTCTTAATAGAAGACTTACAGGTGGTGTTCTAACTCAAGCCAGCATGCCAACAACTTCAGCCTTAAATAAAGGATGAATAAAAATTGATGTGTAGCCACTTTAACATATTCATTGTAAATAAAATTGCCCCCTAAACCTTCAAGTATCTCTGAGGAAATCTTCACAAACATGCTACTTTCATTCAGAATCCTTCCTCACGAGTAGAGCAGCATGAAAGTCCACTGATGGAAATGCAGCTCCTACTGTATGACCTGAATTCATCTTAGATTGGGGACGACGTTCTCAGGCGGAACAGTAAAGGAAGAGAAGAAACACGGGGACAAGTATGACACACTGACAGGCCCGGTTGTGGACACATCAGCGCTGACGCAGAACATCAAATGTTTATGCCCAAATCTCCAGGAATCACATTGTGTGACCGTGTCGTGGTGCATTAAGACTTGACTCCAGCTGTCGACGAGGCCGAGGGGGGGGGGGGGGGGGGGGGGCAGAGAGAGAGAGAGAGAGAGAGAGAGAGAGAAACTAAAATGCACACTCTCCTCTTCTTATTCTCCTTGCTGGGAGGCTTCTTGAACTAAGCTGGTGCACCATGATAAGCTGGTTTTTATATAACACTCGGCGGCACACACACACCGAGACGGCTTTATGAATATATGCACATTCAAACAATGCCACGTAAAATATAATAATAATTATGACAATAGTGGAAGAAAAGTTTGTTTGAATGGTTTGAGGTCGTTTAAGTTTTATTAAAATGTCGTCTAATATTTGTTCATTTAGCCAAGCTTCGTGTTGAATATGAAAAAAAGTGAGTGTGCTGTGAGTTACTTTGCTGCTTTATGACCTCTGACCTGGAGGAGAAGAAATGTTTTTCACACTTCAGTCAAAGACTAGAATATAACGCCAAGTTCACTGTTTGATAAGTGATCTCTGACAAGTCAAATGCCACATGTACAGAGCAGCAGCGGTGGGTTCGAATCCTGTCTGCTGACCCCCCCCCCCAAACATACATAGCTTTCACAGTTGCATATATCTCCTGATAAACTCCTGATATTTGCCAGAGGAGCTGCACCTGTGAACGGAAACAGCCACATTTTCTGCCCATGTGAAAACAGTGATAGTAATGAGTCACCGTGAGGGTTTTTAAACCAGTTCTTCCAAACTGAAGGAGAAAAAGAAATCAGCTCTCTACGCCAAATGTGCTGCAGGAAACATTGACTTTAAACTGGATTTCAGTCTAATCCTCACTCTGTCTTTGTCCCTCTGTGCTTGGTTCATTCAGATTTCGGAGGGTTAACTTCTACATCTTCTGCATTGGAGTGACAGAGAGGTAGACGCTTCATATAGCTGCTGTTAAGCCAGTGAGACTAGAGTGAACTGCAGCATGAGCTTTATAATCAATGCCAGTGGATTTCCATGGGGAGCCGGGGGGGGGACACTGAGGTTATGCTAACAGCCTGATGTTTGTTAGCAGAGCTGGTGAGCCAGTTCCTCCTCACTATTAACCCCAGGGTTTATCGATTTCTTGTAGCAAGGACACACACACCCGCAGGCTTGTGTATGCACGCCCACGGCTGCTCGAACAAACACTTAGGAGCTGAAGGACACACTTCTACACACAAGCTGTCACCTACGCTGACATCTCAGCGCTCCTCTGAGTCACCTGGCCAGTGGAGACTTGTCCTACAGTGGAGCTGTCAATGCCCGGACAACTGGCGTGGGTAAGTGGCTGAACTGCTGCAATGTAGTCAATAAAATCCCCCGCTATTTAACAAGCCCGAGCGACAGAGCCGGGTCAAAAAAGCCTTTTCATCTTCTCCCTGCTTTGGTAGCTATAGCGAGGGATGGATCGATGGAACAAAGCTGTTCATATGCGAGCAGAAAGAAAGAAATGAAGAATCATATGCTTCATTTATTCTGACTAACGTGGAAAAAGGTCAAATGTGAAGCTGCAATTCTGTTGAAATCAAGACGTTCGTCTTTCTCATAAAGACTTGGGGTCAACGTGTGCAGACCTTAAACAAGCAGTGAGTTTACTTTGTCCTGTTTGAGCTGAAATAAAAAGCTTTAAAGTTAGAGCCTCAACCTTCTGAAGGTAACACCAGCTATGTGTGCACGGCAGATTCAAAGAGCTTAACATGATGGAAAATGAAAAAATGTACAGACTCACACAATCATCCTTTCAACTATTTCAGTTAATGTATGAACCAACCTCAGTGCTGCCATCTGTTATTACGATGTTATCTTTCATGAAAATCAGGTAGCATCATGGCTTAAATGTTTTTTTTTTCACTTCTTAGGACATGCAAACTTTTTTTATATATTTGTAATGTACAGTGACCACGAAAGAGCACATAATGCTACGCTACAATACTTCATGTAAATACACTTTCATTCTTGCATCAACAAAATAACTGATTTATCTTCCACTGAAAAACATTTTTCAGTTTTCACTCGTGCATTGGGGTGAAGAGAATCGTTTGGATTTACGTTTTAAACGATGCCCGTCTTAGAGTTTTGAAGTTTGCATATTTAAAACATGACACTCGATGAGCTCAAACGACCTGCGCAGTTTTTCGCCTGGAGGCTGCAGGAACAGCACGACGGCAGACAATCAATGGGAGAAAAATAACTGACGTGACGTCACATTGGTGCACTAACACCTGCTGATCAGTGGACGACAGCGTATGAGCTGACACTGCACATGAACTGCTCCTAAGTTGTCGCTTAATGTTTCCAAAAATGATCACCTCCGAGTCCTCCGAGACCTCCGAGTCGGAGGTGATTTTTGGAAAGATCGGAGGCTCCGACGGTCTTCTTAAAAACTGGATTTGTAAGATATTCCTGGATTACGTGTCCTTTGCTGAGTTTTCATGGGACATCTTGATTTTAAAGACATTCTGGGTACATTGCCACAAGTGTACCGCAGTGGTAAATGGCTGTCCCCTGTAGTAACCAGCGTGAGTGAAAGGGTTAACAGAGTTTAAAGGGCGGATTGCAAAAAGCTTTTAAAGGCTCATCTGTACCTTGTCAGACTTTAAGTATGGTTATATGAATTTGTCAGCACATTTCTGAGGACTCCTTCATGTCGACGGTGTTTAGGAGACAGATTGGACCAGCTGTGCTACCTGAGCTATAAATAGGCCTCTTTGTGTTTCATCCAATAAAGCTCCAAAGTGAGCAGCCATAAAAGGATGCATACATCATTAAGTTATAAAGCACAGGAACCAAATGAGGAGTTTAGATTCTCAACAGGGGACTCAGACTCATTATACGATATTATTGCTTCTTGTCACGGCAATGTCCAAAAGCGGTAAGTCTGCAAGTCTCAACCCTCAGTTTAATTAAAGCGGGTCACACTTGTTGGAAAACGGAGCAGCAACCATTGCCACAATAAATCGAGTAATGATGATGTAATTGCAAAAAAGTTGAAATAGTTTCTGATATTGCAGAGACTTTCTCTGAACGAGGGGCTGAAAAGCCTGGAAGTGAGACCTCGTCCTGGGGGGGCCGCAGCGTGGGCGGATCCGCTCCCTTGAGTGCCTCTTTTCACTGCATAGATTTCAGCCCTTTCATATTGTAATGGTCATGGTGGCCTGAGGCTGCAGCGCTAACCTTTTAGCTGTGTGGGACACATTATTCCTGACACAATGGGCACAATCTTTGTCTGCTACGCTAACACTCTGCTTTAGATCTCTCTCTCTCTCTCTCTCTCTCTCTCTCCTCATGCCTCCTATCAGCTCTCAGGGAGCTCACAGTTCTCTTCCTCGTCCCGCTCTTCCCTCCGGCACTCTCCCTCCGTTTTGTTTCTCTTCCTCTCTTTAAACATGCATTATTCCTCCTCCCGCATGCTCAATTAAACTATTCCAAACCTCTTTTTTAATGCAAATTTACAATATTGTAACAGCGTATGTAAATAGCTCGGAGCCTAATTTGCTGCACCGAGTCTTTGCCTTCTGTCTCTGTGCGCCTTCAGACAGTGATTGCACCTGTTTGTGTGTGTTTGCATGAGAATGTGCATGTGCTGGTTGCATCCACCTTTGAGCAAGGCTTCGTGACGCTCCACACGTGCTCGTCTGGCCACATGCCTGCAGGCCGCTCTGCTCGTGCATCTGTGCTGATCCTGTACATCTGAGTGTTTGGTGCTGCTTCACTTTCAGCCGCCCACCACGCCCACGAGGAGAACTCCATTATCTAAACGCCGTGACTCCCGAGCCCTCCGACACACAACAGGGGGTCAAATACTCAGAGGTGAAAGGGGGGGGGGGGCGGCAGAGTGGGAGTGGGGTATAATATGTGGGTTTATGTTACAGCTGCTGCGATAATATCTGCTCTGTAGTTTTACAGTCGTGCAGAGTCCTGAGGGGGCCGACATCAAAGACTTAACCGCAGTGCGTGCGTGTGTGTGTGTGTGTGTGTGGGGGGGTGTTTAATAAGAGGCACACACACCAACTGCAACACATATCTATTAAAACTTACTGCATGCCCACAAACATGCATAAATAAACAGTGCAGTGCAGTCACTTTGACACGTACTGTTCACTCTGTAACTCCCAAATATAAAATTACACACACACACACACACACACACACACACACACACACACACACACACACACACACACACACACACACACACACACACACACACACACACACACACACACACACACACACACACACACACACACACACACACACACACACACACACACACACACACACACACACACACACACACACACACACACACACAGAAAATGATTCAAAGCCATCGAACCAGGCCTGGAGGCCCTGAGAAGTGGCCCAGGTGAGCTCTCTCTCCAGGCCCACTCCATTATGACGATCTCAACACAGGCACCCGGCTGCAGCTAATTAAGCGCCTATTACTATGCAGATATATGCGGGGCCGAGAGCAGAGCGCGGGCAATAAACGGGCTTGATGAACGAGAGAGGGACAAGCGAAGGGAGGTCGAGGAGAAAGGGGGATAAGAGGGGTCGAGAGAGAGAGAGAGAGAGAGAGAGAGAGAGAGGATGGAAGAAGAAGAGAAAGTAATCGACTAAAGGAAAGGAGGTGGGAGAGGAGAGGAGTACCACAGGGCCAAAATGCAAAACAAGTGCACTTTACTCTCCTTATTACTGTTTACTGTTAATGCCAGGGCTTCAGTCATCGTCAGGAGTTTGAGTTTTAAGCTCTTTATCTTTTCAGCGTTTGTCCCTGGAACTTTTTAAACGGAAGAGACAGTTTATTTTTTTTAATGCCTGTATTTAGAGATACACCAGTGGACAGAGTCAGACATGAGGGAAAGAGAGAGTAAATGTGAAGGGGACTCGAGCTTGTACAGTAAAGCGCTTGTACACCACAGGTCAAACCTACACATTCACACACTGATGGTAGAGCCCATTCATACGCTGCTGATAAAGCAGTGGGAGCAACTCGGAGTGAAGAGTCTTGCTCACTGGACACATCGGACATGTTGCCGTAGCTGGGAATCGAACCCTCAGCCTTCCTGTTGAGAGACAACCAACTCTACCAACAGAGCCACAGCCGCCCCAGAGTGAGGACTGACAGGTGGGAGGAGCCACAGGTCTGATTCTAACTTGGGTCCGCCCACTTGGAGGACTGCAGTCTACGTACCGGAGGCGCCCTGAAGATGTCCCTCAGCTTTCATTAAAAAATGTTTAATTAATCAAAGAACATGTACGCCATAAACTTTCAACATCAAATTTGATTAGAAATTTAAAAGAACAATATTTACAAAAAAATAAAGATAGTAGGTGAAGTGAACGTTTTGACTGCACCAGATGTAGGGTGCTGACTCGGCTCTATTTTTTACTCTCCTTCTCTCTGACAAGATGTAGTTATCTCCTTCAAAGCAAACAAAAGAAAGCCCACAACGGACAGGACAG
The DNA here is from genome assembly GCF_947650265.1 of Symphodus melops. NCBI lineage: Eukaryota > Metazoa > Chordata > Actinopteri > Labriformes > Labridae > Symphodus > Symphodus melops. The sequence continues at coordinate 2,493,144 of NC_136703.1, forward strand.
GAGGATATTTTAAATGATGTAAACATTAGGGGGAGAGAATTCTGCTGACATCAATCCTCACTTGGCAAGCAAAAGAGAAATCCACTTTGAGGGATCCGGAGAGGCATTTTCATTTCAGGTGTATCGACACAAAGTGCAGATATCTAAATGTGAATCTGTGCCAGGCGAACGATACAACAAAGAGAGAGAGAGAGAGAGAGAGAGAGAGAGAGAGAGAGAGAGACACACAGAGAGAGAGAGAGAGAGAGAGAGACACACACAGAGAGAGAGAGAGAGAGAGAGAGAGAGACATAGAGAGAGAGAGAGACATAGAGAGAGAGAGAGAGAGACTTCAGAGGAGCAGCCAAGAGTCATTTAGGGGAAATGACATTTTATTTGTTTTTATTTAACCTTTATTTAACGAGGCAGCTCAATTAAGAGGACATTCTTCATCCATTATCAGGTAGATTTAAATGCCGCTGTGCTTTTCTCTCTCACCTCTACCTCTCCTTTGTGTTCAATCATTACAGGAATTCAAAGACAACAGCTAATAATATTCATCTTATGACACTTCAGCATGGCTAAAGATTTGATTAGATCTATTGTGATGGTAGCTCCAGGCCTGTTTGTTGTTTGGATACAAGATGGGTTTGAGTTTAACATAGGAGGAAACAAAGGCGTCATTTGTTTGTTCAAGTGCTTCACAGGCTTTTTATTTAAAGGCAACATTTCCTCCAGATACATTTTAAGATTGTAGTTAAAATTGTCTCCTGACAGAAATTAATAACTCGTGTGCTCTGAAACAGGAACAAAGAAAACCCGTCATCTGTAGCAGTCTGTAAGGATGAAAAAAATACGACCAATGTCTGCCACGAGGTACCAATCTGATGAACCAATCACAGCCTCCCCGTCTCCCTGCTCCTCTTGCGAGGAGAGGAGAGGGACTGTTGAATCAGCTGTGGCTCATTCTTGACTCTAAATCCTACAATCAAAGAGTAAAGTTTATAGTGGATAAGCTCCAATCAGGATATGAAGGAGTCAAAGTCACTGTAAGATGATGACCACGTCTGGCTACAAGGCAGCACTGAAACTACCTACCAACCTCTGTGTTCAACATTTCTTATTTACAGCTTCCTAAAGTAGAACAGATTTGACTGGGTTATAAATGTGGACTGACTTTCTACCAGAGACCAATGTCTCCATTTTATAGCCTGTCAGTGTCAACTAGTTAAAGTAAAAGCACTTTGAGTAGTCAGAAGACGAGAACACTGATATACAAGCTTAAGTCCATTAAGATGAAAAACACTCGTATTTAACTAAAGTTGTTATCTTGACAGAAACGCTTCAAACTTGATCCCTAACTTTCCTTCCACAGATTTATATGATAGATGACACAGAGTTTACACAGAGTGTCTGCAGTGGTATGTAGAAGATTATTCTTGTGTGTTTCTTCCTCTTTCCTGAAACCCAACCTCAGTGTGTAAAAGCCCCCCCCCCATGCAGTGCTGAGTAGCCAATCAGTATTCCTACACCTAAATGAGGGATAATTCCATTTTCCAAGGAACATGAATGATGTATTTTAGCCACTGGAGCTTGGCCGTCCTTGCAGGTCTTGCATGGTTAGGAATCGATTTATTATTTCACTCACCAGCAGTCGCTTCATTGCTCGAGATTTAATTAACTAATTGATTTGTAAAAAAGCTCGAATACATCGAGTAATGAATTAGCGGAGGTTGCATGCTGTTTTCTCGATTCTCCACTCGGGGATTTATTTGCAGGCCAATATTTCAGAACTGCTGCTTTATGCAAAGAGCCACAGTCACCTTTTCAATGATCGATGCTCTCCACAGGCCTGCTGCCTTTGGGATCATATTGAGTATTGGAATTAGAATTGTTTTTTTTGTTTTTTTTTTACCTTGGTAAAAACATACAAATGCTGACATTTTCTTCCTCCTTCACTTTCATATCCACTCCATTAAAACTTTGCAAAGAGCCCTGTGTTATAAAACTTTTACATTTGAAAATTGAAGGAACACTTACGATTGGTGGACGCTGCAGTTGTAGAAGACCAAGTCCACGCTGGCAAACTTCTTGCCCGTCTCCTTTGACTTCAGATACAACTTGATAACACGCTGGTCCCCTATAAGAAGCCACAGAACACCATGTGAACGGTCTTATTACAGACACTTCCTGTATTTCTGTAAATGACCCACTGATCTTATCGTAACCAGCGAGTGTTTGGAACATCTTTCATGAACTCAGGATCATGCTCAGGCCAAAAAAGCTTCAACATGAAATGTTAACAGCTTCATTTATATCGTAACTTGTCCATTCCAGTGTCTCTGACATTTTGAAACCTCAGTGTTTCTGCTGGTCTAAGCAGAGGCCGGGGCAGAATCAATAGAGCGGGTGAGGAAGTTACTCAGTGGACAAAACAGTTCAACTGTCTGGATCAATGTACGGCTTTGGTGCAGTAAGTTTGTGAATCCGCAGCTTCTCGTTTCCATAATAGCAAAGCAATCGCTGCTCTTTAAAGAGCAGAATGAGTCGTGTTTTTCACGGCTGAATGAAAGGAGATCATTCATGTGCGTGCGACTCAACGTCAAGTGTGTAATGTCAAATTACCAATTATTTCCTAATTTTTGATTATGAAAGTAGATTTCTTGGACAGTGATGTGTCCAGCCGCTCTGGAGGACACTAGTCAGCACTTTTTAAAGTCAAACATGTCACGCTCCTGTCTGCATCATGCGATGTTTGTGATTTGTATTTAAACTTATCCAGACTTCCAAACTGATGGCTGTAATTCATCCTGTATTAATCTCATTACATGTGCATACTTCTAACTGGTTACTTTCCTCTCATATGTTGGACATCATGCACCTTCTGTGTGATCAAATGTGTCCGCCGTGTTGTTTAATGACAAACAATGAAGTCTGCCTGTAAAAGTCTCAGGTGCTGTCATCCGTAACATGTCAGCATACGTGAAGCGCCCATGCTTGTCTTCGTGCTTATTTATTTAATTCTCATCATTACACAGTGGAAGCTGCCAGTTTATCCGTTGTTGGACGTTTGGCAGTTTCATGGAACCAGGCTGAGGCGGCAGCTGTCCGTGGTGCTGATCACAGGCCGCTTTGGAGGACCGTTTCAGGGTGTTTTTTTCTGCATGATGGCATACACCGCTTGCTTGTGAGTTGTCTACTATAGTTCTGTGTGCTTGTGTATCTGTTTGGAGCGAGGTTGAGGGCCAAAAAATAAGGCCTAGGAGAAGTATGTTATGCTGATGCCCGCTACGACCGAGTAAGAAGTCTCCCAAACAAATCAAGTTAGGAAGCATTAGCTGCAGTAATAATGCCAAAGTAATTCCAATTTTCTCTTTATATAACTACTTTTAAGACTTTGGAGAATGTTGTTTGATATTAATTCACCAGCCAAACAAACAATTGCTTTTTTTTAATTCCAGTCCTCAAGCAGCCCAAAAAAGGAAAAAACCTGAGAGGAGAATCTTTGCAACATTTTACAATTCCCAACTTTTGGGACACCCTGTTTTTCTTGTCTTCTTACCCTGGTCTTTTGTTATTGGAGCGACATCCTTTGTGGATGGAGACAGGCAGAAGATCCTTCCGCCGTAGATCCTTCCCTCCGTCTCCACGTAGTCCTCAAAGGAGCAGTTCACCCCTGCAGACAGGCTGGGCACGTTCTGCGTCTGGAGCACCAACTGAGAGCAGAAAGACGAGCGAGAGAAACATGTTTAAAATCAATACGCTTCATAAATGATGCAATAAGCAAGATTTCTACTGACACACAGGAAAAACTGCACTCAAACATTGGGACTCAAAACTCAGGACTCAGCTCTTACTCAAAATGACAGACAGGAGGCTACTAGATCAGACAGGAACAAGTTTCATTATATCCCATTTCACCTCCATCTTATTCACTTTGCTGTCCATCTTTCCCCACTCCCCCTGTCACACGAATACACACACTGACATCTCTAAACACACACACACACACACACACACACACACACACACACACACACACACACACACACACACACACACACACACACACACACACACACACAACAAGACTCTAAAGACAGTTCACCTGCACTTCTGACATGGTGACAGAGACGGTGGTGGGTTGCACGGACAGTCGGACGCACTGCTCCACTCTGGTGGTGAATCTCTGAGGCTCCTCTGCTCGCTCACAGTGGTCTTTCCTCGAGCATCTACAGAAGGGAAATACTCTTTCATCAAATCGAACGGGACAGCCACGGATGAAACAGAAAGAGAAATCAGTGACAGGGAGAGAGTGAAGACTGTAGTCCAGTTTAAGGGACTGTGGATTTAGCTTTTCCGCACACTTCCATCGTGTGCAACAAGTGACTGCCTTCATCAGCATCACTCCATGGTTCACTGAGGGTTAGTAGTACTATTTAATCAGTCTGACTGTGTAACATTATGATTGATTAATAGAACATAGCAGAGCACACCAGTGAAACATGGAGCCCGATACACAGGCAGAGTGAAAAAAAAACTAAATGGGGCATGGCTTCGGTTCAGGCAGAGCACTAAAGTCACTCTTGCATTAGCTAATTGGCACCAGCTGCTCATTCATGCTTCACCATCAGAGGCTCATTTCTCAGCTGCTCGGCTAAGGTGTGCACACGGTGGCCTCACCGCCTCACAGTTATCAACACGGTTCTGATCAAACCTTTATTTCTCTCCTTCTTCGACACCTGTCACCAAATAAGTCCAACACGAGTGTCTTTAAAGCTTTGTTCAGACTGCCGCCCCAATCCAATCAGAATCTGATCTAACTGACTGACTGTCCGCATTGACGTGGTCTGATCCACATTGGTTTCTATAGTAACAGGTTACGTCCAAGAGAATACAACAGCAAAATGGATAAAGACATCATAGTGCGTTTGATTGATGTTTATGTTGTTTCAGTTTTCTGTTTCTGTTCATTGACTATGGTTCGGTGCCTTGCTCAAGGGCACTTCGGCAGTGCCCAAGGACATTCCCAAGTCTCTATAGACTGAGCTACTGATCCCCCATGAAGTAGAAGTAATAAATCATATAAAGATAATCATTTTCATGAATGACAATTTTGCTCGCCTGACCGCCACGATAGTTCATGAAAGTCCTCAAATCTTAGAGAACGCATGTGTGTGTGTGTGTGTGTGTGTGTGTGTGTGTGTGTGTGTGTGTGTGAGATTTGCACTTACACATTATGCAGCACACACCAGCCACAGTGAGGGTCACCGGCGCCCAAGCAGGCTCCACAGGAAGTGTACTGCTCACAGCTCTCCACTGGTACACGGGTCACCTGGAGATAAAGCCACACACACACACACACCTGGTTAATACCCCGTGAGCAACCCACCTTCAACCCTCCATTCAGGCCTGCTGGAGTCGTGATCGTCTGGAGCTGTACTGAGCCAGGAACATGACATTAAAGGAACAATGCACACTTTGACCATCACAGATAAACAGTCCAGTTTTCATGCTTCAGGTAGCAAAATCTTGGTTTCTCAAAATTTGGATGAGGGCTTATCCCGGTGTCTCGACTTAAGATAAGAGGTTTCCCTGCACAAATGCAAAAAAAAAAAAACACTTAAAAAAAACCCCCATCTAAAAGCAGGATACTGAAGTCCATGTACATGCATCCATTCATGTGCTGCCTGTTATCACACTGGACTTCAGAGTAACATGTAAATATGAGATAATGCATGTTCAGGGGCTGCAGCACTCATCAGCCATCACTCCTTTATTTTATGTAATGAATCTCACACAGGGCCTTCATCATCACATAAGAAGACCGGCTTCCCTTAATGCCTGTGAATTACTTGCAAAGAATGTGCGATTGTACTTAACACCGTCGAGATAAACATCGAGGATTACTCCTTTTTGTCCGCTAAATCTCTTCAGGCTGCCATCTGCGTGTCTCAGATAAGATGAAACTTTAATGATCTCTTTGGGGGGAAAATCAGAGAACTCGAGTATTAACAAGGACATCAAACAATGCTGCCCACGTTTACCTGCCGGTTAAATCGCAGCTGAAGAAGAACACAGGCAAATATCAGGGGGGAGAGAGAGAGTGACATAGAGAGGAACTATCACTCAGGAAGTCTGTTTCTGCAGATAGTTGTCTTTGCAGTTCTCATTAAACAGACGTGTTTTCTGCTGCCGTCTGCACTTTAACCATCCGCCATCTGTCTGCATGATTACCAGGAAGTTAGCTTGAGTTTTACCTGAGCGCGAGGATTCTCTAAAGTCAAAGAATCATTCTTTGAGAAGACATTTAGAAAAGCTTTAATCATGCCAGTTCACACAGACGTCTAACACGCCATGCGTCGGCTTCCGGCTGTGTTATCTCATCAGGATGGTTGAAGTTTGTCTGAGACAGACGGATTAACAGACAGGAAACTGCCTCAGGCATGCATGCACTCACACACACGAACACACACACGCACACACACACACACACAAGCAGGCAGGCACACACACACAAGCAGGCAGGCACACACACACACACACACTGGTGAGAAAGTTATAATGTCTGGACCACATTTAGAGTTAGAGGCTAGTTTTCTGGGGCAGTTGTTAAATACTTAAATCATCTCTCACCACACGAGACCTGTCCCCCGCATGAGCGCACACACACACACACACACACACACACACACACACACACACACACACATGCGCACACACCTATGTGCCTCGGTCAGGGCGAACTACAACACATCAATGGCAGTACTTGGGCAGGGGGGCACACCAGGTGAGCTGGACTGAGGCTGAGATCTAACGGTGAACACACCTTCAAAGAGGAAACTCTTCCCTTTGTGCATCGCAACTTCTCTTTCTTTGAAACAGGAAATCAGACTCCATTCATGTCTTTTTCTGCACGACTCATCCGGCACTAATGCACATGTTGTTTTCACGTGTACGTCTTCTGTTCTCCGTATTCTTCTTTATCTTTCATCCAATACCAGCAGAAGTTTTGATCTCAACACCAGCTGCTAGCACTCGAGGCTCATCATCTTCTTCCTTCTGGTTTCACACTCTGTTATTGAGAGACACGCTTCTCTCTCTCTCTCTCTCTCTCTCTCTCACACACACACACACTCGCCTGAACTCCACACATGCACAAACAGGACCTGTGAACATGCATTCACCTGTACAACTTTCAGACCAGATCTGACGCTCGTGTGTAAATACCTTTAAGACTTCACCACGAAACAAAGGTTCAACTGATGATTTAAAAACATGTTCATGACCTTTTAGTTGACAGGCAATTATTTACAATTAAAGCCAAAGGTTTAAGTTTTAAAATATTTTTAATTTGACGTCTCTTTCGGCTACAAATCTGTCAAATTAATAATTTACTCAACTTTGAAATTCTTTGCCTTTTTCCAGAAAACTCTCAGGTTAATAAAGGTTGTTAAAAAATACACAAGTCTGTACTTCCAGGTCCCAACTTAAGTCCCTACAGACAAGCTAAAAAAGGTTTTCTTCTGAGTCCTAGAAAAACAACATTTTCTCCTTTGACGTTTGTGTGCAGGAAACATGTTCCAAACGTGACGATATTTAGGAAGTCCATTCCTGGACAGCTTTCACACCAGACACCAGTTATCTCCTCCTCCTGTGTCACTCTGATGTACAGTTGGACACAATAGCTTATGGCAGATTCATAGCACGATAATAGTAACCTGCGTCTGATAACTATTGTAATGCTACCATTACCAGGCACAGGCTTCTCACAGGACACCGAATAGCAGCAGCAAATTGCAGTCATTACTTGCGCTTGGACAAATGCTAGTGCTAGTAATACAGCCTGTCTGATATAGGGAGGGGGAGGAACAAAACATGTCACACTAAAGCATAACAGCCAGGGAGAGAAGTTTATTCAATGTGGCTTTGTGGTCGTGGGGAGGATGATGTATTCTTATGGAACAGTTCAATTATTGAGTTTTAGAAAACAGATAATAGGATGGGAAACGGGAGATGCTCGGCCAAAGACTCTTTGTCTTACTGAGGTGGCTGGGGAGCGACTGTGTGTGTGTGTGTGTGTGTGTGTGTGTGTGTGTGTGTGTGTGTGAGACAATAAGTAAGTGAGAGCCACCTATTTATATTAAATATGGCATTTTCATCTTGGCCCATTTGCTGCTGCAGAGGCAAAAACACATCCATCTGTGGACATCGGAGCGAGGCTGAGGGGAGGAAGGACAGGAGAATTAGGAGCCGAGGTAGAGGAAGATAGAAAGAACGGAGCACACAGTGTGAAAATGTCCATTTGAAGCATTAATTTTGGTCCTCCAACTGATAATGGAGAGTGTTTGTAGAGAGAAAAAAACAACCTTCCACTGGGATTTGGCCTCTTTTTTTCTTATTACAAATTGCAAATAAATAACAGAGCAAATGAGCTTCTTGCATTTGGGTCATGATAGAGAGCCTCTTAATTTGCCTCGTGGCGGATGAGAGAGAGGGGGGGGGGGGGTGGAAGGAGGGGGGTGTGTGGGGGGGGGGGGGGGGCGAGTAGATGAGGGATGCAGGAAAGGATGGATGAGAAAGACACACAAATGTAATTGCCGCTGATGTTTCATTCCACATATGCGGCCCGTGCTGTCCCAGCTATAGGCTCGCTTGTAATTGTCCCATCTGTATATTATAGGGAAGAATATAAGGTGCCATCACTACACAATAGGTTGATGGATGGCTTATTTCTGCAAGCCGGCTGGATATTAAGCCGACCAGACGTACACGCATGTAACAGCAGCACAATGTGAGATGCAGTTTGTGGTATGTGCGGTCTACAACGCTGGTTTGCAGGCGTGTCAGAGAACGAAATGAACTTCAACATCTGGATTTAAAAAGGACTTTGGCGCATTTAACATCTTTGTCATCAGGTTACAGTGAATACGTACAGTGAATATATCATTAAAAACAGCTGAGACGTGCCATCATTACTGCAAGTGCAGCGGTCACATGACCTGACACAATTTAGCCCCATCATCGTTGTGCATCACAAGAAGCTGCTTCTCTCTACAATCATCATGCAGGGAAACATAACAACAGAGACCAGATTGGCGGCGCCACTTTTCGACAGCTGGTGCCAACATCCTGAAGAAAATGATGAATGTTCAGGAAGTAAACTTGTGGAGTGCTAGTTTGATCAAAAAGGCTAAAAAGCTCCTCCACTTGATACAACAAGTGACCAGAGGAGGTGGGACGGATTTGAACCCAGGCTGCCCGCCTGGAGGACGACAGCCTCCACACATGAACACTAACCACTAAGCTCACAGCGCCCAGCAGAGATACACAAAATGAACAACGTCACTTCAAATTTCAAACTTTTACAGTTATGATTAAATCTTTGAAAAGGAGCCCTGCATGAGCCAAACTGATGTTGATGAGTGTGTGAAGCTCAGGGCCGAGGACCAGGCTGCTGTTTGATGTGCTGGGAGGAAAGTCTGAACATAAGCAAAAACAATGGTATAATAAACAACAGCAGGATCTGAAATACACACAGATAGTTTCTATTCATTCATTTCTTTTGTCTGTCCAATTTCCTTTTCCTGCTCGCTGCAATTGTGTCTTTATGCTGCACTTTCATCTGTCATGAATTTGGCTGGACATCTCCCCCCCCCCTCCAAAAAAAGCAACAGCTGAAAATAAGGCCATAAATCAAAAGTCATAAACAGTGCTAGTTATACGCACATCACGTATCCTGTGCAGGGCAGCAGAGGAAGAGCAGACTGAAGGAGAAGAGGCGCTCGCTCAAACGACAAAAAAGACTTTCAAATCAACCACAACATTTGGACCCGAGGTCCTCTTCAGGGTTGATCATTTTCTCACCTGAAGAAGACCTCTAAAAACTTTTTCGTGGCATTTCAGCTTCTTCCTCATCAATCAAAAGTCGACACCAAGCAGACACAACCTTGAAGGAAACAGACGAGGAAAGCCCAGAGAGAAAAAACACAGAAGAAACACAATGGCCCGTCATCACATTTTAAAAAGCAAATCAACAAACTGCTTTCATAAACGATGCAATCCCCAGCAGGTAGTAGCCCACACATACAGCAAGAACAATGGGAAACTTGGTCAGTTTCATATCCAGAGGCTGTGTGGAAACCCGACCCGCCTTTGACAGCGTACGTGATCAGAGACACTTCTACAGCCATCCTCCTCCACCTGTTTCTCTTTGACATCTTTCCAGTTTGTGTCACTGCTGCACAAAGAAGAGCTGCTGAGACTCTCTGTATCATCTCTGATTACAGCTGAAAACATACAATCTAAACCCCACGCAGCATGCAGCATGACTTCATGTAAACATGCCGCCTTCACCTCGACCAACGCAGAGGAAGTTTCCTGTCCTGCTATCTTCCCCCTGAAGCCGTCATGCTGGAGTCTCATCCCCAAAGACTTAGACTGCACATTGATTTCCTAAATTGTTAAATAAAAATGCTTAATTGTCAATGAATTGAAATGCTTTTGTACATATGAAGCTTCAGCAGCAGGGGTTAAAGTTAGCTTAGCATAAAGACTGAAGACAGAGGTAAACACAAGCTAACTACCTGACAACAATATCTCAAAATAAAGGTGTTCAAAAAGTTACAGCTGTGTGTTTTAAACCTGAAGCATGGCTCCACATACCTCCGTATATGAACGTTTAAAGACTAAACACAAAGTCCCTTCAGATGTCTTAATCACCCACGAGCTCACAATCAGAGTCAGATGAGCTCTCTCACAAATCAACTTTAGTCTATTTCCTGTTTTAAACCCGAGTCACGCCGTCCCTCTCAGCCACATGAAGACATCTCCTCTCTCGCAGTCTGTCTCTTTGACCGTCTCACAAATCACATTCTGATCAGCCGATCACTCACCTCTCCGCCCTGACAGGCTGCTGACAGCCCACAGTGTGTGTGTGTGTGTGTGTGTGTGAGTGTCAGCACCAGTAGCCCTGTTGTTAGTGAGCGCGCTCCATGTACTCTACACGGAGGCTATGATCCTCTAGGCAGGCGGCCCAGGTTCGAATCCGCCCTGTGGCTTCATTTCTCTCTCTCTCTCTCTCTCTCTCTCTCTCTCTCTCTCGTCCTATCTTTAAAGGTCCATAAATAAACCTTTGATCAAAAAAAAAAAGGATGATACTTCAGAATCTAAACTTTGCAAGTCACATGCAGTTAAAGTTTCCACAGAAAATGTTGAATTGTGTGTAAAGTGTTGCTGAGCACAGAAGCAGCTGTTATTCACAAACCAAAAAAGGAGCCTCTCTCCACGCAGTCACCACTCATTTTTTGATTCTGCGAGGAAGAAATAAAGCTGGAATAAATTGTTTATGAAAGCCGCTGGTTAAATCCACAAGAGGCTCAGTGGTCAGTAAAAGTCAAGTATGAAAGTTGAACTTTAAACAGCAGCTGCCTTGAAGGATCTCTGTGTCTCTTTTCCACCGCACGTCTTCAGAGACGATATTCACGCTCGTCTCCCTGCTGGAAATGACAGCGTCTGTGAAGCAGTGGTGTTAACCACCCTGGCTTTAATTTCAACTTGCCCACGCAAACAACTGCGAAGACATGCACTTCCAAAACTCCACTCGCCAATTAGCCGACAGGGCCAAGGGCACTTCCAGTAGATCTCAGTATCCTCTCATTATTCTCCCTCTCTCCGTCTACACTAACAATTTTTAGCAACTTCAAAGTTGGAAAAACACCAAAAGAAACTGCTTATAAAAAGAAGCGTGCAGCAGTCTTTTCTCCCCTGACCTCCAAGTGCAGTTAACGCTGAGTGAATTGAATATGAACCCTCTCTGATGTGCTGCCAGGGGTAAGGTTTCTCCACTGTGCAGCGCAGGATGGCTGAGTACATTTTTGTACTGTGGCTGAATCGATACACCGAGGTACATCATCAGACCATTATGCCAGCGTCTGATGGGGGGGCCGTTCAAGGCGGGGGCGAAGACGTCCCTGCCAACGGGTCACCTCATGAAGCTGTTTTACAAGCGCGGACGATTGACCTTGCCCCGTGAGCTCAGAAGTGGAAATGTGGAGGTGACGCAACGCCATGAGAGAAGATCAGAGACTGGGCTCAATATGTAGATTGCAAAACACATAAAAAACAAGTCCTAAGGCATCCATTAGGCTGCACTGTGTCACACGAATATAACTCATTATATTGAGAATGAAAAGCTTCACCTTAAAGCTGCAAGCAATGTAAGTAATTTAATTGAGAAAAAGAGATCAAAGGTATAGCAGGAATCAATAGATTATGATCTGTAATACACTTAGTCATTTACTTTAAAGCAATTAGGTGATGTCATCCATAGAGGAAGACGGAGGGGAAGATACACGTCTGGGTCCGTGACGTCGGCAGCAGAGAGAGGATGATGACAGGATGACAAATCTCTCCGAGTCTGAGGTTTTTATTAGATCAGGAGGATCATTTAAAAACGTAAACGAGGAAACAACGGCGACGATCGAACTGATTTAGAGCAGTTTACTCGTTTTATTTTATGAGCACAAAAAAAAAGGAGAAAAAAAAAAGGATGTGATACCAATTAAATGAACAGAAGCAAACGCTCAAGAAAGGTAAAGAAACAGTGGTGTGTGTGTGTGTGTGTGTGTGTGTGTGTGTGTGTGTGTGTGTGTGTGTGTGGAGCAGAGACACAAAGACAGCCATGTATAAATCCGTTCCTCGCTAATCGAAAACTCTCCCCTCGCTCTGAATCGGACAGTTTTATGTTTTCGTACTGTGTGTGGCTGCGTTTGGGTGAGTCACTTATACAGATACGCGGCCTATATGCTGCGGTCCAATCCAGCACTTTTAATTACGTGTGTGAGTGAATATGGGGAAAGGTAAATTGCTCTGTCAAGCTGGGAAATGGGCTTTCTGATGTCTGAGCTCTCGTCACTTGGCATTTCTATTATTCAAACAAGGAGAGAGGGATAGACGGATGAAGAGGAGGAGGAGGAGGAAGAGGACTAGATGTACCTCACTTCTAGGAGTAATCATCAAAGTAAGTATGCACATAACAGCCTTTCAAGCAACATGCTGAAGAGACACCTATGACTGAGGACCCAAGGTTAGCCAGAAGTAAAGTGCAGCGCGTCCTTCTGCAGACGCTGTTTTTGTTTCAACATCCTTAAACTTTATTTTGTCGAGTAGAATTTAACTATCAAGCCGGGACGGACTCAGTGTTGCTGCGTACCAACCAAGCACTTAACGCCAGCCTGGGAGCAGAAATGGGTTAACTCTGTGGAGCGTTTTGCAGCTAAATAGGCAGATATTTCCCCTCAGAGGCTCGTGGGAAAAACAAGAATTCATACAAGACATTACCTGTGTGGCGGCGAAAGCGACACCTTGTGAATGCTAATGTTGATCTGCAGTCGGATGTGTACACAGGCAGGTATCTGCAAACACTACTTTACCAACTTCTCCATACGTGTTGTTCAAGCACACGCAACCAGCTGTGTCAGGAGCATAATACTAAATCTATGTGTGGTACTGGGAGACACCTGTAGAGGGCGCACGAGAGAGAGAGAGCCGTATACGTCGAGCTGATTGTGTGGGAGCTGTAAACAGAACTGAAAGAATAAAGATCAATATTAACAAACCAACTCAGGTGAGTGATGACCGGAGAAGAGAACGTGAAGTGTCCTTATTCTGTTTTCTTTATTCGTTAGGGACAGTGCATATTAATGAATAGCTGTAATTATTACAGCTGTAAAAAATGCCAGATTAAACCAGAAGTGCTAGTTTTCATCTGCACAAAAGCACAAGTGACACAAGAGGTTAAAGGTTAAAGGTAAAGGCCTAGACTTGGTTTCCTTTGATCCACTGTTTGAGGTGTGTTTTGAAGGCTGCACGTTTTTTTGAGTCTCTTATTGTGAAAGGGAGAATATTCCAATATTGAGTTCCTTTGACTAACGGGACAGTTTGTCCGAAGGTCGTGCCTCCTCGGGTTGTTGCCCTGGTGCAGACTTCAACTTTATAAAGTCCTTCAAAAGGAGCAGGAGCAAGTCGTCATGTGTAAAAGATTCATTTTTGAACAAACGAACAGAATTATGAACATTCAGTAGATCAAGTTTATCTCAAACATAAAACACACAGATGTCGGCGTAATCCCTGGTCGTGGTTCCCTGCTTCCTGAATGAGACGTTACGGGACGTTTGAGGTTCTTGAACCAGACGTCAGGTTCTGCCAAGTGTCGTGTTAGAGCGAAGAACGTGGGCGGGCGTGTGAGGCGTGAAATGAACCGTTCAAGGGAAAGTGACAGATCTGGCAGTCGGTGTCCCAGACGGACATCATCAAAGGTGAAAGTGAGTTTAATAGATCGTCTGCTTCCTTCCTCGCAGTCAATTTTGAAGCAGAAAATCCTTTCCATAGAGCTGGTCAGATGTTCCTTTTCTGATCATTTCCTGTTAGTCCCTATGAGACTGACTCTGTAGATCTTACTCACTCAGTCCTGGGAGACAGGCTGCATGATTTTATTTGAGATTATTGTGTTTCTTCTTTTGGCCTGAATGGAGCTCACATTTACACACCCTTCTTCTTGGCCAGCGTCCTTAAAACCACAACCCATTATCTCAAGTCCAGACAGCCTCAGGCTAGAAGGACGCTCCTCATGGGCAGGCCGGGGAGGCTCCACACACACACACACACACACACACACACACACACACACACTCTCGCTGGTTTCTGCGCTGTCTGGAGCACAAGTTCATGGAGGCAGAGGAAGAGCCCTCGCTCTGTTCTATGCTGTCTGAAGCTGCTGCTGGGAGAACAGTTACTCCACAAACCCAGTCCATGTGAGAGAGAGGCGAAGACGACGAGGAGCCCCGAGAATGTTCAAAAGAAGATGAGGCACAGACCATATCCGGCAAACCAATTATATTTTCTCACCTCTTCAGCTCTCACCACCTCTCTCTCTCTCTCTGCTTTTCAGTTTCACTCGCTGACTGGACTGTGAATTTGTCCACTGCTGAAGCTGGGAGAGTGAAAGGCCATTACGGCTGAACAAAGCGATGGTCCTTCCCTTCTCGTTCACACTGAGTAATTCACAGTTTTACGGGATTACAACTCCACATCAAAGTATAATGCATTTTAAATGAATAGAAAATGTTACAATATGTGCTTCTTCTTCTTCTTTCTAAGCTTCATGAGCAGAGGAACACGATCAAGTTTAGCTTATTAGCATTATGTCTGAAATCAGCCATCATAACTGAGCTTATTGGTAGATCGGTGGTTTGATCCTCAGCTGCTGCAGTGTGTGTGTGTGTGTGTGTGTGTGTGTGTGTGTGTGTGTGTGTGTGTGTGTGTGTGCGTGTGTCTGCATGTGTGTGCGTGTGTAAGGTTGAATGTTAAACTGTACTTTATAATAAACATTTAACATTAATGGAGGAAGCTTGAAGACACCGAGGTAAACTGTGACTGTTGGTTTGCTATCGTTAACTAGCTCTGCAGTTTTTATTGTTATTTGCAAAAACTTGGCAAACGTTGAACCACTATGAGGAAGATTTTAAAAAAAAGGTACGTGTCTCTCCAGGTTTTAGAGGATAAGACCTTTCACTAAAGAAATAGTGCTTTCACACTTTCACAAAACTCTGGAAAAAAGCTGATGTGAAATCACAGCAGGATACAATCTGGAGAATCGATATGAGGCGAGTGGGAGGGAAAGGTGACATTTAGTCCCTGCAATACCTGCAAAACCATAGACTGTAGGCACGCGCTCGCTATGATCTCAGTGCACGTCATTAAACAGCTTGATGATGTTTTCTGTTCTCTCGTATTTCCTTCTCCACTCTTCGGTTGATTCTGTCGGACTGCACGCAGCGTTGATATTTAAGCTAATTAGCTTAAAATAGCAGATTCTGTCGGTTCGTCTGCTGCTTCTGCGTCGTTTGTTTGACATTATGTTTTGTCTCAGGAGACTCTTTGCTCCCCGCCCCCATCGACCGGGATAATTCCCCGCTGTGAGGCGCATTTGAACAATTCAAATATTTATGTTGCATTTCAACACAATTGATAACGAGAATCAAATCCCAGTCTTAATCGATGTTCTGTCTAATTGCACGCACATACATTTTGCTGTTTAACTTCCTGCGTTTGCAAAAAGGTGAACGCGAATGCATCATCGTATAACTTTTTAAAAGTAATGTTTTTAAAGCAAGCGGTAGATTAAAGCATCCTCGACCACTTCCCATGATCGACAGTTATTATTTCCCCCCGTCGCAGCCACGCTGTCCATCGGTATCAATTACACTCCACTTCCTCTCTGCGCTCATTCAGACACGTGGAAGTCAATTAAGTGTAATTGCTGGTAAATTACACAGCGCTCACATGGCAGTTAATGTCTACATGCCGGGGAAGTCTTGTTGAAGGTTATCACACAGCAGTCATTAAGTGTTATGAGATAAGAGAGCCGTGCAGGTAAACGAAGGACGAGAGGATGTGACTGAAGTCTGCAGAGTGGAGCATTAATCCCACATAAATAAAGTCAAGATAACAACAGCTGCATGCCGAGAATGAAAGACGGAAAATGAGAAGTCAAACAGTCAAACTGACTTGATCACGTTGGTGTAAAACTATATGTAATGTATTACATGTCATATATAGAACATGTCACGTTTCATAAAGTCGCAGAAGTTAGAATTTCCTCCTGGTTCAGTTTTGACGTCATGTGAGTCGTGTTTGGAGGAGGATGCTGAAGATAACATTCAGTAAAGAAACAGTCCGAAAGAAAGTCGGTCTGAAGGCCTCGGACGATTTATCTTTGATTCTCTTCAGAACGTGAGCGTGTGTGTGCGTGTGTGTGTGTGTGTGTGTGTGGACAGTCCTTTGGCCATTTGTTGTGGGATCGGGGCAGACTTATTAAACGATTGCGACTACTGTTCTTACACATAATCTTAATAGTGACATCAGCGTGCCATGGTTACGCCTCTATTTGAAAAGATAGGACAGTAGATAGAGTTTTTTTTTAGGTGATTAATTTGTGTTAGTGTTTTTTGACAGCTCAACTCAAAACATTTGCATTCCCCTCTTTGCTCAGAATTTTATTTTGGAGCACTTAAATTGAACAGAAGACTTCTTATAAAAATGAAGCATGCAACAGGCAGCCAGATCAGGAAGATTCACCTTGAGCGAGTGGGACGGGGGTGCTGGTGACGTTTATACCCTGTGATACTGAAGCTGCACAACCATGGAGTGTATGAACGCAAACAGTCAATCTCTGTGCATGTCATTAAACTGCTGCACTTTGTTTATTGTTTTCCTCTCCCTTCATTTGTTGATATTGTGATTCACTTAGCAAAAGAGATTTAATAAACATCTGACTAGGACGCCTTCTGCACATGCCTTCTTTGAAAGTCTTCCAAAGCTGGAGGGATTATATTATACATCCCCGAAGAGGAGCTGGAAAACGTTGCTAGGGGAAAAGGAAGTCTGGGTTCACTTACTGCACCTGCTGCCACCGCGACCCGACCTCGGATAAGCAGAAGAAAATGGACGGGTGGAAGAAAGCAGCAAAGCGAGCTTTGAACAAACTGGACTCTCTGACTTCACGTACCTCAGAGGGCAGCGGTCTTATTGTTAACAACATTAAAGTTTTCTCTCGTCAGTGAAAACAGCTTTTCCCAAAAGCATGCAAATCTTTTTTAGAGTTTTAACCTCGATCTTCTAAAACTGGTGCTAAAAAGAAATCTTTGTTAAAGCAATTAATATTCAAAGATTGCATGTATCACGTTTCACGACTGTAAGAGCGGTATGGAGGCTTTATATATATAAATAATAATATTAATTAGCACTTATGTGTGTGTGTTCACACACTATGTGTTAATCTGTATCTCTGTAATTATCGGGAGAGCTCGATCCTGCAGAGCATGTTTTTTTTTATAGCCTTTGTCTTTTCTCTCAAAGTGTTACTTCACCATTTTCTTTGTTTAGCCTCTGATTTTGAAACTCCGTCTCTTGTCAGTATGAAGTATGTTTTTGCGAATACTCAGCAAGCGATATCAAATAGGGAGTGACAGGGTGTGAAGGCATCCGAGTCTTTAAACAGCTGAAAACGTACAATGACAAGAGGGAAAGCTTGCACGCATATTAAGTATGCCACAGGCTGTCATGTATCACAGGGTTGTCTCTAAAAGCAGCAGACGGATAAATGACTATTGATGTTTCTCCATCATTTGTCAGGGTCATCAGCAGAATCTATCAGCTGCATTATGAGCTGTGGATCATTAGCGAGTGTCTTTACCTGTTTATCTGTGAGAGCGTAGAGGTACTGATGCTCGGGGCTGAAGAGCATGTCTCTGAGGATGGGACTCCCGTTGCTCACCACCACGTTCTCGTACAGCAAGGCGGGCTGATTGACAGAGTTCACCAGGATCTGGAGCAGGAACGAAAAGAAGACAAGGAAAAAGCTCGGTCAGTAATCATCGAGTGTTTGAGAAAAATAAAATCATCAACAGATTGTCCACTTTTGGGAGTTTTGTCTCCAGTGAAACGGTGCAGCTGTTTGTTTCCACTGGCGCCCGCTGAAGGTCTCGGAGTGAAACTGCACTGTTGTCAAACAGATATTGCCTTCATGGCTCCCCGTCACAGACAACAAAGTGGAAACCAGGAAGAACAACTGAGCTCCCGGGTCCAGCTTACAGGGAGCCTAACAAATAAACAAGTAAACATGTATTTGTTGATTGGTGGCGTGGAAACCAAAGACTGACTGACGGACAAGGGTTGGGAACTCTTGGGTCTCTCACAACTAGATTCAGATTCAATTCTTGCGGTCATGATTCGATTCAGAATCTTCGAAGGATTCTGAATTCATGATTCAAAGTCTTTGTTAATGAGTACATGCTCCAGGATCTACTCCAGTCATCTGTGAGACTGGCTGAATTCCTTGCTGGTTCATTTGGCATTCTACTAAATGAAAGAGCTAGCCTTAGCTTTTAGCCAGGAGTGACTGATTAGCCAAACAAAATAGATGGAAATGATGAATTGATGTAAAATCTCTGAACATTACAATCTTGATTTTTACAGGAATCTATTTTTTCTCACTTCACACAGGACAGTACTATTAAGAAGATTTGACTCCGTTGGCCTCTACAACCTGTTGTAAAGACAACTTTGGGGGGAAGATTGATATACAAGCCTGAGACATAACTTGGGTTCGATGACTTTCTGCACCTGGTAAAGCTGCTTAACATGAGACAACGACGACACGACACGACACAGCCAAACATTAGGTCATAATCTGTTCTGAATAATCACTGCAGGGATGCATCTTCTCTTTTTCGCTCATCCAAACTGCCTTCTTCCCCCTCTTAGCCTCAGCCATTGTATCAAACTGTGTAGAGACAGGTTAACATGCTAGTGCGAGTCGAGTACAGCTAGCCTACGCACTGACAGACAACTGCAGCCGGCCAGGAAATCGTTGTCTTCCCTCTTCTTCTTCTTTTGTCTGGATCCTTCTTGTTCTAATTTTCCAGACCTCCATGAGCTCATCCATCACTGCAGTTTAAGCTGCTAAAACTTTTTCTGTTTTTTTTTTTTTCTTTTTCTTTTTTCAACCTGAACTGCTTCTGTCAACTCTGTTTCTTCTTCCTCTGTCTCTATAGTCTGCCGTTATCATCAGCTAAATCACTGCAATCCTTTATCAAAGCGCTCATTAACAGCCTGGCTGCCATCACTCTATGTACTTTTCGTCTTAAGGCAGAGGAAGCTGCTTTGTTACAAGTCAAGTGTTCCTTCAATTACACTTCAAGGAGTTCCTGGAAGGGACATTTACGTTAAACAAGGTAAAAACTACGTTCCTTTGATTGGTAGAGTTTACAGCATCGAGACATCTCTGCTCAGGTCGAAAACAGCTTCCAGAGAAGTGTGTGTGTGCGTGTGTGTGTGTGTGTGTTCGGGCGATGCATCCCAGCTCTGACCGACCAGAGGTCATTTGTTTTAGCAGAACCTTTTGTTGCTCCAACACAAACGCAGCATAAAACTTTTTATCGATGTAAGTGTGACCTTTTGTCCCCTTGTTTTTCTGACTAATGATTTCGCTCTCTCTGTCAACAACGGTACAGGCCAGCTCAGACGCACACATACACTTATACACACGCACACACACACACACTCAAAGAAAAAAAAAAACTTTATATGGCCAATTTAAAACTCCTACATGCCCTGGGCCTCTGTATCACTTGTGATAAGTGAAGGACTGGAGCAGGGAATAAGAGCGGGGAGCGTGTCGTGCCCTACAGCTCGGGGCAGAGGGCAGTTGGAGTGAGATTCAGGTCAGCCGGCACAGAGGGGACCGCAGACCGGAGCAGGTGACTGTCGATTCTCATCTCGTCGACCCGCCTGCAGGTCTCTGCTCTCCTTCTGCGACCTCTGCACTCTCCAAGTTAGAGTATCCAAACAGACTTCTGGCTCAGGAAGTTGCAGCACTTCAGGAGGGCAAACTTTGATTAACCCTCCATTAAACTTCCTTTTCATGTCTTTGACTTTGACTCCACACTGTGCAACAGAACAAACATGCTAAATATAGAGCCAACACATCTCACTTCAAACTCGCAAAATACAGCAAGTCGCTCCGCAGACACACAATTCAAACTATGACAAGCTATTCTCCAGTTTCAGTATGTTCAAGGCTCCATGTGCCAAACATGACGGAAGACTCACAACACTACTGTACTTATTTATTTACAATATGCATAAAAGAACAACATTTTCAGTGTGTTTTATGCATATATCAAAGAAATACATAAACCTTTAAGAGCCATAATGTTGTGAGTCTTTGAGCACCAAAGTCAGAGTTTGTTTTTTACAGCTCAGCATCTGAATAAGTGATCGCTGTGTGTTTGTTTTTCCCAGCTCTATTAATAATAATAAAGATTACTGTTACTTTTCATAAATGTATATTTTTAGAAAGGGTTTTTGATTAATGAATTTTGGCTTTTTAACAATTAAAAACACATTCACGTCAGGAAACGGTCTATTGTGTCTTTCTGGTTTTGAACCGTGGACTGTCTGTAAAGTTGCAGGCTGAGTGGAGATACATGCTTTTATTCTAAATCACCCACGTTCAACTGTAAATCAACCAGATGGAGGACAGAGTCCTGCGATGATGCTAGAGGGGTTGTTGGTAATTACAATACAAGCTCTGGCAATAAACAAGCAAACGTCTGGAAAACTTTTTAAAAACACATTTTGCCGGCACAGGTTTCCCCATTCTCTGACTTTTGGATTTTAAACAATTAAAAGCTCATCAATGTGAGGAACCAGTCACAGTGTTGTTGCTTTTCTATCAAATTATGGAAAAACATCTCAGTTTTAAGAAGAAACACACCATAGGTGACGTGTTAACTAATGATGAGCGCTTAGTAATGGTTTCACTGCGGCCTTGAACATCATCATCCTGGACTAGTCCTCTTTTTGTACGTCACAACACAACAGCTACCCAAGTTCAAATCTGAATTAAACCACGAGCAGGAGAACAGTGTCCATGCAGAAAATGATGCTGGAGAGGTGGTGCTATATTTAATAGCATTTACTGACCCGGCTGCTGTATTTAACAATTTAAGAGTGAGAATGGGAATATAAAAGGACATTGGTTAAATACCCTGAGTTATGCTAAAACCGACTAATGCAAAAAGCACTTTATTATGAGAGTAAAAAAAGTTTTCAGTCATATGTTTAGCTAGCTGGAATACCTGCGGGAAGCAGCTCCATAAATCCCACCTCTTCTCTCTGTAGTCTTTGCTCAGTAAATTCAAAGCCGTAAAAGTGAAATGGGGGGGGGGGGGGGGGGGGCAAGACACGGGGCATCTGGGTCCTTTTTATGCTTCCATTTGTCCAGTTTCTCCCTTTGTGGAACTTATTAACAGAGAGCCCGAGCTATAAGATGAAAGAGACTCAGCTACAAAAGCGGTGTCTACCTGTTTTAAAATGCGCTTATTAAATATGCGTTTATAACTGCTCCCGGGATGATTATTAGATCTGAAAAACCCATAAAAGTTTCCGCTTTGATGTTACTGACAGCTTAGGAGTCATTAAAAGAGACTGTTTTTTTTTCTTCCTTTCCTGATTGGTTTACGTCTTCAGAGCCAGACAATCAGGCACTTTTTTTTTTTTTACGTGCTCAGCAGTGCTACTATCCTCAGAGAGCAGTAAACATTAATTGCTGCTATTTGCATTCAAATTATCCACCAATCAATTAGTCTCAAAACACAATGTTTACGCGCAGGAGTATACGCAGGATAAATTGACATATCACTGCAGTCACTTCCACAGAAGTTGAGCTATCGTGCAGAGCAGGTGTGCCGCACTCTGTGCTATTACGATAGCCCTCATTTACATTCCAGGCGCTCAGCTGATGCTCTTCATCATGGTGATATACGTTGCGGAAGCAGGAACAGGCTGCACGTCTTGCATAAGGACAGTGAAATAAGACATGCATCATGTCTTTGACCTTTGAGTTGAAGTTGCCTCTCTCAGGTCAACCTTGAGTTGCGCAACTTTACGTGAACAAACTGTGCAGAAAATGAAAGTTTAAGGTGACTTTCTTGACGAGTCTGCAGCCGGAGACGTTAACTTTGGAGTAACATCCCCTCTTGTCCCCGCCCTTCTTTTGTGTCCCTCGGGTCCGTCCCTCGGACCTCTCCGTCTCCTCCGTCCTCCTGGGATTCGGCTCATTACCAAACCAGCCATGATATTAATATAAGGACACTATAACCCTTACACGGACAAACCGAGCTCTAAAAGTGTGGAGAAAAATGCAAACCCATGAACGCACACACGTTTCTGAACTCAACAAAAAGGGAGGACAAAATGTTCAGGTACAGTATGACCTACAGCGGCGACTCCAAACAGATGGATGATGCACGAAGCAGTACAGGTATGCAGTCTCATATTTCATATTTTGTTGCATTTTTTCTTCGGCCGTTTGCCGAACAACAAAACTTAAGAACAGAAAACATTTAAATCCTTTGTCCCATCTTTCCTCGTGGACCAACGACTGCTGGCTGACCACGTATCGTCTCTACATCCATTAGTAATAAGTGCAAGGAACATCTGCAGAGAGTCTGCAAAAAAAGTTATCTGTCATTTATATCACCTGAAACTTTAAAGGTTATAGAGACATTTGGCATTCGTGCATACAGACCCATGAAGCTGCACCACTAAACGCTTCATTTACATTTTAAGAAAAAGCAGCAAACTGGAGATGCATCACTGGACTGAAGTTGGTTTTTCGAGGTGAAATCATCATTGATATCGGTGGTGGAGACTCTGGAGGTGGGAGGTGTAGTGAAGAGAAGGATGGACGCTGTGTGTGTGTGTGTGTGTGTGTGTGTGTGTGTGTGTGTGTGTGTGTGTGTGTGTGTGTGTGTGTGTGTGTTAGAGCGCGCAGGAGGACGAGGTAATAAAAGTGAACAAAGAGAAGCAATGAGGTTTGACTTGAGTGCAGTGATTAATGCCACGCTGGGTTCAAACAGCGGTCACACACCTTTGGTTCAGGTGCACAGAGTGAAAAACACACTTTGTTTCCTTTCCTCTTCCTTATTTTCCCCCTTCATGTGTCCGCTGCTTCCTTTTTTTTAGGAATTTACATCAACATCCAGCTGAGTTTCATTTTCTAAACTTTCCCTCACTTCTCTCCCTAACTTCTCCTCACTATCTCCTTAATTCCTCACCAGACTTCTCTACTCCATTTAATCCCCCCATATCTCCTCTTCACACAGTATCCCTTTTTTTTACCTTCTGTCCTCTTCCCTCTGGAGATTTCTCTTTCTGTCCCACTTTCCCCCCCTTTTCTCCTCTCTTACACTCCCCCTTGTCCTTTTCCCCTCGTCGCAGACACAGGCCTCATTCTCCTTCCTGTGTGTGTGTGTGTGTGTGTGTGTGTGTGTGTGTGCGTGTGTGTGTGTGTGTCCAGACACAGCAGTGCCCTGTCTAACCTCAGCTGTTAAACATCTAGTTCATTACGCTGCAGGACAAAGGGAGAGAAGATGAAGGGAAGAGAGGAAGCACATAAAGAGGAAAGGACGTACAGGAAGAGCTTGTTAACCTCGTTCGAGCTTCTTCGTGAAACAAATGTTACAAATGAGCGGTGAGGACGAGTAACGGACCAGGGTCCTGAATGTTCCAGTAGCTCTCTGATGATGGAGGAACAGACGGGGTGGAGGGGGAGGGGGGTACTTCCTTAATGAAACCCGAGGTGGTGTGTGTGTGTGTGTGTGTGTGTGTGTGTCCTCTTTGTATTCATGATCCCTAATGAAATTGATTTCGGGCTCATCTGTTGAGAGGAGGTTGACGCACACACTCTCAGACGCACACAGTGCTGACAACTGTTACAGCAGGATGCAGCTCGGTCTAATATTACAGCTTATTAAGAAGAAGGACTGAGTTAATATTACACATGCAACTCGTCATGTTTCAGCTGAGAGATGCAGGACCCCATATTAACTTACTGTAGGTTACATATTACCAACAGGCCTGGTTACATTAACGTGCGTTATTCTCTTATTTCAGTTTGTCAGGCAACTTCAATCTGCCCCTCATATTCCTCTGATCCACACACACACACACACACACACACACACACACACACACACACACACACACACACACACACACACACACACACACACACACACACACACACACACACACACACACACACACACACACACACACACACACACACACACACACACACACACACACACACACACACACACACACACACACACACACACACGCTCATTCAGAACTTCCTCCTGATCTAAGACAGTAGACAGACATCGGTAGGGAGCAGCCATATTACGACAGCATGAGAAGCCGTATTTGCGTGCACAATGGCGATTACATACTGAAAGAAAAGGTCTGCAAATGTACTTCAGCCGCTGTAACTACACCTGGGCAACCTGCCCGGGTTTCATCTGTGTGTGGGACACACTGGGGGTGGATGGTCCTTTTTGTTTTAAAGAAGACGATACAGTTTCACACTGGAAGGAATATATCCATCCTTCCTGGACTCATCCATCGCCACCCCCTTTTTTTTTGCCGCCCTCCTCACACTGTATCGCCCAACTTCAACTGTACATCAAAACAGACAGGGAGAGAGAGAGAGAGAGCGAGCAAGAGAGGGAGAGAGAGAGAGAGAGAGAGAGAGAGAGTGATGTCCATGTTAGTTTGTGGTACTGGATTTATAAGGTACTCATCTCAGTGTGCGTGTACGTGTGTGAGTGTGTGTGTGTGTGTGTGTGTGTAGGTGTGTGTGTGCGCGTGCGTGTGTGTGACCCTGACTGGAGGGCATCCAAAGTATCACAGCACACCTGCTGACTGCACAGTCTACAGCTCTCTCACACACACACACACACACACACACACACACACACACACACACACACACATATGCATGCACGCACACACACACACACACACACACACACACACACACACACACACAGTGAGACGGTGGAGCCATATCAGCGAGACAGGTTACTCTGAGTGAAATTAATCATCGTTCTTTTGTCGCACCGCTGCTCTCACAACAGGAGGCCGGCCCCAGGTGACACACACACACACACACACACACACACACACTCACACATATGTACTCACACACACACACACACACACACACACACAGAGTGACAGGCAGACAGCTGGCCGGTGACAGAATGCCACTATGAAGCTGTATCCATAGCAGGTAACAAAAGTTGGCTGAGATATAAAAACACAGAAACAGTAGCGAGGTGTGGTCAGGGGATTGACTGCTCAGGTCAGACTTTTTGGAAATGTTCTCCGTGTGTGAAAACTGCTCTTCTATTAGAAACAATCGATTGCTTGTTCCTTGAATTATCATTCACGGACTGTTTGGTGCTCGGGTGAGATAAAGTGCTCTGAAGTTGATCAGAGTTCCTGAAAGCAGATATAGATGATTTTCAGTCTTCTCCCCAAATGACTCAAATCAATGCACACATTTCATTACTTTTGTTAGCCATATTATTTTGAGGCGATTTTCCGTGCGTTAAACGAGTAGACAGGACAGTTAAACAGGAGTGAGAGAGTCAAAGCCTCGGATCTTTGGACACACAAATTAACCAGTGGGCTGAACCGATGCCCATTACGCCTTCTTATCAGTCTTAAGAGTCTGAGCTGACCTTCCACCTCGAGCACTGCAGACGCTGAACCAAGTCCCAGAAGGACAAGTAATAAGACGACCAGGCGGGTCTTAAACAAGACAACATTTCAACACTTAGTCAAGTTGACGCCTGACATGTGGACAGTTTCACCTTCCTCCAAACTCGCCTTCTAACAACTCCTAAATTAACTTAGTCGTTGTAATGCTGATAGAAGGTGTAGAGGAAAATGGCTGAAGCTATAAAAAAAAAAAAAATGAAGACTCAAAAGTAGTGAAAAAAGTTTCTGGAGCAGTTGACACTTTAGTCTCTCAGTAGCGCCTCAACTTGCCAGACTGTGACGGCGGGGCGGCTAAATCAGTACAAGCAATTAGTAACTCTCACACTAACAACTCTCGGAGGTAAAACTTGACAACAGAATAGAATACTGATGTTACGTCTCTCCCCCAGACCCCTGCCCTGCTTGATTAGCACGATTAGCAGTGTTCGCCGCTCTCGTTGAAGCTGCACGGCTCGGGGAGTGTCACTGCATCCTTTTGACTTACATCCCTGCTGGGGAGTATGTGCTATAAAATGACACTTAATAACCAGGAGACACTAACAGAGAGGCGTCTCTTTCTATTCAAGTCAGACACACACACACACACACACACACACACACACACACACACACACACACACACACACACACACACACACACACACACACACACACACACACACACACACACACACACACACACACACACACACACACACACACACACACACACACACACACACAGAGCTAGAGCTGCATCTGTTCCCTTCTTGTCAGATAGTGAGACAGGGTGCAGTACTTTTTTTTGCTGTCAGCCGTGCTCGCCACTCGTGTGTGTGTGTGTGTGTGTGTGTGTGTGTGTGTGTGTGTGTGTGTGTGTGTGTGTGTGTGTGAGGGTGTAAGGCCTCTTTAATCATTCACAAGTGTGATGGACTTGAATTTCCCTTCAATGCAGCTCTCACAGGCCTTCTCTCCCAGCACCTCTCTTTCACCCCCCCTCCCTCTCCTCTCACACACTCTCCTCTGCTCTTGTTAACCAACTCTTCTCTCCATTCACTCTCCCTTTCATCCAGTGCACATCCATCTCTCTGCCTCTGTCCTTGCACCACAAACTGCCTGTCATCCTCCGTCATTTAGCCGGCACCTTATATCATTTAAAGCCAGTGGAAAACTCTGCCAATGGGGAGCCATTAGAGAGCAGTTAATTCAACGCTGTCCCACATATTTCAGTAACAAGTGTCATTGTCAAACACGGCCGAATAATGCAATGACAACTCATTTAATCACTATGTGGAGATGATTGGCATCGAGATCCAGTGGGGTCATCTTTCCGTCCTGGCAGATTGAGATGAGATTCGGTTTCCTGCAGGTTTTTCTTCCTCCTGGATCCTCTTCCCTCCTCTCCGTCGGTCCCTCCCGTGCCGGGCCACCCCTGAGAAAGCTCCTGACATAACCAGGTCTGGCTGTGTGCTGAAACAGCAGCTCCACTTTCTTCCCTCAGGCAGCCCCTGCAGGCGGACGCCGATGTTAAGTTAATGGCATCCGCTCTCACTCAGAATGTCTTTGAATGTGGTCGCAGGTTGAAAGTTCGGATCAGCTGGGGAATGCGTTTGTAAAATCATGAAATCCTTGGAAACACTGCTAGTTTTCAGACAGTTTTGTTCAATATATATTGAAAAATATATTTACGTGACTTTTACTAAATCATCATGATGTTTGTATTCTCCTTTCTTCTGAACAAAAAATGACAAAGGAAGGTGCAATCTGTGCACACGTCCAACCTTTCCTGAGACAGAGATGAGGGGAAGCTCTTATGGATGCTTTGACACCACGGTGGAGACCTTCAAACACATGCTAGGAGACGAGTAATTAGTAAAGCTAATGAGAGATGAGTAATGATGACATCCTCCAAAGAAGTGACGATGAGCAACATGCAGAGCTGAGCCAAAAGATGAATAAGTGACTTTTGAGTGATGGATTGATCACAGTGTGAATGACTTCTCTTGTTCTGCCTCGTGCACGTCGGTTCTGATCATTATTTTCAGACGCTGTGTCAGAAAGAAACGAGTGTGGGTAAGTGCAGCGCTGGCAGCTAACCAGTGGCTCTCATGATGCTAATTATTAGCTTGTAAGTAGTTTAGGATTGTTTAGTTAAATTAGTCTTTTTAAAGTCCACTTATGGTGCCTTTTTGGAATTGAAGCCAACCGGGATGTCGAGAAAAAATTGTGGAGAAATGAAAATTGACCGCTTCAGATGACATGCTGATGACTCATCTCCATGAAAACAGAGCTAACTCCTTCCTTTACGCTCTCTATGTACGATGACCACACTACACCAGGTCTGCTCTGGAAATGATTTCATTTGGCTTGTTGTAGTTGTGCTGGGCCCGTGTACAGAACAAGCAGGCACAATGTCAATGAAGGATTGAGTGCTGGGTTTTAAAAGCCTTGAGGGGTTTTTTGCACTACAGGAACTTTTTTTATTATTCTAGGAACTATTAGAACCCTCCCCCTTTTTTTATTGATTCTGAACTATGACCTATTTTAGATCCTAGAAACCCGTTTAGAGGAATCTTTTAAGCTGCTGCGCTCTCCCAGCACCGTGCAGTCAGCCTGGGGTGTAGTTTGCAGGGAACGCCACCGGATACTTCCTCTTCCCAAAGTCCCCAGAAAGGTTTGGTCCTAAAACACTTAGTGCATTTATAGCACTTCATTTTGTTGTTTAAAGATAGAATGAATATCAAAGAGTGCATCGTATCTATATAACTCCATTTTTATGCCTCACTGCTGCTCTCTTCTTTTTGCAACTTGTCCCTCCAAAAAACCCCCAAAACCACATTTTTTTCATCCACCAAACTGCGATAACGATGCCATTGTAACTTATTCTGCAGCCCTAGTTTCTACCTGTCTGTAGATGCTCTGTGCAGCGAGTGAAAACAGGAGAGTTTGGGTCAATAGATGGAGAACGACAAGTACAAAGGACGCTTTTCTGCACCCAAATATAACTGCTGGCCCTGAGCTATTGTTTCCTCCCTCCAAACGTAATACTTTTATCTTGACAGCTATGAGATGACGACAAGTGAGGACAAATCTTCATCTCTCTGGTTCTATCGATGAAGTGTGTGTGTGTGTGTGTGTGTGTGTGTGTGTGAGAGTGTATTTGCATCTACACAGCGTTTCACTTTCCTCGCTGTATCTGATTTGGCACCACCACATCTTACTCGCTCCTCAGAGCTTTGGAAACAATTGCATTTCCTCTTTTGTTTTACCCTCTCTCTCTCTCTCTCTCTCTCTCCATCTGTCCCTCTCTCGCCCTGCTCTCTCATCAACTTGTCACACTCTCTCTCTTTTGCATTTTTTCCCTTGATGTAGCAGCTCAGCTGACACACATGAGCAGCCAAGCAGATCACACTTGTGTAAAGCACAGCCTAGCAGGGTGTGTAGGTGTGAGTGCCGTGTGTGTGTGTGTGTGTGTGTGTGTGTGTGTGTGTGTGTGTGTGTGTGTGTGTGTGTGTGTATGTTTGTTCGCCCTGTGGTGAGAAAAGAAACTACTGCTAAACTAGCTCAATTTGTCAAGAGCAGAAAGGTGTGGGCCTTGAGGACGGCTGTGTCGCCGTCTTCAAGGTAAACATAGAAGTGTGGATTTAAAAGAAAAGAAAAAGAAACTCAAGGATAAAATTGCCCTGGATGTTACACACAAACTGTGTCTGTATGAACACACACACACACACACACACACACACACAAGCACGATCCTGATGGTTCGCATCAACCTGAGTGGAGCGAGCGGGAGAAAGAATACTTCATCACTGCCACTCCTTCAGCGTGTGTGTGTGTGTGTGTGTGTGTGTGTGTGTGTGTGTTGACTTTGACAGAGAGCGGTCAAGACCTCAATGTTGGCTGAGCATTTTAAGTGTGTGTCACTATCTGTGTGTGTGTTCCTAAAAAGAAGAGCCTGCCCCACCTCTACGACGCAATGCCTCATTATTAAAGGAGCAGTGCGTATAAATTATCAACTGCGGCCCCGAATGAGCTGAACAAAGAAAACAATGTCATGGTGCGGTCACAGGCCGAACGTCCACTGAACAAGTGATAAACCGCTCTCTCTCTCTCTCTCTCTCTCTCTCTCTCTCTCTCTCTCGCTCTCTCCTCTGGCCTGTTGCCACAGCGATTAAATTGGGATGCAGAGACGGAGAGAGGGAGAGCGATGAGAGTGACACGACTCGGACAGCCTTGCTTCAAAGGCCACAAGCTTATCACAGCTGTACACACACAGAATGTGCCTCCGCTACTTACAGAACAATCTCACACACAAGTATGGATCTGTAAACGGCAACACAAAGTTGTGAATGAGTAAATGCTTTGTCAGCGGTTGATTTTGACTTATTGTTGGTGTGTGAGTTAATTACGTGACGGTACAAAACAGAAAAGCAAATCAGGAAGTCAAAAGGAATGTAAAACAGGAAGCAAAACAAAGCTAGTTTTAGTCTAGCACTTTTCAGGCTGTCGTTTCAAGCCCTGATATTCATCCCTGCGGCGTTATGCCTTCAATCTGAATGTTATCGGGGGACCAGGTGATAACCTCCCACAACTGTCTTCAGAGCAGATGATGTTAAACAAAAAGACACCATGTTATAAATCCAGGCATCAAAAGAGAGACATATTATTGGTCTACAGCTGATGTGCTAATAGGCTATCTTTGAGCTAGCTTCTCTCTGCTACATAACTTCATCGTCCTCTTTCCTCCTCATCTCCCCGACATCCTCGTCTGAGAAACAGACAGAGGACAGTCGGATTAATGACCTCGGCCTCTAACACTCTGTCTTCCTCTTTATGTCTCTCTGCTTCTGCTGAGCCTCACCCCCGTGCAGGGATCAGACAGACAGAGCAAGAGTGAGAGAGAGAGCGAGAGAGAGAGAGAGAGAGAGAGAGAGAGAGTGAGAGAGAGAGCGAGCGGGCCCGTAATGGCGAGAACTGATCATATTTTTGGACTCTCCGTTTCCCACCTGCCTGGCTGTCATTCATCTACCATTTTGCATATTTGTCGAGTCACTTCCTTTGGCAGAACGACGTATTGTCAGAGAAGCTTTAGCGCATTAGCACAGGTGGTAAATAACAATAAACCTGCATGTATATGCTGATACGTGCACGCCTTTCCGATGTCTGTGCATCCGGTTAAATTCCTGTCTGGTTAAGTGTGTTTCTGTCGCCCGACTCGGATGTGTAATTACAAAGGAGAGATGATAAGCTGGTTTTTTTCCCTCTCCTGTGGGAGCTCACAGCTAATTATAGAGCCAGCGGAGCTTCAAATTGCCATTTAAAACAGCCATACGGTGGGAGACAATAACACACTCCCCTGGTGGTGTCACCGCTGTGTAGTGAGTGTGTCTGCATGGAGGTATCACAGTCGCAGATAGAGCAAAGATACAGCTATGGACTAGTTACAAAAAAAAGAAGAAAAAAAGTCTAGCAGCCCAAATCAGACACATTACCTTTTAACAGGAAGCCAAGATGTCTGTGGATACACGGTGTGTTGACAGCTGGAGAGGAGGACTCATGTAGAAGGGTAATGGGTTAAAGTAAGTCTTAAAGTAATTCTGCTATTCTTAAACTTAGGCCTTCTTCTGTTCGAATTCCCATAATCTATTCCCCCAAATGTTTCAGAACAGCCCATTGTGGTGAAACAGGCTGAGATTACGTCTTTGTAATCCTTCCAGACAAATGTCCATGAAGTCTTTTTTTAATTTAAGTAATATCTTTATGTCTAACAGCACTGTGAAAAAAACAGACAGTTTGTTTGAGTTGCATGTCTTCTTGAAGTTGACCTATCATGCTGATGAGGTTTCAGATGGAGAGGGCGCTGTTCTGCAAAACCATGCGACGGTTCCCTGATATAAAATCAAGAATTTCCCGCCGAAGGAAACGATTAAGGCAGTGGTAAAAGAGTAACTCTAACATTTTGCGACGCGTAATTATTGTTTTTGTTGATCGAGTCTGTTGGCTTAGAGGTGACAAATCTGTTCCTGGTTGATGAAAAAGAGTTGATTGAAACATGATTCCTTTAAAGCTGATTGTTTTCATTCACAGCTCAGGACTGTTTCGGAAACCTGTACGACACTCGGCCTAACGAAGCCAACTCAGCAGGAGAGAGTTTGAATCCACAGGAATATATTTCTATATTCAGGGCGAACTATACCTTTTAGGTAAGCAGGAAAAGAGAGGGAGAGAGGAGAGCAAGAAGAGAAAGAGGGAACAGTCTAAACGCTGGGGGTAGGATGAGAGAGAAGATGGAGAGAGGGATAAGACGAGGGCTACAGAAAGGACAAGAAGGGATTTTGTGGTCTGCGGTGGAATGTGCTTTGAGGGAATGATCACTGCCAACACACACACACACACCCACACACACACACCCACACCCACGCAAATGAAACAATCTTTCTCTGCCTCTGGTCATCCTTTACTCAAAAACAGGAATTTCTCCATACTTGATTTTCTTTCTTTCATTTGCACACATGCTTTAACTTAATATATCTTACATACTGTCACAGTGACACACACACTCTCTGGTCTGCATAAACAGAACATATATAAACACACACACACACACACACACACACACACAAACACACACACACAGACAGATGGCTATAATAGCTGCAGGACGTAGTGTAGCAGGATAAGATGAGAAACCCACATAAACGAGTCATCATTCAATTTATGCTGACCATAAAAATGAGATGTGTTCTCTCTCTATGTGTGTGTGTGTGTTCATGTGATCATGGTTCATTGAGGCTGTGTGTGTGTGTGTGTGTGTGTGTGTGTGTGTGTGTGTGTGCAGTGCATTCGGTTAGTGTGTCCACTCTTTATTGGTGAGCTTCCTGATAACACTCCCTCCGGTTTACATGGGCCGTAACTCTTGTGTCAATTAATTACCATCATTGTGTGTGTGTGTGTGTGTGTGTGTGTGTGTGAGATAGAGTTGCAGTCCATCAGTGTAATGAGTGTAAGAGGAGCTGTAACCAGACGCAGGTCCTATCTGTAACTAACACCAGGTTAGATACAGACAGGACCAGTGGCAGTTATGTTGGTTCGACATGGCCATTTGCACGTCGTCATAGTAACAACAAAGGATGTTTAACTTTATCTGTTAAAGTTGGGCAAAACATGGAAATATTTTTTGCAGCATTTCGGACTGAAAAGGAAGCTCATACAAAAAACATTTTAATGTCCTCTCGTCCCGATTGTAAATGTATTTTAGTGTTTAAAGCTAACAGCGTGGCTTCCAGCTTTCAGGACACGCCCCTAAATATGTATGACTCTTATCCTGCGAAATAAATAAAACTTTTGAGTGATGAAAAAAAAACATTGTGTGCCATTACATGACATCAACTGTTCAGATCAACCAAGCTGTCAAATGTGTTCCTATCTGAATACGGGGTGTGTATTGGACTTTTCATCACTTCCTCATTGATTTTTAAACACTGGTGGTTGTAGCTTGTTCTGGTAGAGATGTCAGATTATTAGTGTGAACTTTAAGATCAACGAGCATGATGGCACAGAAATGGAAAGTAAAGTAATAATTGAGGAAAACTTCATGTTTGAATAGTAGTCAGTCACAGTTTAGTACTTGTCTTATTATTGCACTTTGTATTGACATGAAACTACTGAAGAACTTTATCGCACATCAAAGAGTTTCCTCATTTCCACAAGGCCGACCTCTAAGTGCTGAAAATCACCGAACAAAAAGTTCAGCTGAGGCTCATGGGAGATCATTAGTTTAATAGGTCTGTACGGGTCAAAAACCAAAGTATTAGACCGATCAATATTTTGACCTTTGAGTGTGCCCTCTAAATCAAAGATCTAAACAACCTAAAACGAAAGTCTTGTCGGCGTCTAGCGCAGGTTTAAGGCGATATTCCTCACAGTGCAATGCGCCAACCTCACCGAGCACTCGCAGCCTTTCTCATGACTCGTAATCTCGTTACAGTGCCAGCTAGAGACAGTCACACACATGCACGTATCCAAACCCAGCTCGCTGACCTTTTTCTACACCCCATCCCACGTTTTCTCTTTTTAAGGGCTCCACTTATGCTATTAAATACAACAGCTACTCACGCAGTTTCCAACTCTCTCTGATGCAACGTTTAAAGCTTTTATAGTGTCAGGAAACAAACGGGACCTCAGCCACAACAAACGGGTCTGGAGTGTAAACCACACTCGTCCCAAACTACCTTGTTTTATGCGTGCAGAACGATGTTTACCAACCTTTCTCCACCTTACAGATGATAAAAAAGCTTTATGATAAGAATTCATGGTGCCCATTACACAGAATAGAGGAGGACGGCTTCGTTTAAGGGCCATATATAAATATACGCTTTTGTATAAATGTAATTGATTTTTGTTGCTGCAGCCTGATGCCTGGGAGCCATAACATAGTTTACTCACCTTTTTATTTACCACAGTATCATTGCAGATAATGTGTGGCTGTAAACTGCAGCTCCTGCAGACAGAGAGACCACATGATTGGCGGCTACGAGAGACGTCACCGCCGCCATTATCGCAGTAATTGTATTTATGGATGCTTCTCTGCCCAGCTGGTGGTATAGCTTCAGTACTGCATTCCACAAACAGGGCAGCCACCCACCCACTCAGACAGCCAGTTACAAAACCAAACACACCCCCAGGCCCGGATTTGAATTTGACTCCAAACATAAGCAAATGTAGGGGTTTTTTTTTTAAAGCCAGCTCCCTTTTTCCAGCAGATTCCTCTCTTCTCTTCTGTCATTACTTTTTCCTTCCTGCTTTAATTTCCCTGATGGCAACCTGTCACTCTGCTCATTTTGTTCCACCGCCCCATCCTCTGTTGGTTATACTGAAGCCTTCCCTGTCGCTCTTTACTCATGTATTTATCTATGAATAAAAGATCGCAAATCTCAAGAAAGGTTGAGGATAAGGTTAAGAGGGACTGAGGTTAGAAATGAGAACAGAAGTGGCACAGGAGGACAGAAGCCATTTTTACACATGTACATCAATCCTGAACATATCCAGACTTTCCCTGCAGGAGCTGCGAGAACACATACACGTCTGAATCAGTTGATCTGGACTTGAAACAGACTTTACTCTGAAAGTCCACTTAATCAAAGTCAGTGAAATGTTCAATCAGGCGCAGGGGGGCCATCAGGAGTCCACCAGTCCACCGAGTCCATCAACCAGTCCAGGACAAACTGGCAGGAGGTCATGGAGTTGCTCTTCTTTTAGTTGCTGATGTCAGTAGTTTATGTATGGATGCTCTGCGGGTCTGTCTGGCCAAACTGGGCCGAATACTTTCAACATGAAGGGGGATACGAGCGACCCCTCCCAACTTGGACTGATCCTCGTTTGTTGTCGTCATCTGTTGGCTCATCGTGACCAAAAGCTAAAGTGTTTACAGGCATCTAAAGTCACACAACTTGGGGTGCAGGTGGCGCAGTGGTTCATGCACGTCCCACATATGGAGGCTGTAGTCCTCAACACGGGTGGTCCGGGTTCAAATCCAGCCCCCCTCTCTCTCCCTGATTTCTGTCACTATCCACTATCCGATAAATATCTCTCCAATAAAGGCACAAAAATCCCCCCCAAATAAATCTTTAAAGTTGTGAAACTAAGCGGCACAAGACGCCATTACCATATTCACACAGTGGTCATTTCGTCTGAGGCCAATCAATGATGCTAAAGATGTCACAATGACTTTGAGTGCTTCTAATCTCTGTCCAGAAAGACTTTTATCCAATGAGATAGAATGTGCCATATATGACCATCTCCAGTTGACAATCCGGTTATATGAGGAAACAGTTCAGGAGACGTGTGGCCGGTTTAAAGTGTCCGCTGCAACTCAATCAGTCAGTGGTGTATATTTCTATCCACCAATTATAGGTGGTGACAGCACCAATTCCATCTTCCATTATGTACTAATGAGACCGAGATGGATAAATGAGAGGAGGAACAAATGAAGAAAGGATTGGAGGCGACAGGGATTAAAGGGCCATTCCATTTAAATAATACCTATGCAATTAATCAAATGAGTCAATAATGAGTCTTCCAGTGCAGACTGCTATTCAAAAACACAACACGAGGGATATATTTTAGGTTGTCAAGTCCTTTAAGTGCGTAAATCACTGAAGAAGGTTACGGTCACCTCTGTTGTGGTTCTGTGCAGTTAAACTTGTCCAGAACTTCTTTTTTTTACTGGCCTTGAAAAACATTTGCAACAATCTGACATTTAACAAGCCCAGAGTGAAGGTTTCATAAGAAACATAAATGACTACTGAACCACATCAAGATATTCTACAGCAACATTTGCACCCATTCGCTGTGATTTGTTTGCAAAACCACTCCAAGGTGTTATATGCCTCTGCGCCCAAATGACAGCTGGGACCAGCTCCAGCCACCCGCAGCCCGGGACGGGATAAGCACTGCAGTTAACACAAGGATGGATTTGCACCCAGCAAGCCTATTTAATAACGAGTTTTTTAATAGGCTAGTAACGTGCAATCCATGACAACAACGGAATGAGTGTATTTGGGATTATCAAGTTTCCTAATTAGAGCTACAAGCAGTTACACTTTTAGTAATTAGGCATTAGATTGCACAAAGTAATTTTGAATAAAAAACAAAGGCAGTGAGTATGTTTAGAGAAAAGGTAAATGCATGAGTTATTTAGGATGGGGAGGTGGGTGAACTGAAACAGGGATGCAGAAATGGGTAGAATTACTTTCACTGATTTTCCTCCTCAGGCTTCTCTAAGATGCTCCCGAACCCTCCACCACCTTCCCCCGATGAAGGAGCACTGTCCCGGGGCTGTTCCCCCTGTCACCAACTCTGAACCTCTTCGCAGCTCTGAGGGTTGTGAATAAAAAGGCTTCAGCTGGATTTGTTGCATGCTGCAGAAGAGACGTTGTAATCGCATGAATGTGACCTCAGGGCTCCGCCAGGCGGAGTGAGCGGTGGAGAACGTGTGAGGGTGCGATAGGATACGACTGTCAGCTTCCAATGTGCAGTTGTCACTAGGATTGGAGTGTGTTTGAGTATGTGTTCAGGGGTACAACGTTCCCAATGTTTGAGTAAAGTGAGGCTGCTGTCAAAAGAAACATTTCATTTTAATTTCACACTTATTTTCATGTAGGTGCACTGAGGCCACAAGTTCTGCACCTTCAGTCTGTTTGAAAATATCTTTTTTGCCTCAGGTCACCTGTGTGTCCAGACGGACTTAACGCTGATAATTTGCACTAAAGAAAAAAAACAAAAAAAAGAAACCTCTTACTATTTCTTAAAACATGTTGAAGTTTGTCAGTGGGTGTCTGTTTTAAATGCCTGACAGTTTATTAACACAGGCTTATGCAGGGGTAACTAGCATGCTTGTTAAACTGTGTATGGCTACATGCATAGTGTGATTATAAGCAGCTGTGTGTGTGTGTGTGTGTGTGTGTGTGTGTGTGTGTGTGTGTGTGTGTGTGTGTGTGTGTGCGTGTGTTTGTGGTAATCTTGAGAGGAATGTGTCGATTCCCTCGATGCTGTGGGTGGGCCTCTGTGGGTGCTGTGCCAGGCAGGAAAAGACACCAGTGCCGCTCTCGAGTGCCCTAATCCCTCCATCCTTCCTTCGTCTTTTTTTCATCCAGGTCTTTCATTTTTTTTCTGTCACTGCTTTCGTCTGTTCGCATGAAATATTTTTCCTTTTGCCTTGGCAGACCACATGCGTACAGAGAGGGAGACGGAAAGGAAGAGAGAGCGAGACAGAGAGAGAGAGAGAGTTAGAGAGCGAAGGAAAGAAACAGAAAATGTAGAGTGTGACGACGCAGGACGCTTTGCCTTACAGAGACAGGAAGTTCAGCGTCAGTAGAGATGAATGGGGGGGGAGACAGAGAGAGGAGGGATTGAATCGGCCCAGTGGAAACCATGATGTCATGATTAGTGAGGTGCGACCGTCCTGCAGTCACATGGGCACCACATGGAGGCTACGGCAAGAGCGCGCACACACACACACATGCACACACACACACACATGCACAGTGTGTCTGCCTCTAACCGATCACAGCTGCTGCATGAAACAAAGCAGCCATTGTCACCATCAAGTTCCATCATGAGCATGCAAGCACACACACACGTACATGTACAGTGCAGAAAAAGTAAATCACGACTAAACATTCTGATGCTTCAAGTCCAGATGAAGCATGACAGCAGACTCACTCTCATCTGTGCACCCCGAGTCAGTCTCATCCACGCAGAACTGTTACTGAGTAAAGCAGTCCGGTTGTTTATCACAGAAAAGCTGGGTATAAACTTGGCTACAAACGTTTCATGTTTTATGATTTGGGAAATGCAATAATCATTTACATGTTTGAGGTCTGAAGAAAAGGGGAATTCTGGCTTTTTTTAGGGGACTTAAACGACTTGGTTAGGTTACATAAAATCATCATGTGTTGCATAACTTCAAAGGAAATCCACATTTTACATTTAGGACTTGGTAGTGAAACAAGCGGAGCGTGACGCTAAGAGGCTAATCATACTAGAGTAACGATTTACTAGAAAACCATTTTTGAAATCAAAATAAACCAGCAGTTTGTCTTCACATGAAAAGAAAACAAACTTTTCCAAATTCACAGAAAAGCAGCACGATATAACGCTGCTCGGCCCTGAATGAAAGTTGGATTGTCTGATAGAAATGTGACATATTTTAAAATCCAAAACATTAACTTGTGTCTTCTCTACATGAATACCAGCTCCTGTATCTGACTCGGTAAATGATGAAATGTAACCTGAATACAGCCTCTGTACACTCCCCCATTATTAGAAAGGATGCACACAGTGATTAAAAGTGAACATGGCAGTCTGAATGAGGTTGTTGCTCGGCCTCAAGGGAAGAGGAAACCAGCTAACAGGCTAGGAGACTAAACTCAAGCTAACAGGCTGATGCTTGTAACTCAGGAGAGACACGCGAGCTTATTAAAGAGCAGTGAAGAAGAAGAAGTGACAGATCAACAAGCAGAGCTTTTTGTGTTTTTTAAGGGGGTTTCAGGTCTGAAGAGGGGTGTCGGTCAGAGGTCAAAAGAGGGGAGGTATAGGGACCGAATCACCCAACGGCACACGTCCAACAGAAGAGTAACACAGAGAAAGGAGTTCACAGGCATTCTGCGATGGAAACAGAGCAAGGAGGGAAACAAAACAGGGGGGGGGGAGAAAAATGTCAGGGAGAGAAGAAAGAAGGAATGGTTGAAAAAAAACCCTCCTGCAAACAGCTTTAACAAGAAATTTAAAAAAAAGCTTTTTTTCTAATTTAAAGGAAGAACATGAATACCTGGATTACCTTCACCTCAAAACGATTACTAAACATAACTACTTTGGTCCATGAGCTATAAAATTGCTAAAACAAAGAGACTTGCTAGCAGAAAAGTAAAGCACTGTGAGTTTTTTTTTCTACATTGTCTACTTTTACAGCAGGGAGTGTTTTTAAGCTACTGTTTGCAACAATGTACTAGCCTAGCGTAGCTCGAGTCGCCATGGCAACAAGCGCAGTAAGTCAACCCAGACTTCTCCTCCCCGGCAACATTTTCCAGCTCCTCCTTTGGGGATTCCCAGGTGTTCCCCTGAAGTCTGAGCTCGTCACTTTCGCCTCTTTTTCGACCCCTTGTATCTGTATCTTTTACTTTCGGTCGTCACCCAGAGCTCATGATCATAAGGTGAAGGTTGGAACAGAGACTGAGCGGTAAATCGAGAGCTCTGCCTTCAACAGTGGCACAGGCCGACACCAACCTCATCTCCACCATCTCTTTTGCATGTGCTGGTCTTGTTACCATTTATATAATATAATGAAACCGAGTCCTACGTCCGGTAGATGCTGATCTGCTTGATACATGAGGTATAAAGTTGCATTATGATGACTGATGTCAGGCTCAGAGAACTTCAAAGTCAGAAACTGAACTGAAACACATTGGAATGGGCAAAACAGAAAACCAGAGGAAAGTATTTTTTTCTGCTGCTGATAAAAAAAAAAAACAAGTCCAAAAAAAATTTCCATTCCCCATGATAAGAATAATCAGCATGCAGCTCCTGCTGGATGTGTCAAGTGAAGGGAAATGAACGGAAAAGGTGAAGAAGTAATCTGAAGGTTTCTGATAGGTGGCTTTGTAATGAATGCAATTTGATTTTTGTCACAGACTGTGTACGGAGTCTCAGTCTCTGCCTTTAAAGCAGCCGGTGAATGAATGTGAACTCAGAGAGATGAAGGATAGATGCTTTTTGTATTTGCTCATTATTCTGAAGATGAAAAAGCAGCGGGAGGGAGAGAGAGAGAGAGAGAGAGAGAGAGAGCGAGCGAGAGGGACACTCGCATTAATACAGGGAGCGAGGAGGAGCTGAAACCTCCTGCTTCCTGCTAACAAACAGGAGAATCAACAGAACACCTGCTTCATATTCTCTACAGAGTAATGACATGAACACACTCGCGCACCCACACACACACACACACACACACACACACACACACACACACACACAAACACACGGGAGGCTCACTCAACTTGGAACACTCTGTATCTCTCTCTGGTCATTCGATTCAATCAGCATGCTGAGAGAGATGGATGAGCTCAGAGCTTTGACCTCTACTCATGAGCAGCCATCTCGCAAAACACACACCAACAAATACACACACGCGCACACACACCTCGAGACAAAAGGCCTATTTGAGGAAATGACATCATCATCAGCCACAGTGTCACCGGGGTCAAGGCTGGCTGGAACCTGTCCCATCACGGCGGAGATTACCCTGGCGAATGGTTATTACACACCTTATGAGGGATCGCTACGAAGAGGGTGACTACTGAGACACACCTCCGCCTGCTCTCTCCCCACACACACACACACACACACACACGCACACACGCACACCTTAGCTGGATTGATAGCACCGGCCCATTACTGATAGATGGATGGAGCAGATTATAGAACGCTCCATTAGTGTCACTTCATATAGGTGAGCGAGGTGTGTGTGTGTGTGTGTGTGTGTGTGTGTGTGTCTGCAGCAGAGACAAGGAGAAAAGGTTTCTGGAGCCCGTCACTAATTGTAGCGGTACTAACGTAGGACTTAAAGGTTACCTGAAGAGGTGATGATTGGAGGACAGCAATCAACCGAGCGATCTGGAATCGGATTTTTCACGTTTAACGTTAAAGATGTTTACATTCATATTGCATGCACTCTGCAGATCAAACTGCACACCTGTTACAGTAACTTGAAGTACGGTTGTACAAACTTTAACTGTGTTTGTTTGCTGTATTCACATCGTCACATGATTTAAAGAGTCCTTCAAAAAGGCAAGAATTATGGGTATACAGATCAACAAGGTTCAAATCAGTTGCTGATTTAATCAACAGGAGCCGAGTGGGAGGCGCCAGGTTGTTAGAGCATGCGGGGGAAGAGGTTCGATTCTGACCTAAGGCTACTTTCCCCCTTGTCATTCCCCACTACTACTGAGCTGACTCTGTAATAAAGGAATAAAATAGTCCTGCAAAAAAAGAGTGGATCAGTCGGTGGAAGCTAAGGTTGGAAAAAAATCAAACCGGTCTGTTCACAGAGGCTCTACTGCTTATATCATTGTAGCATGTTTACTGCTTTAATTTTCTAAGACTCTGAGTGGATCTGCTTTCGTCTGACCTTTGACCTCTCACCAGAGCATGTCTCTTGTTTGCCATTATTCAACCTACCTATCTTCAACTTTTGTCCTACTTATTTCTTTACTTATTCATGAATCTGTGCTTTTAATCTCATTTCTAGATTTGTGTGAGCTCAGGACAAATGTTGCCCGAGGACTATTTTGTGTTATTTTAATTGAATTTGTCTCAATTTCCTGGAAAATGTTGTCAAACATTCTGATACAATTTTCCAATTGAAGGAGCAGGTGGAGATAATAAAGACATGATTTGTGTGGCGTCCCAAAGAGGGATGGACATTTATTGGATGGCCTTCATTTACTGCTTGGTTGCTCTTCAGTGTCAGACGGAACAGCATGCATGGACACACACACACACACACACACACACACACACACACACACACAACATATATGTGCACTGAAATGAAGCATGCACAGACGCATAATATACTCCAGAGAGAGTGACCATGACTCCTGCATGTCTGCCTGCTTTATTACAAGCTGCCACCACACCCATTTACCTTGACCCAGGAACACACTGGTGCAGCACAGAAGGTCTCTCTTTTTTCCCATCTCCTCCCTCTCCATCCCATTCCCTGGATGAGAGCGCCATTAACCCCTGTGGAGCCGGCAGGAAGGTGATTCACCTCGGTTAAGTTAATGTCGCCCGTTCTCACCTCATCTCTTGGCTAATGGAGCCTGGAGGGCTGGCTGACGTAGGCGGGAGGGGATATTTAATCTCGGCTCAAAGATTGCTCTTCTATCATAACACGAGATGGGACCGGAGCTTTGGCATTTATAAGAACGAGGGAGATTCTTCAAGTGCTGCTGTGTTTAGCTAAGCGTTTAGATCAACAATGTCTTGCTTTCACTTCTCTGCAGGATCAAAGGAGGTTTCCAATTATTTCCACATGAGACCATTCACTACACATGTTGGGGTCTAAATAACTCACAGGAACAAATGTGTTTAGAATGGCTCTATCAGCAGCTCCAACACTGAGGGATGTATGCACCCCCCTAATAAGTGCATAACGAGTAAGAATGCCTGTTAAACCATTGGTTAAATGGTTTGTTTGTGATTTTGTGTGTGCAGAGTTGTAAGATAATTTTAGTGATACTTAATTTTTTGAGATCTCGAGATACAACTGATATTAACTCATCATAACGGTGAGATTGGCATTGTTAACCCGGCAGAAATCAGATAGATGAAGTTAACATCTTGTGTAAAGAGCTGGGATGTTTTCATTCACAGAAAAATGTTAATATAGAAGAAATGTTAGCTTTGACTATAGAAATGTGTGATTCCATAGTCAAGCACCTGTTGTGTCCTGCAAGGCAGAATTCCTCTTTGTGTTCATGGAGTCTGGTCACTTTAATCACTGTGATAACTGTGTTGTCTTGGTTTCATAAAGTGTATTACAAACACGAAGTTCAACTGTGAAAACAT
Organism: Symphodus melops; assembly: GCF_947650265.1. Classification (NCBI taxonomy): domain Eukaryota; kingdom Metazoa; phylum Chordata; class Actinopteri; order Labriformes; family Labridae; genus Symphodus; species Symphodus melops. The sequence goes on from NC_136703.1 coordinate 2,536,428, forward strand.
TTACAGATACATCTGCACCATGAAGACACACTCACGCTGGTTTGTCAATTTCCATCTTGTTATACTATGCTACCTCTGCACGTTCTTAAAGCTCTAGATCTGTATTATAGAGTTCATCAAACGTTAAGCGTTTGCCCTCGTCATAAGGTCAGACTCTAAATGGATTGTGGGAGCTGGAGTTTGTAAGCAGTGTGAGCCCTGGGTCCTTTTGGTCTGCGGTGACCTGTGATCGATGGAGGCCTGGCAGAGTTTAAGTCTGCTAACTGTGTTGCTACAAGGCTGCTAGCATCGACCACCACTCTGCTCTCTAATCCACTCCACGTCTACTAAACTAAAAGTCTCGCTCTCTTTCACCTCGCTCTGGACTTTGCTTTCTGCCTCGATCATTCTCTCCTCCATGCCTCCCCGTCTTAACCTAATTAACCGCACCATCCATCTCTTTGCTTCCCTTTCTCTCAATCCTGTTCAATACTCGCACCCTTCTCTCCCTCTCTTTCTCAGCGCTCTTAAGTGACAGTACAGTAAAACTGTTAATGACTTCTGCAGAGGAAGCAGAGTCGCAGCGATGGGCTTGGCAGCGTGAGAAAAGAAGAGAGTGTTAGTGTGTAAGTGCAAAAACAAATACAGTGAAATCACTTGTTCCAACTGCTGGAAAGGGAGAATCAGGGAGGAGACAGGAATTTTGTTAGTGAAACCATATGGTAGGAGCCATCCAAAGAAACTATACCCTTGTGTGTTGGTATCTTTTAGAAAAGCTAAACGTGGCTTCACAAAGGAGAATACATACATTGTTCGGATGTTCTTTATGCATGCATTTGCAACCTTCAAACGTATGTCCTTGAAAGAAGAGACTCTGGGTGCTGCATAGCCTAGCGGTTATTCTGTGCGACCCATGTGCAGAGGCTATAGTTCTCATCACAGTGGCGTCACAGTGGCCTTGGGTTCGAATCCCCCCCCCCCCGCCCCCCCGAATATATCTTAAAAAATTAAACAGACTCTAATGATGGAGGCTAATCTTGTTCAATGTCTCCGTCTTACCACCCAACGTCTCGCTTCCTGCTGTTACCGTCGGCTGTCAGAATAATGGAGCAGAATCCTCAAAGATTCGATGATTTCATTGCTATTTTAACTTCTCGTTTAGACAGCTGGTAAAATTGCCAACAACAAGATGGCATCCCAGTTGTCACTACCAATCCATCTGGCTGTGCTGCAGCCCTTTAGCTGTCCCGTCTCCGGTCCAACAATGTTTGGTTTTTTTGAGTCACAGAACCGGATGAGATTTCTTCCAGCAAAAAGAAAATGCTCCCAATTTGATCCTGCCAACAGTGGTTTATTCTGTTAGCATGGAAAAGTTTGATGATTCATCAGAATGTTTCTCCAAATTTTTTTTTTTTTTGAAGTTGTTTTTACTTTTAAAATGCTAACACAACATGCCTTCATTCTTTGCTGAGTTGCTGTTGGGGCTTCTTTAGACTCAAAGCAGAGGATGAAATGAAATGTATCGTCACAGGGACATTAAATAGACGCTTTTCTGCTCAATAAGCCCGACATTCAACTTTCAAGAAACTTTATTCATCCCCATGGGACAAAAGCACAGAGAAGCACCAACTAGTCGACCACAGGAGCAGCGACCCACACAAGCTTCTGCCCTATCATCAGAAAATAGGTTTGGGGAGGATGGGGGGGTCGGTAGGGTTGCAGTGTGTGTGTGTGTGTGTGTGTGTGTGTGTGTGCGCGAGTAGGAGGAAAGGCGGATGAGTGTGTGCGGCTATTTGTCCATGAGAAACCATGTGTTTATGTATGACACTTTATACGACTACTATTTTTTGACAGTAAGTGTTTAGAGAGCGGGTGGAAGACATCTAGCAAAGGGCCAAAGTCGGATTCAAACCCACGGCTGCTGCGACAACAACTACTGCCTCATGTTGCCGCAACTTGACATCTTTGTTTGGCTGAATGAACAAAATCAAGTTGAGAGAAACTGACTCGATCGGTGCTCTGATTTAGTTCATGGTGACTGGATATGGGTATAAATATTCATAGGATGTGGCCTTTGACTCTCTGTGTGTGTGTGTGTGTGTGTGTGTGTGTGTGTGTGTGTGTGTGTGTGTGTGTGTGTGTGTGTGTGCGCATGACACTTTTACCATCTTGCTTCATCACAAAATTACCTCATTAAATTTCACTGCATTAAGATCACTTATGAATTGAGCGTGGTCCCAGACTCATTGTTCGCCTGCAAATGAGATTAAAGCAACATTTGCCTTTTCTCCCCGCTTTCAATTATACTTCTGGAAGGACGGCTCGGGCACGGCACTTTAATGAGGAGCGAGGAAAAACAAGACATTCATGACACTCTTGACAGTTTTATAAATTTGAAAAACAGTTTTTAACACATTTGGGAAATCATTTTATCCGCAGCGTTACGCAGATTTTATCGAGGCTTAATATTATTGTGGCTTTATTCTCTTTAAGTTGCAATGGAAGCTCATTTATTTGATCTGATTTTTGCTTTTAAAGAGAACTCAAGTGATACAGGAGGGAAATGCAACCGTGTAGTATAAAACCGCAGTGAATGCTTTTACAGTCACGTGAAGATGAATCAGTGATGCGGTGATCGGCGCTGTATGTTTGGCTTTTTAGGAAAGAGGTGTCCAGGAACTGTGAGATGAAGGGATGGACTTTTTTTCTCCATTCTGGGCTCATCTTTAGGTTGATATGGATAAAAACGTGAAGTGTAAAGACAGGAGTGGAGGAGGCAGCTGACGGGTGAAGGAGGTGAGCTTTGTTTTGATCTGAAAGTCGTAGAGTAAGCCTTCCAGCGAGTCACTGAATAGATTAATAATATCTCAATGCTTCAGTACATATTCATTTTCTTTCTTTAGAGTGCAAAGAGACACAGAAAAAGCAATAAAGACTGAAAAATCAAGCTATCGTTTTAAAGAAGACGTGGCCCGTTGGACAAGAATCAACAGCACATGGACGGTGACACTTGACTCAAACATCGTGACACAGACTTCAGATGAGTGTTTCTGTTCGGTTTTGTTTCAACCAGCATTAGCGGGACTCTCGAACCGTCGGCCGAGTCAACAGCCACAGCCTCAGTGAGCATTGTGCGTGCAGAAAAGGAGCTGGAGACCAGTCAGCCAACTCCACAGAACAAGTGGGTTTTGTTGAGAAGTTGAACACTGCAGCAGGACCATGTGAAAGCCTGCGTGGAGAGGCTTATGTGGCTGATCTGCATGAGAAAAACACACACACACACACACACACATAAACAAGGCTTTGACCCTCTCAAAGACATGCATACACACATGCACACACTCAAACTACAAATAATAGAGAGGGAGGGGGTGCAGGGAACGAGAGAAATACCACACTGCAAAAAATAACAACAAATGGTCAATTTAAGTCAGGGCTGGTGATTTACTCCAGATCCACGTTTTAAGAGTTTAGTTGAAATCGTCTTTAGGTCCTGACAGACTTTAATAACTCGTGTGCTCTGAAAAAGGAACAAAGAAAATCCTTAATTTCTAGCAGTTGTAAGCCTATGAAACCTTTGACCAATGTCTGCCACGAGGTACCAATCTGATGAACCAATCACAGCGGGTAGAGCGTCTTATTTTCTACGATGTGAAATGTGATGTAGGTTATGATGAAAGTATTGACATAGTGGAAACTGCTGTGTTGTAATCTGCTTTATTTCACTTGAAAACAAACATGTAGACTTCTTGACTTTGCACTGGAGAGCTCAGTTTACGTCCTAATGTGTAAAAGGTTTAGTGTTAGTGTATCACTAAGTGAAGAATGAGCAACTTGATCCACTGCCTCATCGCTCCAACGACTGAATTCAATGATCTAACAGGGACGATGCAATTTAACATAGTTTCAATACAAAGCATGAAACTGACGTTCTGCACAGAGTGTGTTGCTAATTTCTAACTCTGATCCCTCCTTGGGCCTTTAGGTGATACAGGCATATCAAAGGTTAAAAAGAAAAGGTTAAGAATAATCACCACTGACACTCACAGAAGATGTTCAAATCAAAGCAGAACATACAAACAAACTCCTGTGAGCTTGCCCATTACACTAACACTGCAAGTCCAAGTTTGTCATGACATTCAGCACGTCACTTTTTTTGCAGTGCAGGGGGAGTTAGAACGAAAACAAATCAGACCGACGCCAACAAGCAGGCACAATGAACCACCAGGGAGGCTTGTGCGACCGTGGAATCCCAATTTGTCCCGTGTTGTTGCAGCAGCCAGAGCTCCAAAGACGAGACTACCTTTGCTATTACTTTTTTTGTTGTTGAAATGCAACGGTCCTTTTGTGTCCCTTTTTACATCTGTGAATTCAAACTCATCTGTATTCGTCCGGGCTCCGGCATCACTCACAGCCAAGTCCGTCTCCTATGGCGGTCCTCTTAACTCCATCCAGCTCTTTTTTCTCCCCAATAAATAAAAAAAAGTCTTTTTTTTTTTTTTTTTTTACTCCATCTCTCTCTTTTTTCTGAGAGTTTTATTTTAAGGCTTACTATCCCCTTGACCAAGCCTCCTCTTCTTTCCTTTCTGCCTCCTTTCTCATGCATTTCGCTCTTCACTCTGCAAAGTGTCTCTTCATTTCTTTTCTTTTTTATTTTCCAGTAACACCTTTTCCTTATAGCTTCTATTGATTGTGCACCTCGGTCGGTTTGAGGCGTCACTGTAATTGAGTGTGTGTATATTGCAGTGTGTTTCAGGGTGCGTTGTGTGCGTGTGCAATAAAAAGCAGAAAGGATGTAACTTGGTGCAAATCAGTGTAGGAGAAAATGTGTGTACTGCTTTATGATCCTGCACGAAAGAAGTGTGCGACACAATGCATGCAGGAGTGTGTGTTTGTGTGTTTGTGAGTGCAAAATGTGTATTTCAGAGTAACAGTGCATCTATGCTTTCTAGCAGCATGTGTTTTTACATACAGAGCATGCAGCCATGTGTGTGTGTGTGTGTCCCCATTTGCATGCATACGTGCGTATGTTTGATAAGGTGGGAGGCTGGCAGATATGACACACCTCATCTTCCCCTCTGCAGGCCTCTGTTTTAATCTGGCGAAACAGGCTTTGCGTGTAATGACCTTTAGAAAGGGTGAAGATAAGTAGATGAGGCTGACTGTGAGGAGGGTTTGAGTTACTGTATAGAGGAGCTGGTGCTGGAATAAGAGGGTGCATGACAGAGGGAGGAAGATAAATGGATGAGGGGATGGGATAAAGTGGAGCGTTTAGGGAGATATATGCAGACATAAGGGCTGAGAAACACGGGGCGTGATGCTGAATTTTAAAACAAAAGGATCCTTCAGGCCTACGCTCTCATGCTTTTCCTCTGTGCTTTTACATCACACTCACATATGCATAGCAAAGTGTGTGCAAGGCCTGATTTAGGACTTTTTAATGAGTCTCAAAAAGTTATCAAGATGATCATTTTCTGTAAAGTCATGGTGCAGTTAAAAACAAGAACAGTCTCCTCCCCCCCAAAAAAACCCCAAACACATGTTGGGACTTGTAAAGCTAAATAAGACAACAAACTCCTTGCTGTGAGGCTGTACAAGGCGAGTGTTAGCATACCGCAACATGAGCTAATGAAGACAAACCAAGAGAGTGGACACATTAACATTCTGACCTTCTCGTGGTCCCGACTCCAATGATGTTGTTTTCTTGCCCAGCAGAAACAGAAGCGACACGTTCAGGTCTCATACAGATGCACAAAGCAGCTTCTGTCCAGTGTCTGTTTCAAGGTTCACTCCTCAACAACAAGCTTCAACCTGTTTCAAGGTCGGGGTCAAAGACTAATCATCCGCAGTGTATTGCTAACCTCCAGCTTTGGCGAGCACATATTTGTAGGCGGTGCTGTTTGTCTGTGCTTCCATCTTGTTTGTAGCTGTAAGGATGTGAGTGTTTGAGAACCTCCCCATCTTGCATCCTCACTGCAGATAAACAACTCTTCCACACGCAGCAGCTCCCATGTGGTCGGTCAGCGTTCACGGGGGGGGGGGGGGGGGGGGGGGACTTTTTCTGACGTCTCGAACTTTGATGCTCGGTTTCTCCGAGCTGCACCCCTCCTCTCGTGAGAGCGCTTGTAATTCCAGGCTGCTGAGCTAAATGCCGACAAAGTAGAAGGTAATGATAAGGATAAGTGTAAGAGGATGAGGTCAGAGGGGTGAAGAGAAGTGCAGGAGGAGAATGAGGAATTGAGCTGCCGTTAAGAGACTGAGGGAGGGATGGGGGGGAGGAATCGAGAGATGAAGAGGGGTAACAGAGGCCGAATAGAAGACGGGATGACGAGGTGGATGCGGGACAGAGCAGCGGAGGGATGAGGGGATAAGGAGGTGGTGGACGAGAGGGGGGTCCTCGCAAGCCCCCTGATTATACTAATCCTAGTGGACCCCCCTCATAGCAGATTAGCGTCTCCACACGCACACACGCATAGACAAAGTGAGAAAGCCACAATGACACACACCTTCAGCTGCCCCAGCACATGTTGATGCGCCCCTCTCTCTGGCACCCCGTGGTCACAGCCAAATCCCTCACACATCGTGCAAAGAACAGCCGGGACAGGCAGGGATGGTGGCGAAGTCCCGGATCTCTTTGAACATGACTCGTTTCAACTCGTATTAAACTTAACGACGGCTCATTTCCTTATTTCAGCTTGCTTGTTGCTGCATTCACTGGAGAAGTATTAACCAATTCCCACACTCATAATAATAATAATAATAATAATAATAATAATAATAGGGGCGGCAGTAGCTCAGTCTGTAGGGACTTGGGTTGGGAACCGGAGGGTCGCCGGTTCAAGTCCCGGCACGGACCAAGTCCGGAAACTGGTCTGGTAGCTGGAGAGGTGCCAGTCCATTTCCTGAGCACTGCCGAGGTGCCCCTGAGCAAGGCACCGAACCCCAAAACTGCTCTGGAGCGCTCGCTGTGGGCAGCCCCCTCACTCTGAGACCTCTCCATTAATGCATGTCACTAGAACCCTGTTTGTGCATGAGTGTGTATCTCGGCCTATGTGTGTGTTAGACAGAGTGTAAAAACTGAATTTCCCCTCGTGGGATTAATAAAGTGTAAATTATTATTAAAAAAGTAAATCACCTCTAACCCCCTAAACTTCGACCAGATGCAAACGTTATCTTCCTGTCCTCACGCCGCCACCTCAGTGGAGCTGACAGCTTTCACTTCAGTCAGTGTGAGAGCTTCCCCTGGCTTTGCTGCGATCCACTTCTGCTCTGTCCCAGCTCCAGCAGGCTGAGGCCGAGGCCCCCCCCCCAACTCTATTTTCATCGGATGCTACTGTATGGCACAGTGCATCATTTACCACAGGGCTATTTGAGCGGGAGAGGAAGTCGCACATCGACACACCCAGTAGAAGCAGAGACATCTCAAATAAAGAGACAAAGTCCACCTTTCTTCAACTCCTTCAGTTTAAAGCTATGACATTGTGTGTTCTCGTTGTTATACAAGTTTCACACCACTCAGATATTCAGATCATCTTGCACTGATTCTGTGAGAACTGCTGGGTATTGCGACTCTAGAGGTGTCTAATGATGCCTCGCTCTAAAAAACGCAGCACATGGATGGCGACAGAAGAGAGAACAGGGAGCTGGAGGAGAGGAGCTGAAGGGACGGTGCAAGTGTTCATCAAGTTTTTTTTCCCCCAAATTGGACACCAACATCTCTGCTAGGTTCTTTGAAACAAACATGGCCGGTAACCAAACCGCATCAATACACGAAGTAAAGATCCTTCCAAACTACTGCACACATGCTCGTTGCACCCGGGATTGAACTCAGTGGCCCACAGCAGTAACTGAGACATTGCTGAGAAGGCTTAAATATGTACCACTACACTAAAGCAAAGCTAACGGATGGTGTCAAGAACATGTGATTTCAGCAAACATTTCCTGGGTGAATAGCTTTAAAGAAAGAATGCAGGAGACAGATTGTGTCACAGTAAGCGTAAGCTAGTAGTGGAGGAGGTAAAGAAGGGGGCTGAATGGCAGGATATGCTTAACGTCAGGCAGATTGCACAGTGCAGCACTTCTCACCGCAAATGACACCAAAAGGATGAAGAGGGATTAGAGAACACAGCGTGCTGTATGCTCCAGAAGAGTTACAGGCGAAGCAAAGTCACGTATTTACAGCACAGATACACAGTAGCCTTTAAACACACACCTACAAATCAGCCTCTTTGTCAGACATGTTTTCCCACAAAGTGCCGTACAGGATAAACGACAGTTTCCGTTTTTTTTTTTCCTTTGCATGAGCACATCCATGTTCATCAGTTACACAGATCAACTGAACATCCTGCAAACATTACATCTGTTTTAGATTTCACTGAATTTGGTGACGAGAAAAAAAACAAACAAACTGGAAGACGTGGCATAAGAAAACGGTTTTCCCTCTTTTATTATTGTTTTTAACGTTGAGCGCTGGCAGCTCGATCACTGCTCTCCAAACAAAGCGTTCCTTTTGATTTTTCTATTTTAAAGGTTTGGACTTTTTTTTTTTAAACTTATCTTTCCAGAGGCAGGATTTTACCTGACCATTTTAAAGTCCCAAACAAACACTCATCATTCAACATGCATTGTGTTGCTGCAAGTTAAGAAAAAAATATGTATTGTTTTAGCTTAACTTCAGGCTTGGGGTGGGTGGCTATCAAAGCTACATTTCCATTCATCATGGAAGCTCCTGCCATGTTTTCCAGGAGCAGTTTATTTTCTGGTTTCTTGATGCAAATGTTCTGGGTTTTTTTTAGAGTTGATATTTCTGTCAGGCTAAACATCTGCTACAGGTAGCTTTTAAGCTTTGTAGATTGACGCCATCAACGGTACCAACTTTTGTGAAAAGCTCTGATTTATCTGTCGTTCTAAAACTGGCAGAAAACAAAAACTGTAACTGGAATCAAACTCTAACCTATGCAAATAAAAAAACAAACAAAGAGAAAACTGATTCCCAGGTGTGGAACAAGATTTGCCAAATACGACTTCATTGTGAAATGTTTTAAATTCAAATGCTAACAAGTTAGAAGCTCAGGGAGTATCAACTATCTGACTTTAAAGACTCTGATGATATCACACTAATACCGTGGACTTATAAGGAGCATATGTTTAATCTTTGCTTCGTCTTCCTTATCACACCCACAACAACAAATAAGCCATTTAGAACTTAAGTAGGTCATCCATACAGGAGGTGATAAACCCACCGTCACCCACCACAGCTACTCCATCTGCATAACAGATAAACTGTAAACATTAAATGCTCTTCGGTGCCAAGAAGGTTGGGAAGCCACAGCCAGCACGGCAGCCGAGGCTGAAGCCAAATGTCAACCCTCTGGACCCGTGGACTGAGCCCTCATGACTTCTTCTGGGTACGCACCGTGACGCATTCACTGTCATCTGTCGGCTCTGTGAGGGCACGAGCCTGCGTGGCTGTATGAGCGGCTGACAGATGGCGTGAGGTACAAATAATTAAGTCATTCTGATTACCTCTGTAGGTAAAACTTCCTGCTCCTGTATGACACATTCATCGTGAGCTCTTTTAGTTATTTATTCACGATTAAGACCTACCATACTTGCATTTGCTGCAATGAATTGTGGGTGACTACATCTATGAAGAATCGGTCTGCAAGACTGGAAGCCCAGATATCACAATTTAGCCTACTGAGATTATGACACAAATGTGGGTTTGTGTTTTTTAGCCAACCTGCAAACAAATTTGACAACTCAAATCTGACGAACCGACGTCGTACTGGACTTTGAAACATAAAAATGTGCACGAAGTCTAACTAATAACATTACCAGTATAACATTACAAAAAAGTATTAAGTAGAGTAACAAAAAGAAAGAAAAAGGTAACACAGCATGAGTACACATTTTTACATCTCTATCCAAGTCAACAACAAACAAAGACATAGCGCCTTCTTCTTCTGGTTTTAACACCCATCATAAACAATCAAAAGTACATCACAGATTTGAGCTCCTGATCTGCTGGCCAACACAGGTGAAAGGCTCTTCTACATTCTTATGAACTTACATGTAGTCCGCCTCATAAAAACTCATATTAAATATAAAAAGTGTCGTCTGATATACCTCGAGTCTCCTGTACTCCGTCACTGCCGCTCTGGGATGCTGGCCCTCTCACAGCCGTTCCGCTCGGTGGCTTTCCATGGCTGATTGAATTAATGTTGCATCTGCTAGTGTTGACATGGGAACCCTGCAGTGATGTTTTGGTGCTGTCTGTTTCTGTTGGGTCTCCACTCCAGGACACTGTGAGTAACAGGCACTGTGTGTGTGTGTGTGTGTGTGTGCGTGTGTGTGTGTGTGTGTGTGTGTGTGTGTATCTGGAATGCATTGGAGTGTTTGTGGGAACTCATAGGCCACATGGCTAGAAGCTAATTGTGTTAACGACGGGGTTGAGAAGTTCACGTCCGCCAAACACAAACACGCGTATAAACAACGTTATGGCTAAACAGCCTTCTTCCCCTAATTGCTCACTCATCTGAACTTCCTTAAATGGATTTAATAGGAAGTGTTTGGAGAAAGATTTATACAGAGCCCGCGAGTAAAAGTTCAATCAAATCAGATTGCTGCAGAGTTAGATGAAAGCGTTGAATATAAAATGACAGAAAGACACAAATACATTCTTGTGGGGGATTTGAAAAGTGACTCAGCGTTTCTTTGATAGAATATCATGCGATCACAGTGAGAGGAACGCGTCTGCATTGTTTCCTGAAATCTCAGAAAGTCCAAACAGTAAACTTCATTTAGGATTATAGAGGCTGATTTGTTTGGTCATTTCTACCTTCTTCTTGTTAAGCTGTCTATTGCCTGTATCTTGATGCCAGCATTCATAATGCTCTCAGACTACATCTTCCATTAAATGTTGTTTTTTATCAACAAAAGGAAAGACAGAAAACCTTTTTTAATGCACGTACTTCAGGTGAAAGTAGGCATTCAGAGGGAACAAAAAGGACGAGATGATAAGTCGACGGCGTGCGTCCGTCCCACGTGCTGCTTTGTTTGTGCTATCTGTCAAATCCATACAAAAATTGTATTTCTCATATTTGAAGGCACAGGGAACGTGTCTTTTCTAGTGAAGGAAGTGAACATATTATTTTTGCCACGAGAGACGTTGAAACTACCTGTTCAGGCGGAGGCTTTCTCCAGCTGTGATGGCTGCCTCCAGTTAACGTTTAAGCCCCCCCTCCTCACTCCTGATAGAGCTCTGACACACCGAGCTTGGCTCAAAAGAAGCAGCCCTGACAAAAGCTGACTGATCAAACGTTTTGCACCGCCTCACATCTTCTGTTAAGAGATGGACTGGAACACAACGCGGAGCTTACAGATGACGGCAAGCTGATCCGCCCAATTTATGGACAGAAATCCTGCAGCGGCACGAGTAAAAATTTAGTCTGAATCAAACAAAACAAGATGCATTACTTCCTTTCTGTTTTGGACATCGATGCACTCGTGGAGATTTAAACATTTATACTAAATACTTCTACAGATCATGTGCAGGACCTTTTTGATAGTTCATGATCAGCAGAACGATGCAATAAAAGACATTCAAATATCTCATATCTGCAAACACACACAGCAAAGCGGTGCCGTCTTTAAGGCATTTCTGTTCTGAGGATGTGCAGCACAATTCAATGTTCAGCCTTCACACAGACTAGAAGAAAATGCCTTAGTCACAATGATGCAATAATATTTCCATTCAATTCCAACACTTTGACTCAAACTTCCAGCTGGAGGACAGACCGTGCCTGTTTCATAACGGCAGTGCCCTCAATGCTGAGCATAACAATCCACAAAAACAGTGTGATTGTGGAGATGAAAATCCCGACTGGATAAGTGCAAAGCTCCGACCTCAAGTCCGCCCAACAGTGCCAGCTTGAGTTGAAAGGCATACTGTGTGTACAAGGCCGCGTGCAGGACATTACTGATTGACCTCACTAATGCTGAATGGGAGCAAATTACTGCTGCAAGGTTTAAAAGCTCGAGCACCACTGGAGGCTGTTAGAGTGGCAAATCAAAAGTTGTGGTTTCAGAATGAAATGCTCAATAATAAACATTTTGCTGGTGATGCAATTTATGGTTTACTGAAGAGAAAAAATATACTTACATAAGGAAAGTAGACTGAACGTTAGTGCTCTCTACATATACTGGAAATGAAAAATGACAATATGTCAAAAGGTTAAAGGCAGAGGAGGTAATTTTTGAAAACTGGAATGTTTTGAAAGTAGCATCCTCTCCACGCCCCTTCATGCACTCGTGCCATTGGTCCAGAAGGGGATTTCAGCTCATGCTTTGAGCATGCATGAGGCTTGATTGCGTGTTTACAAACTGCTACAGATGACATATTTATTTGGTTTCTTCGTCAGAGCACATGAACTATTAATTACTGTCAGGACATGAAGACAGATTCAACCAAAATCTTAAAAAAGTGTGTCTGGAGGAAATTACCTACCCTGCCTTTAAACTTCGGTTTGCATTCATGTTGTCACATTTTTGTGTTTTGGTTGTAGAAAAGAAAATATGTCGGCATAAAAAATAGACATATAGGGGGAACAGTGGCCTAGGGGTTAGTGTGCATGCCCCATGTACCGAGGCAGCACTGAACCGGGTTCGAGTCCTGACCGGTGGCTCCCTTCCCGTCCCGTCCCCACTCTCTCTCCCCAGTGTCGGACTCTAGCCCCTCACCTAGCTCCATAACATAAATGCATAACAAGACCCCAATCAATCTCTAAAAAAAACTAATAAAAAGGAGTTTAATGAGCAAGTTTTTTAAGCCAAATCAGCCAAATACCTTTTAACCTTCTCTTTCTAAACTCAGCCATCCAATTATACAACTACAAAACTACCAGTGGCAACCAGCCACAATGTCACCGTGACAGCAGCTGATGACCAGCTTGGTGTATGGGCTCCTCTAGAAACACACACACACACATTCACACATACATTTTTTGGCAAATGGCACAAACAGAAAGCCCAAAAGATTGGACATGAAAACAAAATGCAGTACAACAACTGAATTACAATGAAGACCTTTGTCTCCCTGGAGAGGATGTTGACAACAGCTCTCTCTCTCTCTCTCTCTCTCTCTCTCTCTCTCTCTCTCTCCCTCTCTCGCTCTCTGTCTGCATCTGTTCTGCTCCATCTTTGTCTTCGTGTTAAGTCCTCTCTCTCCCGCCGTATATTTCTTCTCAATTAAAATTCAAACACTTTAATTGGAATGATAGTAAAGACTCCCGTTCTGGCAAACAATATAACAAGAGGTAATATCTTTGATGCTGCTCTGTATATTTTTACACGTCTTATTTTGTACTTGAATTAAACTTTACGTGACCCCATATAAAGGACATTTTTTAACTTTTCAATCATATTATTGTATGAGCTGAAGGAAACAACATCATAGATGATTTAAAGTCCCCTGGAAACAGAACACGGATCGCGTCTGTCTGTGGAGTCACGACTGATGCTGCATTCAGGTGCTCCTCGGATGGACCCAGTTTCTGGGTCTGGATGTTGTTAATTCTGACTTTATCATGTTCACATGCTTTCAGCTCGAAAAGTGTGAACAGCTAAAAACAACTTTGATGCTACGAAGAATATGTGAAGGATGTCTGTTAGGGATATTTGGGGGAAAAAATATGTGCAAATCATTACTGAATATAACATATCCTAACATACACCAAACGCTTTTTGCACTCCATGTGATGACCAATGTGACATCAAGTCTTCCGAGAGGTTGTTTTTTTCATTTCATGGTATATACACAAGAACATCTGAAAAAAGAGTTCCATGTTCAGCTCGAAAAGAGTTTGCCGTTTTTATTCTTATTTTTTTTAACAACATTGCTACTAACTCGCAAAGAGACACAACAGATAATCGTCCGTTTCTCCAGAGAACAACGGTTCATGGCGATATCTGTCTAGACAGTGAGTCCTTCGAGTCATGCTTTAAGGCGCGCGCGGGGGGGGGGGGGGGTGTCACGTGCATGCTCATGCGTGTGCACAAAATCCGTGGGGACAGAAAGCTAACAAGTGTCCCAGTTTTAATTAGCTAAAGCTGCTAGTGATGCTCACTGAACGGAGAGAAGTTCATAGCAAGGTCACAGGTTCACAAAGTGTCCCACACACACACACACACACACGTATACATGTGTTTTTTAGGTATACATTCACACACTGATAAAACACACGTATATGATGATAGGCAGAGACACACATGCATGCTGCACACATACACACAGATAGTGAGGGCGTCTGCTCAGTGTCACGCGGGAGCAGAAACACTGCTTAGCTCTCTGCACAGCTTACGGACACCGTTTCAACAAACTCTGACCTGGTGGACCGCGGAGATGAGACGCTTCTAAACACACAACAGAATCCTGGATTCCTCATTTATTGTGGTTTAAGAATACCAAAAGGCCCGTTGAATCACATTTTAACAAATCTTAATCCAGTGTTCTCTTGCATCCACAGCGAGGTGTTGGGAATGTGCTTCTGTTTCATCTTCAGCTTGGAGCCATACTTGACAAGGAGCCTTCGGTCAGCTTTTTCTTACAGCTGACACAATAAGCCCTTAGTGACGTTTTGAAAACTGGTGAAAGAGACAGTGAGTATGGACTTCAAATGACATTGCTCTTTGATAATGAAAAAGAAGAATGACAAATTTCTGGAGTAGATCGGTGAGCCTCACAGTTCAGTGATTCCAGGCATCCTGCCAACATGGACCTGGATCCAAAGTGGGAAATTAAATTTAGGTATAAAAACTCATGTAGGCATTATTCATCCTTTTATCACAGGTATTGTTGAGTAAATCATCTTGGAGGAGGGAGCAGACATTCACAAGTTGGCTCATCATGCAGCGTGGAGAGGCAGGCAGAGCAGCTCCACGTGTTTTAAATCGAGACTGTAACAAGGTCAAACAAAAAGGCAACAAAAACGATAAAGAGAAGGAAAGACGGAAAGGCGGAGTGACGGCTCAATGCAATGAGCTCAGCATCCTCCCCTCTCTGCAGCCATCGCTTCTTACCATCTCTATAAACATTATGCAAATGTGTGTGCCGCCGTGCAGCGCGCTATAATATGATGTTGGCTGTAACAGTAAGCAGTAATCACGTTTAAGGAGTATGGGTGGAGAAATCAAACAAGGGTATTTATTATCCTGCGATCCCTAATCCGATAAGCTGTCATCACTTCACTCTGCAGCAATGAGGGGGAAAAAAGCTGCAAAGGAATGAGGAGAGGGAGAGAGAGGGAGAGAGAGAAAGAGAGAGAGAGAGAGAGAGAGAGACAGACTCTCTCTCTCCATCATTCGAGTGTGCAGACAAATCTGGATTTAGCACATTGTGTCTGTCTAGTTGTGGGTAATTAAATGTAGCTGATAATTTGATCTTTTTGTCTCACGTCTTTTTGTTCCTTTCTCACAGCCGCTGTGGGAGACAGTGTGTGTGTGTGTGTGTGTGTGTGTGTGTGTGTGTGTGTGTTTGTGTGTGTGTGAGAGAGCGAGAGATCGCAGTGCTAAAAGAGACCAGAGCTCCTACTCGACGTCTTCCAATTAGAAGGTTAAACAAAGGAGTGAATTGAATAGCTGCTCTACCCGGAGAAGAGAGAAAAAGAAAGAGAGAGAGAGGGAGACATGTGTTGACCCAACACACACACACAAAAACACACACACACAGACACACACACTCTCCAATAACTGCGGTGTCCGATTTGCCCTTCCTTGTTTTTGAACGATCTTATTCTTCTACATCATGGATTTTTAGGACTCTTCAGGTTATTATAGTTATTGGTGTCAATACAATTATGTGTCGTAAACATTTAAAGCCCCATCATGAATCAGCAAACTGTCGACTGTGTGCTAAAGCTGTTATCTGCTCAGATACTTAATTGCATAGTTAAAGTATCTGTGCTTAAAGGCAGGCAAGGTTCTTGTTTTCTAGAAAGATTTTGGTTGCATTTGTCTTTAGGTCCTGGCAGACATGAATAACTCATGTGCTCTGAAAAAGGAACAAAGAAAATCCATCATCTTTTTGTAAGCCTGTAAAAACTTCGACCAATGTCTGCCAAGAGGTACCAATCTGGTGAACCAATCACACGCCTCCCTGTCTCCCTGCTCGTTCTCTACCTCTTGTGTGCCCGAGCCCTCACTTAAAGCACGTCACCAAAGACAGAGTTTATACTGAGTTCACTTAGCGCTGAACGAGACGACGTCGTTTCTACACAATGGAAGAGATGAGCTGAGGTACAGAGCACGTGCATGTAATTGAGGGGGCGTGGCTTTAAAAGGGAGCACAGAGGTTGAGCAGGTGGGTGTAGAAGGGGCACTGAGGGAACGCTCCTTTCAAAATCATTCTAGTTTTAGAAAAATAACAACCTTGCCTTTAAGTATTTAACGTTCCCCATTTAGTCCCATTGTCAACAGGACCAATATCAGCCAGCAGCGATCAGCCACAACCTTCTACTTTGAAACTGTGAGCATATTTGAGAGCCTTCACTTGTTTAATTTAGCCTCAGTGAAGTAATAGCTGAGTCAGACTTTTCTTTTTGAAGATATATGTGTATTAACTTGAGTACAGCGTGTGTGTACTTTTGCCACCTCTGCTAGCCAGGCAGTAAAGGAGGAGAAAGTCGACTGCTGCACAGACAGGAAACAATCAATCAAACCCTCCCCTCCCTCCCCCTTCTCACCCTCCTTTTCTTTCTTTATTAAACTTCCTCTGTGTTGACCTTTGACTCGCTGTTGGAGCTCCCTGCAGTTCCACGAGTGAAGCTTTTTGCCTTGTGAACTCGGTCTACAGGAGTTTTCGCCCCGAGGCTGACTGACGATTTAAAAATGTTTCACAGTGCTTCTTTTTTTTTCTCAACAGAAGTAAACAACTGGCAATGGCCGACCTGGGAGCAACACTGCAGATTGCAAGTTGAATCCAAATAAACAATAAAAGGTAGAAAAACTATATATATATAGATATAAATATAAATATATAAACACACTGTCCCCCATGGGCCCCAATCCGGTTTGATGCCAAGTAGTCGAAGCAACATTTCCTCTGTTCTTGTGCTGAGCTGTCTCAGATAATAAAACACTTACTCAGAGGGGTGTTCAATAAAAGAATTCTTATCCTTAAGCAGTTTTTGAGTCATAATGGGACAGCAGTGCAGTGCACATATAGTGTATGCAGACAGTCTGGCTCAGCTTTCTTTACTGGGTTTTAAAATCCAGCTGTGATAGCTCATGTGGGAGAGGAGGAGTGCAGAACAGCGACAACGTTAGCTCCCTCATATTAAACCGAGAATTTTAAAAGACAGCTTCAAGCCTCGACGTACGCTGTAAAAACTTCTTACATAGACTCTTGTCTCCCAGCCTTCTCCTGGCAGCCCTGCAGCATTCTGCCCCTGGAATGCATCCAATCAGAAGAAAGCGAGAGTGTGGGGAGGGGCCTTAAAAAGACAGCAGCTAAAACAAACCGTTTCAGGCTGAAATTAAGGTTTTTTACTGACGCCAGTATCATAACAAAAGGAGTTGGAGCTGCAAATCATGAAAAGATGCTCATTGATTTCACAGACTGACAATATGAAAATTGAACATGCATAGTATAATGCATGGGATCTTTAAGAAATAACATACCAAGTAAGATCACCATTTGCCACAAAGCAAGATAATCCCACATTTTAAGTTTGTGCAACTTGGGAACGAAGTTCAGATAAGAAAGGTGCAGCAGCAGAATCTGTGTGAGTGCATTGCACACTCGAAGCTGGGAGGGGAGGGAGAGATTCATGCATGCACGCACACACACACTGATTTATTGTATTATTGTAATAGGATTATACATGGAGATTGGGTGATATAATGGAGGAAGATGCATCAAAGACACACACAATCTCAACTGATCGAGGGAGGGCAAAACAGAGAGGGCGGTTAAGTCTGGCAGCATAGGTCACCATGGTGATCCATGTTGTATATGGGAGCAAACTCTATGATACCAGAATTAGAGTTAATATGTTCTGGTCATAAAAACAGACCTGCATCCATGCAAGCAAACACAAACAGAAGGATTCTCTGAAAGTTTCTGGTACCAATGCTGTCCAAGAATCTTCTGCTAGTCCCCCTCCTGCATCTCTTCCTGTTAATCCCTCTCTGCACATTCTCTCATCTGTCTGGCAAAGAGAGGAGGACGGACAAAGAAAGACAGAAGAAGAAGAGGGAGACCGACAGAGAGACTCTTGGCTGGCTCTCAGTCTGTTTGGACAAGAACAGGAGAATGTGGAGAGCCCTTTCATTTCTAATCTCTCCATCCCCTCCTCTACGGCATTCATCCTTTCTATCAGTCTGTTCATCTGGCTCAACTTCTTTATTGCACTCTTTATTATTTGCCGGGTTTTCCAAACTGTGACTAAGCACTTTATGAGATTGACAAATGGATATGCTGCAGTTTCACCTGTACTTATAAAAAGGTGTTTCAGTTCATGCTGAAACAGAATGTTAAAGGCCAATTATGAAGCACTTTAACATGTTTTTTAAACACTAAAATGTGTTCCTCGTCTGTCTACAAACCCACGAATGATGTGAAAAGTCCATCCTCTCTGTCTTTTGCCTGCTCTTCTTTTTCCCTTCATGACATCACAAAGGGCAGTAGCCCTTCCCCCAGGTGGGTGACACTCCCACAGCTAGGTGTTTGTTCTGCCCTCAGAGTCTGCTTTCTCACTGTAAACAATAGGACACCCGAGCCCTTCCAGAGAGGGGGCGTGGTCAGACGCAGCTCATTTACATATTTAAAGCTACAGACAAAGAAACAGCCTGTTCTGAGCAGGGCTGAAGTAAAAGGGTTTATAGACATGATCAAATACAGGATCAGAGTGGCTTTAGAAAAGGGAACGAATCAGTAAGACTGAAGTAAATGAACAGACTGTTAAAAAAAACACAAAGGGTCTTTGAAAAAAGAGTTTTTGGTGAATTGGGAAAATATTTGGGTATGTCTTTAATGCTTTGGCCAAATTGTGCCGAAAATGTGCCGATAAAGCCTTTGAAATGTAATTATAGAATTAATGTTGATGGCCTATATTTTTCAGTCTGGGAAAACTGTGCTAATCTGATTACACTGATCCTGTCCACTGGTCTAAAGCGGGCCCTGGGGACACCAAAAGGGTCTCTGCATGGGTACCAGTTGGCCTCTTGGGAAAAGTGGTATTATGTAATTTTATTATTGTGTAATTGGCCATGAATTGTCCTAACATTGTTCCCTGAGTTCTAGGACATCAGACTTGAAAACAATATGCCTCTTGGTTGAAAGAAAATTGTATAATCGAATTAAGAAGTGTGCAAAAGCATGTTGATATGGAAAGTATGAGCTTAGCATGAGGCAATGGGAACATCTGGTGGCCTTGTAGTTCCGTTGTGTAAAAACCACAACAAACTCGTCATCTACCAACTAAGCCGACATTATCTGCATGATGACAATACCACTGTCATCCTACGCCTACTGTAGGCTTAAACTCATCATATTGTGTGCTTTCCTTCCCAGCATATCAGCTTAGCATGTAGCATTGCATGCAGAGGGATGAAGGAGCAACGGCGAAATATAAACTTTATAAATTAGTCTCAAAATGAAGACGAACAACGAAAGTAACTTTGATTTAAACAAAGGGGGGAGGAAGGGGAGCAGTGCCTGTGCAGTCTGCGAGCAGTTTTGAAGCTCTCTGCTTAGATGATGTGGTCGGTTAAGACGCTTTTACGTTCACCATGGTGCATTGGTGATTAACCACTCCACTGAAGTGGTGCATTGCTTTGTTTACAATGGTAAGAAAGAAATCCATTAAAGCCTGAGCTAATGTCTCTTTATTCCCCGTGGGGTGAGGATGTCATATAGTGTGTTGTGCTGTGGAGCTCAGTGGCAGGCGGCTGTGTGGCCCACTGACCCCGTCAGAAGTGTCAAAGGTCCCATGGTTCCATTTAACCACAAGTGTGACTGGCTCATGGATTAAATGTCACGACACCGGGTCAGCGTGGAGAATTTCAACATACCAAGAGTTTCCATGAGGTTCACAAGAAAAACAACAGTCCCTCACAAGCTGCTTACTGAGTATGCTAATTTGAGCATACTGCACATTTTGACCTTTACCAACCATTTGTTCATCTAGCCTCTCCCTAGCCAAGATAGTTTGACTGAAGAATGACAATTCACATCACTTCCCACCCAATGTTCTTCTTCTTTACTCACAAAAATATCACATTTGTTTTTCATGTATTTAAACAAAAAAAAAACTTCATACAAGAGTGCCCTGACCAAGAGGAGCAGCAGCACAATAAACAATGGTCAAAATATCCCGAGACACGTAACAAGAAGTAAAAGCATCTACAACCTCCAACAAATTCCACCTACTTCTAGAAAGAGACCGGCTCCACCAGGATGTTCCTCCACTTGTTTGTACTTGTGTCAAACAGGAAATACTGACAGGGAAACTCTCTCTCCTCGATTAAACTCTTCACTCGTTATCACAGTTACATCCTGACTCAAAAACTCAACAAAGAGTCGTCCAACATTTATTCTATTTTTAGAAGACATTGGTTAAAACAGAGTAGATATCGGCAAAACAAGTGCACAAATCCCACCCCCCCCCCTTATGTAGATGTGATCCTTTGACTTCTCTCACTCTCCATCATCCCTCCATCCATTATTCTCCCCCTTTATCTCACTGCTATAAATCTCCCGTTCAGGGATCCCCGGCGCATTGTAATCTGCTGTAATCTGAAGGATTAACTCCACTGCTCTTTTCCATCAGCCGATTGTTCTGGTTCAGTGCTGTGATGTCAACCCCGGCTGCTCAGTTTCACCTCGTACTCGTGTGAGCACAGTTCTGATGTGTGTTTATGTAAAACACTGCAAACTGAACTGCCAGATTCAGGTTAGGATAGCCGGAAAAAAACCATTAAGGTAAACAGACTTAAGCTTGACACACTTAGCCACTGATGGCAGAGGCTGCTCCATAAAGTGTCCATCAGTATTGACTAATCCCATTCATACACATTCACACTGCGCTGACCAAGCAGCAGGAGCAACTTTTGGGGTTAAGTGTCTTGCCCAAGGACACATCGGCATGTGGCTGCAGGAGCTGGGGATCGAACCCCCTTCCCCCCAGACCTTCCTACCTCGACCAGCTGAGCCACACCCACCCGGAAGGAGAAAAAAAAATTGGAGAGGAGAAATGTAATATATACCAAGAAGAGCATGATGAGGAAGGAAGCCAAAGTAAAACGTAAGAGTGTCTGAGCGACATATTGTAGGTCTGAATGTGACCTGTGATACATTTTACAAGCCTATTTGTACGATGAAGCACAAGAACACACGACAGATTCAAGACTTGAAATAAAATACCTGTAGATTTTGGTTTGTGCAGCAAATGGAAAAGAAACATACACGCGCACGCGCACACACACTTTTTAAAGGCGAGCTTTAAAGAGCTGAATCGCTCGCGCCGGGTTCTGAAGGTCATCGGGAGCATGAGACCAAATTCTCTGCATACTGTACACAAACATCACAGGTCAATAACACTGAGTGGATTAACCTTCCCAAATTGGAGACAGTGTGTTAATTAGTCTGCGTGTGTATTTATGACACCTGACTGCTCTACACTATGAACTGAAATATACTGACACTTTAAAGAGGCCCAAGTCTGAAACCCTCCTAAATCTGCAGAAAATTAGCGATAACGTAAAACACACAGTTTATACCATTTAGCAGCAAGGTCACTCTTAGTAAGTTCGACTACATCTAGATTCCAGTTAAGATTATTTCCCTTCCTGCTTCTGGTGGCAGACCCAGAAGCAGATAAGCAGTCATTACGTGTGAGACATACATTAGCCTACACTCAATAGTTGGTGCTTTATATATCCTGTAACGTCTCACATTGATGTAAAGTGTAGTGTCTTCATCACATGAATTTTCAGACTGCAGCACAGCTGGCCTGGTGGTTTTATTCTGCCCTCCATGTGTGGAGGTTGTGCTCCTCGTTACAGCGTATGCTGGTTCAAATCCGGCTTTGGCCCTATGCTGCAGGTCACGCCCCCGTTTAACGGTTTGCAATCATACTTTGTATAATACTCAGAGTCTTCCGACAATTATTTGATTATTCTTTCATGAAAACTCAAAAACAGTAACGTCCCCATTGACTATATCTCTGCAGCATTTAGAAATATGACTCCTAACATATGACACAGTATGTGAAATGTTGTGTTGTTGCATTACAGTCCATCGGGGACAGACTAACTGCATTAGTTCTGTTGTTATAGTGTTATTGTCTCCATCCTGAGCTCATTCCCATTCTGCACTTCCTCCCCTTCACCTCCATCCTTTCTCTCCATTCCTCTCCCGTCATCGCTTTCTCCATCTCACCCTTCTCTCTCTCTCTCTCTCTCTCCCTCTCTCACTTGATCTTTTGTACTCCCTCTATCTTTCTATTATTCCTTCATATGACTCTGTGATATGCGGCACTCTGCCAAGTCACTGTGTACTTCAATTAGAGGAGGGACTTGGCACACACACACACGCACACACACATGCAAACACAATGTAACGGTCGCCTGTCTTTCAGCTGAATAATTTGCAAGGAGACAGAGTTTGAGTGTGTGTGTGTGTGTGTGTGTGTGTGTGTTTGCGTGCAGGGTTGGCACAAACAGCGTGTCCCCGAGTGTGACTTTGATATCAGTCTTGGTAATCTAAGTCATTCTCCTCGCTGAATCCAGATACAATAGAAGCAGAGGAACACACACACAGCAGATGGCTGAACCACATCGGACCGGGTCTGCTCTTTGTCCTGCTCTGTTCTCTCTGTATATTTTATCCGTCGGTGTGTCTATGTATCCGTTTGTCCGCTTGGTCTTAATGCATGTTTGCCTCTTTGTTCCTCTCTTTCACAAGTTCAGCTCGCAGTCACAAAGCTAAGCTAGTCCACAAAATAAAAACATGGAAAAAAAACATGTTTCTTTGTGCACTCAAAGTAGCATGTGTGAGTGAGAGAGTGAGAGAGTGAGAGAGTGAGTGAGTGAGTGAGTGAGTGAGTGAGTGAGTGAGTGAGTGAGTGAGTGAGTGAGAGTGAGAGAGAGAGAGAGAGAGAGAGAGAGAGAGAGAGAGAGAGAGAGAGAGAGAGAGAGAGAGAGAGAGAGAGAGGGGAGACTGTGGGTGACATGAGAGTGTGCCTGAAGTGAAGGGTCATCGTTCTTGATTGCAGAGGCCACTCAAGACATGAGAAGCTCACGCTGCAATCACAATGTTCACAAATGACCAAATCAGAAATCAGGAAGCTTCTGGAGAGCAGCCTATCGATGATTCAAAACACCATCAAGGACAACGCTATGGCAAACACACACACACACACACAGCCATCTCTTAACCCTCTTATTTTCTATATCCCCTTGACACCTCCCCCCCCCAACACCAACTCTCAGTATTTCTCTCTTTTAACTGTCCCTCTCATTAACACACGAGTGCTGCAGTTTTGGCCTCACGTGTTGTGTCTGGCTTTGAGTTACACTTCAACGCAGAGAGAAAAAAAACAAGGTGAGACAGTGACTCGGCAAACTCAATACATCTTTATGCTTAAATACATGAAAACACTGGGAGGGAGGTTTGGAAAAATAAAAACAAAAAGTCAGTGGTGGTTTTTCTTTGGCTTTTTTCGAAAAACTCGCTGCTCCACAAAAGAAGAGATCCGATCAGTTCAAACGTAACTTAAAGGTAAACTCCTGATCACTGTCTAATCAATCAAACATGTATTAGCGATGTTTCTGAACTAGACCTTCATCAGGCACAAACAGTTCGGTCAAAATCAGCACGCCATCATTAAAGTGGTAACAAGCCTGCAACCAATCATCTTCATGATATCAGGCCTGAATCGATAAATTACAGTACAGGCTGAACTCTTCAACATCATGATGACGCTACTTTATGACAGTATAGGCAAACAAGATCACGATACAAAGAGGAAGAAGGTCATGTCTTCCATTTCCAGAAGGTTCAGCGTAGAGATGGAGAGTCGACCAGATGTTTTCATTATCATCGTCGAAGAGTTCAGGATGGCAGACGGCTGGTTGCAACAGAGACAGTAATCAATAATCAGTCTCCAAGGTTCGACACTATCACAGCAGGTCAGTTAATAAGCTTGATTTATGTTTGAGAAGAGAACTGATGGTGAACTGATGCTGTTGGGTAGATATCATCCATTGAATGCAAAGAAAAGCCTCACTGCCCTGATAGGTAAACGTGACCTTTAACATGAATTTTATATGATATTATATCCTACACTAAGCCGTTTACAGTTTCTTTACATGCATGTCAATAATTGTTTGTAACAAACATCCTGAATCAACAAATGTGAGCAGAAACAACACGGCCTCACTGAACGCTGTCAAACAAAGATGACGTGAGTTCAGAGAAATCACAGAACAGCGGTGAAAGACCTGATTGAGTGTGCACCATGCGTGTCTGATAAGAGCACAGAAGGACAGTATGTAACAGTAAGTGTGTGTGAGTGTGTGAGAGTGTGTGAGAGTGTGTGTGTGTGAGTGTGTGTGTGTGTCTCAGTAATAATGGTCAGACAGATGGGGCAGTCTGGAGGAACAGTTGATGGAGGTTTTACACTGCAGCTGGCCCTTTCTTCTCCGCTCTGCAGCCAACACAAACTCAGGGATACAGAAAAGGTCTACTGGAGTGTGTGTGTGTGTGTGTGTGTGTGTGTGTGTGTGTGTGTGTGTGTGTGTGTGTGTGTGTGTGTGTGTGTGTGTGAGTGTGTGTCTAGTGCTCTGTGAGTGTGGCAGCTGCCCTGGCATCAGGTGGGGGCAGCTCCCATTCTACATGAAGACAGCACAGCTGTTATCATATGCAAACACGTTGCGTGTCTTTTTACTCAACACAATATGATGAAGATCTTCAGACACACTGAGGGATTCTCTCGATTAGAAGAAACTGCTTCAATGAATGGAAATAAAAACACACCGTCCTACTCTTCACACATCTGTTCCCTATAGACACCAGTACATTTCACCAAACTGCGGCGCTGCTATCCTCACCATGCCAGTTGTTCTCCAGATGTGCGACACACACTGTACAGCGACACATGTCCACCCGTGGCCTCCTGCATCCGTGCAGACACATGTTGTGAAGTGAGGAGGTGAGCCAGCTTGAATGAGGCCACTGGCACCTGACACCGGTCATCAGCGTAACAGCTGTCTGAACACATCGCTGGCTGTTACTGAACGTCTGCATATGTGTCTGTGTCTGTTGTTTGTCTGGACCTGTGGCCTGAACGCCCCGACAGCGGGACATTCTGACTGAGCGCTGTAGGACTGGTTTTTTTCTTGGAGTTACAGGTTAACACAAGGTTTACTTCTTTCCACTTGCAATTAAAATATATATTAAAATATATTCTGTATTCATACTGTTGACAATTTGAAGACTGTCCAAGTAATCAGTATGGAGCTACGTAGAAAAACAAAACACTGTTGATGTTTGTAACTTATAAGAGGTTAATGTTTGGTGCTTGAAACTTTCCCTTTTATAAAACAACTCTAAGAATTTCCCTTTTTTCAGATTCACAAAGACAATGTCACAGCTGCACTTATCCTTTCCGTCTGTGTTTGTGCTTTCATCCTTTACCATTCTTTCAGACGAAGCAGGGAGCTGTTTCCAGAGAAAAGCTTTGATTTAATCACCAAACACCACCTGACTCCGAGCATGAAAGACATCGAGAAGCTCTCGCTAGAATGATGTGGTAATTATTTTTCTTGGGAGTGGGTCTGGATCAAAACAGAGCCAAAGGGAGGCTGAATGTTGGACTTCCACTTGTCAGTAAGCCACTCAGATTGCAAAAAGAAAAAAAAAAGATTCTGGAGGGAAAGTTGTTGTATTGTTGGAAAGATAGTTTGTTGTGTGTTTCAAGGAGAGTGACGATGCACAAATCCCTTCAGGGTTATTCAAACACAGCAACAAGAAAAAAACTCAAACAAGACAAGCCCGCACACTTACTCAGTGCTACATCTAGATCTTCTTCTTCCTGTGTGTTTGCATGCTGTGTCACAAACATCTTCATAAATAATCTCCTGGGACAACAGTCAGACTCACCAGACACAGCTTACACTCACCTATCATCGAGTAAAATACAGGAGAGAGAAGAGCCTCAAACCCTTTAAAGCATTAAAGAAAAAACAATGGCTGTGTCCAAAATCACTATATAGTATTAACACCATTTTGTAGTGCTGTCTGACTTCTGAGTGAGCATGCTTATTCCCGATATAGTGATAGTCCACTCAATGTATCCCACAATGCACTTTGAAAGTAATGGACAAACGATGGTCACTTTCCAAGCAATATATACCATCATGCATTGCGGTTTTGTAAGGAGAGAGTGGCGTTTGACTCGGCTGCTCTCAGGCGGACGAGACGAGTGACCGGCGTGAACACAGAATGACAATAAAGTTTTGAATGAAATCTTTGATCAGTTTAAATAAAGAGTAAATATCGTTACCGTCAATAACGGCAGTGTGTCCTAATGATGATGACAGACACGAGACGAGCGTCTGCGAGCATAAAGAAATGAATTTTAGTTTCATTATATGTAAGTTATGTAATGTATATGTATTTATTATATGTTAATGTTTTCGTGAACATAAACTCAGTGTTATAGAAGCTCTGACGGAAGTTCACGCTGTTATTTACCGTTATTATTGATCCTCAGCCGTTGCTAAGCTGCATGTTTCAGTGTCATGACAACAATGACATCACTGTCAGCGGCTGTTGAGTGAGCGAATGTTTTTACATTTTTGAGCGATTGAGTGATTGAGTGCCCAATATAGTCCACGACACTAAATTGACTTCATAGTGAGAAGGGAATGAGTGAGGGTTTTCTGGCACAGCCAATGTGTATATGTAGAACAGATAGCTTAGCATCTTCCTCTCTATTAACACAAAACAGTTGTGCATTAATTACTGTAAATACAGTTGATGTTAACGTGGTTTTACAGACGGATACATTTAAACCAGGGACACAGCCCTTGTTTTTCATAATGACATCCCAAAGTCAGACTCTGTCAGGGTCGTACATGAACTGAAGTCACTTCAGTTGATCGGCTAGGCTGTGATCTTTCCCTTCGTCTCTTGACACTCACAAAGCCTTCCCACTTATCAAAGATTCATTAGCTCACTAATCCATCCATCTAGCTCTCCATGCACATCGTCCATCCATTAACACTGCGCCATATTCCTCCCTCCACAGGGACCAAAGAGATAATGCCCTGCTCAAGGACACAGGGGGTAATACACATGCAGTGATAGCCCACCTGGGAATTGAACCCACAACCACAATGGCACATTAGCGGTGGCTGCTTCTAATAAGTGCTGCAGCACAGTATCATATCAGCTCCTGTCCCGGAGGTGGCAGAGATCCTGCTCTTGTAATTCAGATCACTCTGCTGGTGCGAAAGGAAGGACCTTTTCTCCATCACTGCATCCTCATCTGACTCCTCATTCTTTTTCCACGACATACATACTGACCATTTTTTCTCCTCCTGTTACAGCTGGGGAATTGTAATGCAGATGAATATGGAGGAGACATTTTAAAAGATGGGAAGTATAGTCCCATTAATTCATATTCACGCTCGTACATTATTCCCACGCATTGAATCTTTTAAGTAGTCGGAAAGAAAGATGAAAGTGCCGAGTTTTTTCCAAAAGAGCCACAGTCTACTGAAGATATATTTTTCCAATCAGATTTTCCCAAATTCTCCGAAATGCGTTTTCACCCTTTGCATAGCGTGCATTGTGTCGGCTTGTTTTTTTTTTTAAATCAGCACTGATCGGTATGTTCTCTATCTGTTTGAGTTGGAAGGGCATCCAACAACGTTTTTTCACACGACATCTTGGTATTGAAAACAAGGTTATTTTCAGTATTTCTATCACGAGGCAAATAATTGGAGCTGAGGTGGGCTTCAAGACTCGTGGCGAACAAATTCAAAATGCCTGTCTGTCAGTCAGATCAGCCATGTCCTTTATTATGCATAACTCTTGGCCTTCGTGTAAACAAAAATATGTATACAAATAAAGAAATGAACCATCCAGACACAAACCAGGCTGTACACATTTGTATGTAACTGCTGCTTTTTATTATGGGCATCAAAAGGATTTCTGGGGCTTTTGCAGCAGGCCTCGAGTGGACATTTGAGGAACTGCAGCATTTTGCACTTCTGCATGAGATTAATTTTCCAACACAAGAGGTCGGCCTTGGTTGTATCCAGCCATTGTCCCGATATCAACCAGGATCAGCTGCAGTCAGGTCTAACGGTAAGAGATAAAGCTAAAGGACGGTGAGGTCAGCGTGTTAAGAAACCTTGAAATGTAGCTTTTAGCTTGAAGTCTGTATGTACAACTAGTTAAACAACAAATCTGTTTTCCCAGTCTAACACACACACACAAAGCATTATGTGATGCTCAACAATATGATTTAGTATAAGGTCTATGATACCTCTTTTATGTCTTTATATCTGTTCATCTGTCTCCTCTCCATGTCCCTGTGTCTCTCTCTCATGAAAGCCTTGACAGAGATAGCACTCTTTGCCATGCTGACGTTCACTAATGTACTAATGGATAGAGGAGATAAGGACAATGAGGGAGAAGGAAGAGAGAGGGAATGAGGAGTGGACGAGAGAAGGACAGTATGCCACTCCCAAAATACACACACACAGACACACACTCACACACACACACACACACACACACACACACACACACACACTAAGCTGGGCCAGGAAATGCTCGAGGGAGGCAGATTTGCGGGCATGCAGCCCACCTCAGTTGGGAGAGGGAAAGCTGAAGGTGACACATGAGTGAGGGGAGAGAAGTGGGGGGGGTGGGGTGGGGGTGGGGGGGTCTGTAGAGGAAAACTACAAGAGCTGAAGAGAGGGAGTGCAGAAAAGTACGAGAGGATAGGAAGCATAATTCACTCAAACAATAGCAACACTTACAGCAGTAATATTATCTCAGCGAGATTTACACACTCGTCTTCCCTCCACAGGCTCTTACAGTGTGTACACACACTTTCCTTTGAAAAAAAAAAAGCACACATTTTCAGCTGAATGTGATCATGTTTCTCACAAAGACTTAGCGACTATTCACAATATGTGCAGTTGAAGTCTCATATACATATAAAATGCATGTTTACACTTTTTTTATATATCAGAAAAAAACAAACTTTCGGGTTGACAAGTTCCTGATCTTTGTTTTTTTTTAATTTTTTTACACCAGTTGGATTCAGCTGAATGAAGGATTCCAGTTCCCTGAACTACTGAAAACACACACACAAGCCAAAGCACCTTAGCTCCAAGTCTTTGGAGTCCCTCTTCAACCATGAGAGTGACAGAATGTCCAACATGAAACTTTTTGATTTTGTCATCAACCTTGAACCAGTGTTAGAAGAAATAAAGTTCCCCTCCTGGTTAAAAACATCAAAAACTAATAAAAGCTGTGAACAAGAACTAATAAAAGCAGTGTACAGAAAAAAACTAAAGAGTTGTAGAATAGCAATGCACTGATTGCTCACAGTGTTTTTAATATGGAGTCTGACCAATTCATCAGCCAGCCGATATATCAGCCGATATTACTCGATCATTCAGCGGTCACATAGCATTTAATTTGAGTATATACAATACACTGAATGTTTTTTTCACAAGTGCTTGAAAAGTGCATTTGAGGGATCAACACAATAAATGTGTACATCTATCGCTACAGAATGAACATTTAAGAACGATGTCGGCCACATTTTTTTTGTTATCCCCGATGTTGATATCGTCCCCAAAAATCAATTTCGGTCATACCCTAGTTTTCATTCTCTAGATCTATTTTTTTGCCGAGCTCAGGGTAAAGTCGATGATCACTGAGTGTCGTTTAGAGGCTTTGTAAATTGTCCAGTGTCTCCCCATTGCTTCTGCATTTCTGTGTGTACAACAACACTGCTGAGAGAGTAAAGTGCAAAGACGGTCTGACAACATGTGAGGTGGCTTTGTGTTTTCTGCACTGCTGATTCAAATCATCCACTTAGAGAGGCAGTCCCTAATTATTATAAACATATTAGTAAAGAAGAAAATGCACACACGCGCATGCAGCGTGTGACAAACTGCCTTTGACAAACACTCAGATACACTTTGAGCATGAGTGCATGTGCTTTAAAAGATTCACGCAGACGAGCAGCACCGGACAACAACACAGTAAGACAATGCTACACAAAAGCCTGTTGTGTTTTCTGAGAAACTAATAAGACATTATTACACTAACTTGCAGTTAATGGGATAAAGATGAAATTAGTGTGTTCAGGTGTTGAGCTCATCTGCTCATTATGAGTTTATATTGGAGAGAAGAGAAAGTGAGGCCAGCACACACAAACAGGAAAACACACAGCAGCTCTGAACCCAAGAGTATCAATCATCTCTAGCAGCCTTGTGTTTCTTGCCTTTTAACCAGGCTGAGCAGCCGATGCGCTGCTTCAATCATCTTCTGCCAGTCTAAATGCTAGCGCTAATTAGCATTCACATGCTAAATTACCTCCCATCCCATGTTTCCTGATTAGGCTTAATCATTCTGACAGCAAGTTTTACTGCTAAGTCTGCAGATCCAACACGTGCGCCACCATCTCAAGCTCGAGGAAGAGATCCAGGGAACACGCATCGACTGCCAGCTGTGATGAGGGGACACCTTCATTATTGTTATCGTGATACAACTCGTAAGAAAATGGTTCCAAGATTTTTCAAGGGCTTGAAAGTTGAATTATGTCTGCAACCATTTTCTCTTTAGACCTCTTAAGGTTTGTCAAATACTTAAATGCTCACTTTACTTTAACCCTGGTTTTCCAGCTCAGTTGGTGGAGAAGGATCAGGATGTACAGAGGCTACAGAGTCCAAACTTCGACTCCTGATCCTAATGGAATTCAGAGCATGTAATCCCACTCGCTCTCCTCATGTTTCCTCTCTTATACTTATTACACTTATCTAAAGCTGCATTCACATAATTTCAAGACAAAACAAAAGTAGGTGTGGCCAATGTGAGGACACATTTGGTTTTGGGACTGCAGTTATGACTCCTTTTTTTGTCAGCCATCTTCATTTTCTTTTCGAGCCATAACTGGAACCAAACCTGGAAATAGTTGGGCCTGTAAATGCTTCGCCATCAAAGTTTAACGGTTGTGAAAAAAATCTTTGTTAATGGCAAACTAATTTACAGGCTAATTCCTTTAAGAGAGCGGGGAAGAATTGATGGAGGCAGAAAGAAAAAAAAAACATGTGAAGCATCTTTCAAGAGGTTGAATTTGATAATCTCTGAGTGGAGGAGGAATGTAGGATCGAAGCAGCGGGGCCGGCGAACTTCTCGTCCACCTCACTGGCTCTGAGATGCCCTGAAGTCTAACTAGTCTCACTCCCTCGTCTCACTGTCTGGAGGCAGTGAAGTGCCAGCGTCGTGTCAATCAAACGGTTGGCACAGTTACCTCAGCAGCGCTGCTCCAATCAGTCCTGTCACTCAGGCTATCTTCCAAGATAGAAAGGAAAGGGGAAAGTAATTGGATTCGCTGCGAGCAGGGAAATGATGAAATGACATGAAACCACAACCCCCCTTCAACAACCACACACACCACATTCACACACCTATACCCCTCTCTCTCTATCTCTCTCTCTCTCTCTCTCTCTCTCTCTTTTTGTTTCTGAATTCTGGAAATACTTCGGGCTATTGAGAGCTTCTTTTCATCTCACCTGATGTGGCGAAAGCGCCTTGTTCTCCCAGGTAGACAAAAGAGAAGACGAAATGAGAGGAATGAAAGGATTTCCAGGTTTTTTACGGAGATCTGAGGGGGGATTTTTTTTTCCCGGATGTTTCTGGCAAACGGCACAGACAGCAGTCCGTAGTGTAATTTCACGCTGCTCAAAGCGACCAGTACCTCCACCTGCAGCCTCGTCTCTCAGCTGACAGGAAATATTTTCTCCTTCTGACTTTGAAATATGGACCAAAGAGCAATGTCTATATGTAAAAACCAAAGATAACTATTTTTCATTTTTTATTTAAAGTTCAAGTTGTAAGCGAGGAGACATTTGGGGTTTCCCGCTGTAGCTTCTGTCATATTTTTATAGCTTAACTTTATGGAAACATAGTCATCTGTATTTAAACAGCCTCTGAGTACTCGTTTTTAAGTCTGCTTGTTTGTTTGTTTAAAATAATTCAAGGTAAGGTAATTCAACTATGATTTTCCTATAACTACACAGCTGTGTTAAATGCTTGATTGTCCAGTTACAAATAGCAAGGGTCTGCTCACCAGCACGTCGGCCTGTGTTTGGCTAGATTCATTGTCGGACATTTTTTTTAAAGTTTGGTATTACAAAGATAACTCACTTCATACCTTACTTCTTAATATTTCATCCCAATCGAAGTGATCCCAAATCATCGGCCACTGTGGACAATAATGGCGATATTGGGATCACAAATGTTAAACATGTTTACTCTTTGGTTTCACAACATCTGGATGTGTTTATTGAACTTTATCGAACACTGACACTTTGGGGTGGTCAAAGGTTCGATCGCCAGCTCCTGCGTTAACATGTTCGATGTTTCCTTGGGCAAGACACCTTACGCCGAAATGCTCCCGCTGCTTTGTTAGCGCTGTGTGAACTTGTATGAATGGGATTAGTTACTTCTGATGGTCTCTATACTCAGCAGCCTCCATCACCAGTGTGTGAATGTGTAGGTGTGACCTGCAAGTGTGAAAGCACTTTGAATAGTGAGAAGATGAGAAAATCTCTACACAAACTCAAGTCCATTTAGCATTAACATTAGCTTGGAAAAAACTAGCTCAACACAGCATGATGTTCTTGTTTTCATGATGGTGGGAGGCAGAAGTCCTAAATGAAGTTGACTTTAGATGAATTGCTCAGCTTTAGTTCCTGTGTGATTTAATTCAAAGTGGGGGTTTTTTATTTTCTAGCATTAAATAGTCGTTATATAGACATGGTCCGTTCTCCACTTTGCCACATTAAACTATTTAAGGTCAACGAACGGATCAACTAATAGAAGGTCAATTAATGCAACAATGTTATTCCTAACGCAGCCATTCAAAGCCTTTACAGGGAGGAAAGCCATTAACTCCACAGAGGGCTAATGGAGATGTTAGCTGGTATTTTGCACCTACATGCTGTGTGCTTAGTCAGCCAAATTATTGTGATTAGTCATGCTGACGTAAAGCTGCACAGATTTACCCCGTCTTACGTCACCCCTGTCTCCCTGTCTGTCTCACACACAGACAGACAGACAGACAAAGAAACCGTCACTGATCAAATGGACTGTCTAGTTTAAGATTTACACTAGTGATTATGTATTCATAGATCAATCAATACGGGGAGTCTAGCAGGCGAGACGTGTCCGCGTAGGCAGACACACATTCAACAACAGTGGCATTGTAGGAATGCTGATGAGCGTGCACGTGTGCAGACATCAATACACCGCAGCTTTACATTTCATTAGGCCAGAGGAGCACAGTTTAACTCCCAATGAATAGCAATAAAAACCACACAGCCTGAAAGCGTCTCCTTCTGCCTCTGCACAGCCTCGCTCTCTTTTTCACCTTCTTCCTAATCTTCGCTCCATTCCCTCGTCCTCGCCAGCTCAGTAAATGAACAGTTTTGCTCCATTTATTTAAATGAAGTAGAAGCCTCTGGAAATTTGAGTTTAAACACGCAAGAATGATTCCATGATATCAAAGTACTGCGTGAACATGAAACAGCACGTTTTGAATGACACGTCCCTGACTTGGCATAAACCAAATGGTACATGTGTCAATCAGCATAATGAAATATATGCAAAATTATGTGTCCAAGTGGCACAAGTCAGAATCAGAGGAGGAAACTGATTCATAGCCATCTGTGCAGCCACATACCAAAAGTTAGCAGTTAGCAAACACATGCAACACCATCTCTTAAGTTTTGAATGCAATGCGTCGTGCTGACTATTCGATTACGATTGTTTCATGACTTACTGTATTTTGGTTTTAGACTCCCACAATGCAAACATTTTCACACATGTTTGACAATAAAACAAGTCAGTTTGTTCAACAGGTGACTTCTTCTGTGCAATAATAAAAATAAAAAAACTTCTCTCTGATTGAGTTAACTGCACAAGAGGCTTCGGTTCATGTTACATTATTCGCTGATGTTTTCGTAGTTTAGCTATTTTCCAAACAATAGCACAGAATATTTGACTTTGTAAATGGATGATCTACAGACCCTACAAAAGTATATAAAAAAATAAAATAAAAAATAAAAAAAAACAGACAGAGGTTAATATCAGAAAAGCTGCAGTGTGACTTTTTCTATAACAGGTTTTAAAACTATTTCAAATATCAGAGTTTATCCACGCCCAGTCTCAGGAAAGTTTATTGAAACTTAAATGACAGACGTCGAAACAAATACCTTAATCTCTTCCTTCAGATGCCTTGTTCTGTGTAAATAAAATCCTACATTCTGAGACTTTGAGTTTCCTCGTGCTTGAAAGCTAACACTCATCACTCCCACTATTGGAGGAAAAAGATTTACCAGGCACCAACACACATAAAAGCCTCATATAACTGCTGAAGGTGTAATCACTGCTGATGTATTGTAATCACTGTTCTGTCTCGCCGTTCCCCTGCTCATACAGACGACTGCGTGTTCCTGCAGCATCTGCATCGATCTGTGCGAGGACACCGGCCGCCTCCACCTCCTGTGCTCACCTTCCTCACCGAGCACAGGAAGACACGCCGGCTGAGGGGAAATGGGATTCCAATCGGCCGGGATATCATCCAGGATCTGCTGACCCCACGCACACAAATCATCTGTCTGCGCACACACACACATACACACACACCGACACAGAACAGGGGTCAGGCGCAAGGACTAGTGGACCGGGTTTCAGTCGACTTAGCAAAACACCAGAGACAGGAAGCTGTGTGTGTGTGTGTGTGTGTGTGTGTGTGTGTGTGTGTGTGTGTGTGTGTGTGTGTGTGCACATTATCATAGCCTATATAGAGCGGTTGACAGCAGCATTACTGCAGCAGATATTCCAGACACTGCAGAAACACGCAGCCCTAATGCCAAAACTGTCAGACTCATGTCTGAAATTGTAGGAGCAGAATATTTAAAAAACAATACGAGCTCTGGCCGTAACAGGATGTGACAGAAAGGAAGACGTGAAGACATAGACTCCCAAACCAAGACATCATCTTTTGAAACAAAAGCAACATAAGCACCTACAAAATGATGGATGACTTGAAAGTATCATGCTCTGACAAACCACTTCAAACTCTCGGGAAAATTCTGGAAAACTTTTCAAAGCGATACGCTGCCAACTGTGAAACTTTATTTATTTATTTTGTACAACATATGTATTTATGCAATTATTTTTATCCTAAGGTAACAGCTTTATTTTGGTCTCAGGTGTATTGTCGGCACAGACACACTTATGCTGCACAACATGACGAGACTATAGAAGCAGCTGACAGCAGAATAAGTGAATGCACGAGATATTTCCAGTGACTGTGAAAAAACACGCAGTTCTAATGCTGAAACTGTCAGAAATGTGTCAAAAAGTGGAGCTGCTGAATATTTCAAACGCACTTCTGGTTGGCTTTAATGGGATGTGACATTAACTCAAAGACTTCCAGACAAAGACATCACGATTTGAGCACCTGCAAAAATGACGGATGACGAAGAGCGAGTGCGATAAACTCAAGGGATCTGAAACTTTCTAAAGTTGAACACAGCTGACAGTGCAATGTGGACATGACTTTGTTTTATATTGGATTTTCCTTTACATATGTATGTATGCAATCATGTGCATCCTCAGGTAACGGTTTGATTCTGATCTCCACAGTAGTGGTGACACGGACACGCTCATGGAGACGTCCTGCTGAGGAACAAAGAAGAGAGGCGGCTCGGTCAGATCTCAGATGAAGGAGCAGCTGATTGGCACACGCACTGTGCAGCCTACTCAACATGGGATCTTGAGGAGCACACACACACACACACACACACACACTACAACAGCTCACTAAGGGACTACATGGATGCTGAACACGATGGGAAATTAGTGCTTCTCTGTGATGCCATGAAAAATGCACACAAAGCACGAGGCACTTTCTTATCAAAGGTTCTCAGGAGACTCTAAAGAAATGGTCTTCATCCGCTTCGCAGCCCGCAGATCCACATCCGTGCTCTTAAAAACACTGCGACTCGACCACAACACGACGTCAGCGAGATGAAACCCACACAGCTCCAGTGTGTCGCACAGCGTGAGCTCGATGCGTCGGCCAGTGACACAAACTATCTGGCTCTCACAGCTCACGTCTCCAGAGCCACTCCTTCACCTTTCTCTGCAAACATAATGCACAGCCTATATGTCTGATGTGTTCCCAGCGTTCAGTGACGAAGCAACTTTAGACAGAACACACATACATTCACTGAAACACGCACACTCACAGCTGATGTCTGCAATGAGATTTCTATTGAGAAAAAAAAAAACATTTATCTGCGACGTCGAAAGCAATGACCGTCGAGACGACATCATGAAATGACACAAAATTGTTGCAAAGTGAAAATGGCTTTCTGCAAAGCTTTTAACGTACACACACACACACACACACACACACACACACACACACACACACACACACACACACACACACACACACACACACACACACACACACACACACACACACACACACACACACACACACACACACACACACACACACACACACACACACACACACACACACACACACACACACACACACACACACACACACACACACACACACACACACACACACACACACACACACGTACATACAGTGTTGTAATCTAACAAGAGCATTTCATTCCCTGCTTTTAGTCTCACACTGACAAATGCCACAACAAGCACAACAAAATAACACTACTGTCAGTGTTTGGAGGAAACTAACAGCTTCTTTCCTTCTCCTTGAATAATCATTTGGATTATTTGCATCATGTAGGCCTGTGAACACGGGTTTATAACACAGTTTATGTTACAGAAAATTAACAACAGCATAAACATTTGCCAGTGTGAAGAGTTTGTTTCGTCCTTTGCACCAAGTTCCAAACATCCAAACGACCAGGCTTGATTTAAAAGAGCGAGCTGACGCACAAACAGAAAACACGGCAGGATTCCTACCTTCTTCATGCGACCATCACGGGTGCCAGTGAACGCCACAGTGTGTCCCCTGTAGTCGTACGCCGCCACGGAGGTCATGCCGTCATCCTTGTCGACATAAAGCGGGATTCCCTCGATGGCCGTGGTGCCCCCTAGAGGCTGGTTGAAGTCCTGGCCGCAGAAGTTATCGTCTATCTGCAGAGGCTGGGGGGGTGAAGGAGGAGGAGAAAAAGACATTAAATCAACCAGTGACGCCGTTTAAAGCCCCTTTTTCTCGTTAAACTAACATCAATTCTTAAAGAAGCGGGAGGCTCTCGATCTCCTCGGCACTTAGCACACATTTTATAGAGCTGGCGCTGAGCCAAGCCTGCAGTTTTTGAGAGAAATGGTGTGAAATAAACGAGTGTCATTGGAAATATTAAGTTCAGTTTGCTTTTTTTTTTCTTCATATTTTAAAAAAACTGATCGACGAGAGAAGACTGATAAATCTTTAATGAAGCACCAAAAACACAATGTAACCGGTGTGCAGTGAATGCCTCTGTGATTGATGATTTCCCTCCATTACCGCCTTTGATTATTTCATAGAACATGATGTCAAAGCATGCAATTAAGCATCTCAGCAGGGTTTGAATGGATGAACAGTTGTTTGCTAATGTTTTTAATATTGATTTCTGTGTGTACAGCTTCAGCAGTGTAGCTCCTAACAAGAGACGAGCCGGTACAGTGAGTAAATCAAACAGAGCTGGAATAAATGTGGAGGAGAGAGAGGGAGCCGAGGAGATGACAGAGAAATGACAGGAAGTAAATTATAGGTCAGATTAGCATATCATAATCAAAGTGTCTGGTATACAGTACAGGCCCACTGCTACGCTGATATGTAGATATGTCATGCCTGATTTATGAACCTGTGTGTGTGTGTGTGTGTTTGCGTGTGCAGCAGGCATGTCATTAAAAGCAGGCGATAGCTATGATCGCGCGACGAGGTTCCCCCCAAGTCTGACGTGTGTATCAGATTTAATCGACAGCATCTGAGTTACCGTGGCAACCTCACACACACACACACAGATTCTGTGCACAGCTCCACATATCTCTGAAGGATCACATCGATGCACACGCATGTACACACAATATGCCCACACTAAAGAACATTCGGTTCCTACAGTATGAACTTTACATGCAAATATCAAGCAAAAAAAGGGAATAAATCAAACACTTCCTGTTTCTTTCCGTCGCTGCTTTGTGACGTCTAGAGGTTGTCTAGTGAAAATAAAGTGTGTGTGGCAGTAATCCTTCACTCTGGTGCATGTCATTGAGTTTCAAAGAAAGCAACAAGAGCAGCACCAGTTGTGTTGGTCTGAATAAAAACCGAGGAGGGCGCTGGATGGAAATGTGGCAGCTGGTGTGTCTCCTTAACAGTCTGTCCTAACAGCACCCCAGTGACAAAAATCAGCTCCACTCTTTTGTTTACTACTGGAGTTTCCAAACTCTCCGTGAGAAGAGACCCCGTGCGAAGCCGAACGCCATTTCTACCCCAACGCCTCATTTCTATTTTTTCTCTTTTTGGCCTGCATGGACAAGGAACGAGGAAGAAGGGGGATCTTTAGGGCACTGGCTTGTTAGCTGGTTTTCACACAGTGGAGAAAACAAAGTGCATTAATGACATCCATGTTGAATTTTACTCAGGATAAATAAAGTATCTATTTATCTATCTATCTATCTATCTATCTATCTATCTATCTATCTATCTATCTATCTATCTATCAGTTTTCATTTGACAATAAACTGTTCCTTACAGAATGATAAAGTTAAGCCAAGGTGTGGTGGATTCTGTCTGCTGTCGTTCAGAAGCAGACAGAAACACAGAAAAGTTTACAATGACTGAGCAAAGACACAAAGGGGCAGAAAGTGAAAGAGAGAGAGAGAGAGATGCAAACAGCATTATTTGGTTTTTGTTTGATTGGCATAAACATGTTTTCAATTTCAGAACTGTTTTGCAAGTAATTTGAGAAGAAGAAAGAAAGGACAAAGGTGGAAAACAAAAGATCGAGAACAAAACAAAAAGGGAACGCAAGTGAAGTGAGGAGATGGAGACAAATGTGAAAAATGTAGGAAATAAGAGAGAAGAAGATAGGCAGGAGGTAAGGAGCAGAAAGAGACATGGCTCAGTGACTGTATGAACCCTGACCTCAGGTTCCTGAAACAGTTCCTCCTGCTTCCTCTGATAAAGACGGAGCAGAGCATTCATTCTTTCTTTTACTCCTCCTCCTCCTCCTCCTCTTCTGCCTTCGTGTTTTTTCTTCTCTGTCTCGACACATTTCTCTTCTGTTGTTCTAATTTTTTTTTCTCTAAATATTCAAAGGACTTGCCAAAGGGAAAATATGTCTGTCCCAAAGGGGATTTCTCTTGTTTCTGCTTTCGAGAACCAAAATCTCTCTAAAATCATCATTCCTTCCTTTCTTTTTTTTTTGTTGCTATGACAACTATGACAACTTCCACGGGTTTCAAACATATGATGGTTGAGATTTGTAACCACATGTGAATATTTCTGAAATATTTCCACCAAGACGTTTTAGTTCAAAGGCGAAAAATAAGCACAGTATAGTGAACATTTTCATATCAAAGCCTCTGATGCTCTACTTCATTAAAAACCAGGCCTGCTTCCCCATCTGTGTCCAAACCAAACCTAACAAGACCAGAGATAAATGTTTATTAAAGCAGCTCTTAATAACACAATTTAGTCTGGATTTATTGATGCCTGGCGCCTCATTCTTGTAAACTAATCTGCATTCCCAGTGTCTGTCAAGCTCTCACACACAGAAGTGAGATCGCCATCTTCCAAGCGCCGCTGCCGGCATGCTGAGGACGGTAATGGTTTGTTATGTTTAGCCTGACTTGCATCATTACCGTAGAGTCAACAGCTCAGATTGAGGCACAGTGGAGCGTTCAGTCGACGTGTTTTCACTGCAGACAAATGTGGCCTCACACAGACCTGACATCTGCTAGCTGTTGTGTGCCTTGTAGACATGTAATTCCTAGTGTGCTTACTCTATCATTCTTCTCCAGCAGCTCGTTGGAGCAGGAGCCGGG
Source organism: Symphodus melops (assembly GCF_947650265.1). NCBI lineage: Eukaryota > Metazoa > Chordata > Actinopteri > Labriformes > Labridae > Symphodus > Symphodus melops. The sequence continues at coordinate 2,576,764 of NC_136703.1, forward strand.
GATTATTCAGCTTCCAATATGGAAGTGAATGAAAAACCTTATATACAGCATCTCACAAGGGAAGTGCGTCATTTCACACTGCAGTATGTGAAGCAGCTTAAAACCAGCAACACTCATGTCATGATGCGCCAACAATAAAGATGCACAGATCCACTTTTTGTTGTTCGGATCCGATTCTGATACAGTATGTATAGTATAGTGTTATTGCTGTTGTAATTAAGTGTGAGGCTGCACACAGCTGTAATAGACAAACAGGAAACAGCGACTGTCAAATTAAAAGTTTTAATCGGAAGTGTAAGAATTAAACTTTTGATGACAGCGTAGGAGCTGTTCCTTCTCGTCCTGACGTTGTCATGGAGACGGTTTGTAAACTCCACTTGCAGTTCAGTCAGAGTGTTTTCTGTGTCTGCACTCTGCCAGGGTTTTCAGTGCACCTCTTCCAAAGTGGAATTGGACTTTTCATGTTAAAATTCAACGACTGAGATGTTGTCGCCTGGATGGTTTTACAGTGTTTGCTGTAAATCTGTCTAATAATCCTTCACTGTGTCTCCAACATACGGCGACCTGCTGTCCTCTTTTATTGCTGCTTTTATAAGCCCCGTGTCGCTTGTCCCTGTTGGCCTCCTGGACCTTTTGACCTGGCTATTATTATTACTAGCACTAGCTCATAGTCAGGACACTGTACATAACATTATAACACACACACACAGACACACCTGCGTACACACACACACACACACACACCTTTGTTCTATTTCCAGGGGGTCAGACAAGGACAGAGTCCCCTGTGTCGTCCTTGCGGAAGACCTCTGATGTACACGGGTGTAGGCTAGCTCCTGGCTATGCAAGCACACACAGACACACACAGACACAGCCAAACTCATACTGGGTGAATGATGATGGGCCGACGAGGGAGAGAGAGAGAGAGAGAGAAAGAGAGAGAGAGAGGAGAGAAAAAAGGGGTGAGAAAGGGAAGAGAGACACAGGGCGAGGGGAAGGGTCAACAGCGCTCTTGTCACCACTAATGAGTCCCAGCGTAAGAGGAGAGAGAGAGCACACGAGGCAGAGGGACATAGAGTTTGAATTCAGCTCACTGAATTGCACATAAACCGTGTGGAAAAAAGCTGCAGTGGCTGGCTGTGATTTTAGACATAAAAAAAAAACATGCTCAGGTTTCCCCCACTCATCACATTTCTCCTCCAAACTGGTTAAAACAGCATCAGAGAAACAACGAAGACGTTACATTTCCAGAGTTACCAGAGCAGGTTTTGGAAAGTTTCCACAGCAACAGGTGCTGCAGCGATGGAACCACAAACCACAATCTACTAATACTGTCTGGCTTTAAAGCCACGTCGTGCTGAAATTACAATTCAAATGTGACTTTGCATTGATGAAATGGTCATAGCCGTGCCTCTTCACCCATGATGACTTCTAAATTAGCTGAGCTTCTGGCTTGTGCTTGTTCCAGGGTTACAAACGTATATCTGCCAATCTCATTAAACCATGCAAAATATTTGAGGCGGCTTTGTTCCAGTTCTATTGCATGACATAACACCTCTCTCTCGCTCTTTCTCTCTCTCTCTCTCTTTGTGTGTTCCTGTTTTAACTTTACTGCAGTCTAGTTTATTAGGTATGAAAGCTTCTACATCTGTCCAATCAACTCAAATTGTCTGAAGATGTTTGTCTTTTTACGAATCTTCACTGAGATGTAAGCGTGCTGGAAAACATATGACATGGGGGGAGAGAGAGAGAGAGAGAGAGAGAGAGAGAGAGAGATGTCAAAATGGTCTCTGGAGAGCCAAATGTCTCAAGCATCTCCTCATCTAACACTGGCATAAACACATTGCGCCAATCCCATGGAGAGTGAGTGTGTGTGTGTGTGCGTGTGTGTGTGTGTTTCTGTGTATGATGAGCTCGTGCCTCATTCCCATGTGAGAGAGATAATGTCAAAGTGAGAGTTGTACTACTGAGACAGCCCCGCTGATGCAATAAACAACAAGACTTGCGGCGTGGAAAAATGTGTGTTCATTATGTGACAGTGTGTGTGTGTGTGTGTGTGTGTGTGTGTGTGTGTGTCTTTTTCAGTAAAGAAAGGAGAGGAGATTGAACTGCCAAACTTGAAAAGAAATAACATGCAAACATCCACACTTATAACTGTACACACACACACACTCTCACACACACACTCCTGGCGTGTATCCAGGTATTTGTTGTGACTTGGCGTTGGAAGCGGAGAACAGCACTGGTTGGCCTTTAGTTTCCCCCCAGCGAGCCAATATCTGCTCTCTAATTGGTTGTTAATGAGGAAGTGTGTGTGTGCATGTTTGTTTGCCAGTATATGAAGGAGAGAGTGTGTAAGACAGTGTGTGTGTGTGTGTGTGTGTGTGTGGTGGTGGTGGGGGGGGTGCAGCAGGGAGCTCTAACATCTGTCTAACAGACTGGGACACTTGAAGCTTTGACCTGCTCTCTCTCTCTCTCTCTCTCACACACACACACACACACACACACACACACACACACACACACACACACACACACACACACACACACACACACACACACACACACACACACACACACACACACACACACACACACACACACACACACACACACACACACACACACACACACACACACACACACACACACTATTGTTCTTTAATCTGCAGTTGTGTGCATTAAAGTGTGTGTGTGTGTGTGCGTATGTGTGTGTGAGAGTGAGTTTCATGGAAGTAGGAAAGAGGGCAAGTCTACGGCCTCTACATGACATTCTCATACAGTGTGGACTTTGTGCAAACATCTGGCTGTGCCGTCTGCTCTAATGGCAACAGAACTACAAACATCTGCATCTAACATCCACCCAAGTGTGCACACTCCCACTTACTCACGCACGTACACACACACACACACACACACACACACACACACACACACACACGCGCACACACACACACACACACACACAGGGATAACACAAAGCATAAGTTGCATTTGAGTTTGTACAACTTCCAGAAATCCATGCGTCCATTTTTCTTTTTTTTTTTCGGGCCAGATCCCGAGGCATTCCCAGGCCCCAAATACAAAATCCCTGCAGCACACTCTGGGTCGACCTCAGGGTCTCCTCACAGTTGCCCAGAAGACCTCCAAAGAAAGACATCCTAAATCAGATGCCCCAACAACCTCAACTGCTTCCTTTTGATACAAAGCCGCAGCAGCTCTGCTCTGAGCTCTCACTGGATGTCTGAGCTCCTCACCCTGTCTGTAAGTCTGAGCTCAGCCAGGGAACTCATTCCAGCTGCTTGTTTCCCCAATCTCATTCTTTCTGTCCCAACTCCTGGTCCAGCCTAGCTTTGGGCCGAGGCGGGCTCAGGCTCAGGCAGAGAATCAGACCTCTAACAGGGCCTGAAGTCGGATCTCTTTGCAGAGGTTTTGGACACTTTTTGATGGGGCAATGTGCTTTCATAGCAGGTCGACCCTCTGAAATGTAGGTCCTATCTTACTGAAATACAATGTCTGATTTCCTATCCAACAGAAAGCCATGTAGCTTGCCAAGCACAATTTGTTTTATTCATTTTTCAAAGAAGAGCTAAAACGATCGGGTCCTGACTTTTGCAGTCAGAACATATTATAATCAGAATGATACTTTTGATTTATTGGAATTTATTTGGATTTTTTCCCGAGTTCATGAATGAAGACGGGGCTCCTCGACATTTCAGCATCTGTTGTTTTGGCTTTGGTGAAATGAGGAGTGTAAAGATGGAGATGGCAGCGAGGAGATGTGCTCTGGTGGAAGCTGCAGGCGAAAGAGAGGAGGAGGGGGAGTTCAGCCCCAAAGGTCAGGGGATTCAGAGTCAGATGGATAACTGGGATACCAAGAGATCAACATTTATTTTGCAGTTTGATTCATTCCACACTGTTTCCATTCTCTGTTAGTTTCATCGTTCTCTACCCAAACATACATCCGTCCATTCATTTCCCTCCCTTTTTCTACATAACCGTTACTCCCACCCTGTGATTGCAAACAGATGTGAGCAGCTGAAACATCTGAAATGAAAAACAAACATAACTTCAATGACCTCTGACCCCCAACTGTGAATAGAGATCTGAAATACAGATTCAAGAGTGTAGGATATTGCATTATTGCTGTACGTACATTAAGATTAAGGAACACATTTTGAATTGTGTCAGTGGAATCAGTTTGGGTGTGAAACGATTGAAAGGTTTGTTCGTCTTTTAGTCACATCTGCATTTTTAATTCAATCAACAAATCAAACGTCTGGACCTGAAGTTTAAAGAGAAACAAGCTGAGCAGAGGTTAGCAGCCGCTCAGTCTGAGCCTTCCCAGCTTCGCCCAAGAGCTTTAAAGAGACGCAGGTTTCTATCTTTTCAAAAGTGTCGCAAATTAGCAAATATGCTAAAACACTCAAATCAATGTGTCTGGTTTGTCCAATGTAAAATTTATGTCCTAATCAAATAAACTTTAACTAAAAAATAAATAAATAATTAATTAGGGATCTTCATCAGCCAATGCATTCGTCTGAAATAGTCACAAGACGCCACTCAGCCAATCAAATCTTTTACTTAGAACCAAGCAATGCAGGTTTTTTCACGGCTTGTGACATAATGCAGAATCACACGAAGAAGTCAGCGGACAGAAGTCTCAGAAACACACAAGTGGAAAAGCTAAGAGATATCCACTGCAGAAAAATGATTCTAACAAAGGAACAAGAAGCCTCTGAGTCTCCGTCAGATTTTAACACAAAACTACTGGACCCGTTTGTTTTGGAGTGGAGCAGACCATTACCAAAGATTCTTAGACTTTATTTAACAGTGCAATCCTTATACACGCGTGTGTTTAAGCTCGTCTTTCATTCCCATATTTCAAACTATAATACTTTTTTTTTCTTGATGTCTATTTTAGGTTCTCCACTCTGCTGAAAAACTGCAAACTATAAACAAGTGAATAAAAGAGAGGAGATTAGTCTCTCTCCATGCCTGCTAATAATCACATTATTTCTCAGTTGTCTAACTTCTTCTCCAATGCAGAGCCCTCTCCCTCCTGCCATCACTCAACTCCGTGCAGGCAGGAAGCCTCATCAGCTCCAATATTAGTCACACTCAATATATTTTAAAACACCTTGAAACACTCTTTTGGGATAATTAGTTTAATTGCAGAGTTTAAAAGAGCAGGTTGGATCATGGAAGTGAGACTATTGCTTTAACTGGTGAAAACATAAACCAAGGTGGAGCGGATTTCAAACCCCTGCCACTCTCTGCATTTGTCACAACTGAAGCCCACTGGGGAAACCTTTCTGGGTCATTATTTCAGGAAGGTGTGCAGAAAAACAAAGCGTACACAGTAGCAGAATCCCACGGAGAGGGAGACGGAGCTCTGTGGGAAGAGAGGACTTTGGCTCCAATGCTGCAGTGTCAGTTGGTCATATAGGTTAATGTGGCACAGTGGGAGCTCGCCTTACCCCAGATAACCTCAGCCGTCAAACGAGCTAATTCCACATGGACAGCTCCAGTCTGGCATCCTGCTTTTCTGGCACAGTAGACATTTGTTACAGCAGTGAAGCACACATTCTGCTTTGCTTTAAAATGTGGATCTCCCTTTTTAGGACTGTGTTTGCAGAGAGATTCGAGGTAGAAATAAGAGGACCTGAATGAACTTGTTTAGTTATTGGGTTTTTTTACTTAATCAAGGATTTATGAATCCTCAATCTTTTCATGTCAACTCAATGTCGAGTATTTGACAGCTTGTACAACTTTAATGGTCTATACCTCGGCTTCATTTGGGTTGGAAACAAATGTTTTATTCCAAGTCAATAGTATTGTTCACACTGTAGTTTCTCTGTTGACAGTGACGCCTCATCTAATGGAGCTTTTATACACACAGTAAGGTATTGATTCTACTGGTCTCTACTCACTAATAACTGGTGAATGTTACTGCGTCGGCTGTTTTCCACTGCACACAGTAACTGCACTGTAAGGCAGAGTCATTAGCCCAGTTTCCTAGCGCCAACACAAGAATTGCGCTCGTGCCTCACATGTGTGTCAACACACACGTGCAGGTTAGTTTCAGGACGGCCACACATCGTTGGTCAGAAGTGTTTTCACAAACTTTGCAGATCAAAAAGCAAAACCGGACTGTTTGAAGCAGAGGGATATGAGATAGTTGGACTGGATCTCTGCAGACGAAGACGGATTATAAATTTGTCCCAATCATTCCTAAAATCTTTTACTAGGTCAAATCTGTGTGAAAATGTTTGGACCAGGTTCAACCATAATAGTCATGATCGAATGTCTGGCTCTTCATCACTGTTATCTACTGTCTTTGGTGCACCTCATCTTGCTAGGACACATCTGCTGCTCTTGGCCTACATTCACCAAATAGACAAACATTATCACACCCTCACGCTTGCCAAAATGCTCTATCTATGTGACACAAGCCAGATGAGGCTCTTTAAACCACGCTGTCCATCTGAGCACTGCCCACCATAATCTGTGTAATCTGAACTAAAGCCTTTCCTGACAGCTATAATCCAATTATAAGAGACCACTACAGGGGATTCACCCAAATATGGACGCCTGTAAAAATACTGTTATGCTGTGTGGTGAAAGTAGTAGGCACAGACCGACTCAGAGGACAGTGTATACAGCTGTGCACATCCATGCACATGACTGTACAGCAAAGAGTGTAGACAAAGAAGGCTATGAAGCCTGGGGATGTGGAAAGGGAAGCCAATGCAGTTGTGCATTAAACACCACAGGTTGCAAAAAACAGACAGTCGAGAACTTAACCAACAAATTACCCAAATTCTTAGCTGAATTTTTTCCCCTGTTAGACAGCTTCTTACAAGTTTGTGTCACTCGTTTCAAGTCCATTGCAAAAAGCCAGCACGACGGACAGATAGATGGAGGATTGCATAGGAGCATAGTTACCTTGTGATTGTAAAATCCCTTCTATGTTGGAATGATTGTGTTCACTCATTTCCACATTTTTAGCTGAGCTAGCATTAGCATTAGCTGACAATGAATTGTTTGCTAGCCCCTTGCTTCCTATTGAGCGTCAACATCTGGTGTGGTCACTTCTGACTGCCAGAAAACCTGGGGATGGATGACATTAAAGACGAAACAAGTAAAAAAAAGTGTGGTCAATCAAAGCAGCAAGAATTAAGAAATGCAGGAAAATGCAATGCACCAATCACCAGAGCTTTAAAAGCATGCAAGGCCTCAACCTCAGTTAGACCTACATATTGTACAACTGTTCTATCCATGTATATTATCTGCACTCTTTTTTTGGTGCTGGTGAGAATCTTAACAACCACACACAGAAAAGGAACACGATGAGCTCAAACACATCTGGGATAGACTGCACTGGACACACACACACACACACACACACACACACACACACACACAAACATAAATATGTGCACCTCCGCATGCACAGATAACCCATTACATGAATAATTGAAGAAACAAATACACATTAATGAACCCGTGTGTTTACTCAAACACACATGCATACATTCATGTCGGTCATAAACTCACAACGCCACATACGATATCCAAACGCAGCATAAATGTGCATCAATAAATAATTACACTCTTCATTAGATGCTGCAGGTCAGCAGTTTGTGAATGTGCTGCAGAGATTTGTGTTCTGGATGACCAGCTCGGCTGTGTGTAAAGGAAAGAAGTCACTAGAGAGGTTACGAATGAGGCGAATGGGAACGCTTTTTTTCGCCCCTCACAGCAAATCAGCTGGTCAACTCGTGAAAGATATTTGACATTCCCTGGAGTGAATTTAAGGCTTCAGAGAAATGTTGCACCACTTAACCACATCTAATTCCAGCCTTTCTCGGCAAATAAGAGCTGCTCATATCTTACGTGACGCTCTAATAACGAGGTTCATTCACTTCAGTATGTCACTGTTGATACATGTGCTCAGTGTCAGGTTAAAAATCTGTTCCAGACTGTCAGCCACAGAATCAAAAAGGTCACTTCTGAACTCACACAGCTTTGAGGCTAAGCAGCAACAAGAGGCAAAATACTCCAAATCCATAACAAGCTCTCCAAGAGCCTATAGCAGCCATTAATCCATTCTGTCATGTGCTAGAGTTAACAATGAGCACCACTGTGCAGTAAATTTAGTTCACAGACACCATTCATACTATAGTTGGATCTGATTAATTCCCTGTTGAGAATTCAATGTATATTAGAAAGATTTTGCAGCCTGAGGCGGAAAATATCTCAAGACAAAAACCATAAGGGGAAGCGTTACAGCCGAAGTCATTAAAATGCTAAAGGTACTGGATGTGTTTTGCTGTGTCATGCATCAAACTGTCTCAGTAGATGGGAGTGAAAACTGCACCTCATCAAAAAGTGTTTCCCCCAATGGGCTGTGTTCTAGACAGCATTTGACAGCAATTCACCTCTGAGCCGCGTGAATTCATCACTGCGCCGGCAACAAAATCATCTTTACAAGTCACTTAGTCTCCCCCTGAGTCATAAAAAACGGGAAGACTTTACCAGGAGGGGGGAAGCTCTACCTGTGACCTTCAATAACACCTTCCGTTTCTGAAGATTTCTTAACCCTTTCTTAGAATATCTGGCAAAGCGTGACGAGAAACATGAAGACTTCTGGTTCAGAGATTAAAGGAGGAATCTCGAAGATCTTCGTTTCTCTTTGGAGCCACCTTTGACATTTTGTTTTCATACAAACCAGCTACATACGGACATATTGTCTCATCTTAAGCGCTGAGGAGTGAACCAGAAGAGTTTCATACTCATCAAAGCCAACTGGATTGGCTCCAACTGAAAGTCAAAAACTGCACGCTTGCAGGTCAATGAGGATTTTATTTATGGTGTCCTAATAGCCTAGGATAGCTTCTCTGACTTGACACTCTGAATTTTCTAATAGTGACAGAGCTGGCACAGACAAAGGAGATAGACATAATGTCCTCATCCACATTGCAAGAAGCATGGATAAGAGGTGAAGAAGTTCATGCAGTGCAGGCAGCTCATTTGCTTTAATAAATATGTAGCAAACATTAGTGTGCATGATGTAAGCGCAGCCATTAGAGCCCTGATATTCCCCACCCAGCAGGCCCAAAACCTGATGCAATGTGGGTGATCCATCCACTGAGGCACAGGCTAACGCTAATGAGACTGAAGATACAATGGGGAGATAAAGAGAAGCACTGAAAGGATACTGAACACGCACGCACGCACGCACGCACGCGCGCACACACACACACACACACACACACACACACACACACACCAGGCACCAGCCTGGAAGAAAGAATACAAAAACGCCACAGAAATAGACTGTAATCCTGGCCAGCAGTGATCAACACTGATAAATATTAATAAACACTATTATGCTCAGTGAAGAAAAAGAGACAGAATGAGCGAGAAGAGAGGGAGAGAAAAGAGAGAGAGAGGAAGGTAGAGAGGGGTAGAGTCGCAGTGAGAGAGACGGCAATAACAATGCAAGAGAGTCTTCTTGCTCTCTGTTATTGCAGGCAATTTTCCCTGTGACGTCCACCTTGTGGCTCTGCAGACAATGTGGACACACACACACACACACACACACACACACACACACACACACACACACACACACACACACACACACACACACACACACACACACACACACACACACACACACACACACACACACACACACACACACACACACACACACACACACACACACACACACACACACACACACACACACACACACACACACACACACACACACACACACACACACACACACACACACACACACACACAAAAACTCGGCTGATTATCAGCCCATTTTCCTCTGTTTGTTTGCATCGTTGTTTTGTTCCTCTTTGGGAGCCGGATAACACACACACACACGAGTTCTCCGTGAAGTATAAGGAGAGAAAGCTAAAAGGCAGATAAAGGCAAACACACACACACACACACACACACAGGATGGTATCTCCCTCCCTCTGTCTGTCTGAATCAGCCTCATTACTCATGCCGAGGCTGTAGCGTTGCCGGGTCGGCCTGCTCACAGAGCTGTGGAGCTGGACGGCAGCCCACAGCCAGCGAAGGTCACCAACCGCTCCGTTTAGCCCCCAGAAGACTAACACCGCCCGCTTCCTGATAATGAGCGGACATGAAAGATGCACGGGGAGAGACGTGAGGTTAGAACCACACCCTTATTGGTGTTGAGATGTTGGAGGAAGTAGCTCATCTAAACACCAAACCACTAAGTTGCCACAATCACTTCGATCATGTCAAACTTTTGTGACAATCATGCAGGTGAGTCACCGTTTTGCAAAGGATGCACAGTCAGTACATACATCTAGATATGTTGCTGACTTATTTTGTGAGCACACCATTCAGTCTCCATCTGATGTAGTCAAGGTTTTAATTTTTGCAGTTTAAGGCACTTCTGTTATCAAAAATGACCGAGTCCCTGCAAGAATACAAGAGGACAAAAAAAAATCTCCTCAAAAATGCTTCTCACCCAAGTGCTAACAGAATCCTGAGTCCGGTGTCTAAGTCTGGCAACAAGTCTGGCAACAAGTCTGACGTGCATTCATCACCATTAAGCTGACTCCTCGACCTCTTTATTCCCCTCTCTTTTCTCTCTCCTGTAGCTGGGTAATCAAGGGCAGCACTCGGTAAGAGCTCTGGCACCTCTCCAGCAACCAGACCCACTTCCATATGTTGGTCCGCAGTTGCACTTGAACCGGCAACCCTCCACTTGCCAACCCAAGTCCCTACAGACTGAGCCGCCCCCATTAGAAAAGGTCTTACTGATGAAGGCATGTTTTCACGCTTGCAGAGAACAATAGCCTTTTTATAAGCACGCATACTTCTTCTCTGTATTCCACCCTAAGTCACGACTTACTATCCATCGGCCTTCATTCAATATGCTCATTGCTCCATTACCGATCACAAGGCAATCATGCAGGCTGAGCGAAGAGACCTTCCAAGTGTAGGAGCGTGTTATAGCACAAAAGCAGGATAAAACCCACCCCTCCTCTCCCTGGCATTTGTGGGTTTCCCAAGAGTTACATCCCACAGGTGCTGAAAGTACTCTGCCTGTGCAGAACTCCTATCATGGATGACATTGTAAAGGCCGTCAAGGACTGGAACATCATGCAGATGACTTTCCCTCCTGTATGCCAGTTATACTACCTAAACTATAACAGTAACATTGAAATTGGACCTGGACTGATTTCAAGTCAATTTCATATCAGGTGTCCAATTGTGACCATAAAGAGTCTCCTTTTAGCGGCTATAACGCTGATGCAAGTGTTCAGTGATGATCCGCTGCCAAAGGAGAGTGAGAGTTGTGTAATAATTTGTAATGAAGGTGAAAGATTGAACATATAAAAAAAAATTATATAGTTCTTCATATAGAGCCGTTTCCAGCAAATGATTTTCTGCACACGGTGATGAACTGTGATAGCTTCCAGGTAGAGAGGTGTGCCTGACTGACTCACTGACCCGACCTTGTCTCTAGAAATGAGCTGCTCTGAAAGTTTCCACATGACAGTGGTGCAGAGGCAACGAGCTGTCAGCGCTAACGTCAGGAAACACTGAACATGCCTGTTCGAGGAGATGATGAATTCATCACCGCCGCGTCCCAGAGCGAGCTCTGCTGACACGACCTTGATCGATCGCAGCGGAACGACAGATGGCCATAAAGGACAATCATGTAACTGTACGCTCATTAGCATAATCCCATGCATATACAGTACACTTTATGCTACAAGGCCACATGGTGCTTGCACAGCACCGCTGGGCCCTGTGACAGAGATGTAGCATTGTTATTGTCATGCATGAGCCAAGAGACCTTAAAAATGAAAATTAAATCAGCAAACATTACGAGGATGTGTACAATGTGAAAAAACATACTGTCAGTGTCGACCAGCACGCGGGTGCAACAGAACCAAAAGACGATCAAAGGTTTCTGAAACAAATACCCCAAAGATTACAGGACAGTGATTTGGATCATTTATTATTTTAGCAGGCACACGTTTGAGCCTGACAGCTGACATATGTTTATGTAATGCTGGTATATTAACCTGTTAGCTCATTCCATGTCCTCCATGTAGTAGACCACAGGTGACCAACAGGTGACATGCACGTAATGGCATAAAGGAGATAAGAAACCTACAGTATGTCGCAACTTTGGCTGTTTTTATGTAAATTTGTAATGAGGACTTTCTCTGTCAAAAGGCTGTGTATGTGTGTGTGTGTGTGTGTGTGTGTGTGTGTGTGTGTGTGTGTGTGTGTGTGGGGGGGGGGGTTCTGAGGTAATAAAACAAATACATAACCCTATGATGATAATATGTGCCTTTACATTCGTGCCATGCGTAAGGTTAACAGAATCACAACCTCAACCGAGAGAGAAGATCAACATGAAGTTATGGTTTGGTCACAGGCAGATTCCCTCATGCCTGTCTCCGCCTCGTTAGCCTCCATGGTTTCCGTCTTCCTCCATGCTCTCCTTACCTTCAGTTCTTTGAAAGATTCCCGTTAACTTTCTCTCTTCATTCACTCCGTTTCCTGCTTCACAACACATTTCCATCTGTCTAACTCGCCTTACTTAAAATGTCACTTCCTTATTTCCCTTTTGTCTCCAAACCTGTCCTCTTTCCACATCCTCCCTTTCCTCCCATAAAAATCCCAAGACTTCCATTTTCTTTCATGTCCTACGAGTCCGCTCCCCTCCTACACTGCATCATCTGTTCCCTGCACATTGTATTTTCAGATCACATCCAGGCACTGGCTTTACACACTAAGTCACTCTCTACCTCATCACTCAGTGGAAAGTCAAGGAGAGGGCAGAGAGGGATGGCGAAAGAGCAAAGGCTTGAAAGAGAGGGGGCACGAGAGGGAGGAAGCTGAGGAGCAGAGTAAAACTGAGGGAGGGTTAAAGGTTGAAAATTAAAGACAAAGAGAAGAGGTCAGGGAGAGGAGGTGGGGAAGGGGAGGAGAGAAAAGCGAAGAAAGTAAAATTACGATGAAAAGAATCAGCAGAGGGAGCGTAGGGTTAGAAAAATGAAATGAATCTTGATGCAAATGATGGAGCTGGAGTGAAAGACAAGAAAGAGGGAGAGAAGATGTACGTGTAGAGGGAGAAAGAGGAGATGGAGACACACACAGAGAGGTGGAGAGTGGAGTGGTCCAGAGATTTATGGCAGGTTGTTATGGAGCACTGACTGAATAACAGAAGGTGAGACCGGGTGAATTATTCATGAGGACACAGGGCCGTGTATGTAAGTGTGTGTGTGTGTGTGTGTGTGTGTGTGTGTGTGTGTGTGTGTGTGACGTGGGTATAACACACACACAAAAACACACCCTTAGGCCAACTATGAAGAGAAGGAAAGACAAGCCACCCACAACCTGTGGACAGTGTGAATTATTCCTGAAAAGTCGTCAGGGGCGAGACGGCAGCTGTCCCGTCTGCAGCCTCAACAAATAAATCTCATAGAAGCAAAGAAACATCCAACTCATAAAATAAATGAATTCATGAAAAAAAAACAACACTATTATCCTTTTTAAAAAAATACTTAACCCTGCATTAAGCAACAACCAGAACTCATTTAGTTCCCAAATGATTGAACACTGAGGAGGCGGCAGGAAAGATGGAGAACCCAGAGACAGAGACAGGACTGTATTTCAGGCAGACTGGGCCATATAATGACTTTATATGGTGTCAGCCCTCTTTCCACTGCAGCGTTCATATAAAGCCATTTTCTTGAGCTTATTGACAACGTTTTCTGCCAGCTTCCTCCTATTACGGAAAAGTTAGCCAGGATTCAGCGAGGTGGTGAAATGTGGACTGACACATGCACAACTGTCATACTTTCTGTTTTATTGGTTTAACCAGGAAATTAATAGACAAGTTACCTGGGAGTCTTAATGACCTGACATGAGGGGTGGCAGTAGCTCAGCTCGTAGGGACAACGGTTCGAGTCCCAGTGCGGACCCAATATGGACATTAGTCTGGTAGCTGGAGCGGTGCAAGAACCCTCCCTGAACACTGCCGTAAAGCCCTTGAGCAAGGCACCGAATCCCCCACCCATTGGTCTTTAGAGCAACAGAGGCGCATTTTGTTTTGTCATTAATTAAGTTAAATTCTTCCAAACATCAGACTTGCCATCAGCCCGGATTTTCACAATCGCTGCATGTCTATCACTTGTGTCAATTAACTCGGCAAAAGTTTTTCTAAATGTATAAATTTGAACACACTCTGAAGCCATCACAGCTTAGTTGCTTCTGGTATCTTTCAAGGTGAAGTCCGATCTAACCTTTGTCCAAGTCCTAAAATCGGTGCCCTTTACTAAAAGTGAGGAGAACCAGCCGACTCTGTTGCACACATGAAAAAAAACCACACAACCAAATTTGGAGAAACAGATTTGTCATGATCACAGAAACTCTTCTGGGAGCAACTGTCTGAAACACTCACCGAGTTGATGCAGGCCAGTTCCTTGTTGAGCAGCCAGGGCAGGGAGAAGCAGCCAGGGCAGGGAGAGTTTCCCCTCTCCTCTGTAGCACGACTGAATCCTCTCCTTAATCTTCTCTTTTATCCTTCGCATTGTGAACAGACACAGAGCCGACTCCTTGGGCGGCTTAGCTCTGTTCTTCTGACCCTGAGCGAATACAGTAAACAGAACCTCCTCGTGCTCCTGAATACCAAGCGAACGAGCCAGCCGAATCCCTGGCTTGGCCAAATAAGCATCCTGAACCAAGCGGTACTCCACTCCGTCCTTGGTGCAGCCGATGGGGAATTCAACGTAGGAATAGAACTTGGGATCGTCCACACACAGGCGGACGATTTTGGAGGTGAAGAATTGTTCGCTGCTCGCGTCGGGCGAGGTCAGCTGGGTATCCAGCTGTAAGGTGAGATAATACACAAACTGCTCACTGTTGAAGCCATAAATATAGAAGATGTCAAAGGCAGGGAACTTGGAGAGTGTGTCAGAGGGAATCTTCAGCTGCGAGGAGACAAACTCATCCTGATAGACAAAGCTAAACATGTCAGCATTCTCCTCGTTGGACATTAGCTTCCGGCTCGACAGCGTTGGGAAATACTCAGATTTCCCGTCAATCGGAGTGCCGACAAAAAGTTTGCCACCTCCCCCGAAAACATCCGGGGAGATCACCACTCCAGACATGGTGCCTGCCTCAGCAACACTGGATAGATAATGCTCTTTGCGGTGATGGGGCTCGCCGAGCTTGAACAAATCATCCAGACGAAGGAACTGGCATATTCCCTGGGAAGTACTCCCACAGGCGATCAAGCGGTTGTGGGCAGCATCAAGTAGCAGGAGTTTATTAACATTAGAGGTCAGCACCAGCTCGTGGGGGCAGGACTGAACACCAGGGGGAGGGTAGCAGCGAGGGTTGTCGGTGACTGGGCCTGTGACGTGGCTTCGGAGCTTGGTCAGGTTGCTGGACAGCTTGTAGATCCAGTTGACGGCGCCCAGGTAGACCTCGCCTGTTTTGTTATGGACGACTAAATGTGTGAGACCACCTTCTGGCGGGGAGAATGAGAGGAGGGAGGAGAAGGAAGGGACAGTTTTGGAGGGTGTGGAAGGGGAGAGGAGAAGTAAGAGGATGGGGAGGATGAGCCAAGGTGGGAGGTGGGAGGACATGATGGTGAGGAATAAGGGAGTTGTGAGAGGGGGGAGGGGGGGGGTGTATTTCTCAGTGTGTAATCCTCTTCAGGGTCAGTCGGCGCCTTACAGGACTGCAGGGTATGATGACACAAAAGAAGAGTTTCCAAACAATCAACTTCCTTTTTCTCTCTTTCTTCCTCCTTTCGCCGCTGTTGTTTTTATAACCTCATCCCCTGACCCTCAGCCTCATCCACCAGCAGCCCTGGAAACAAAGAGAGAAAAGGAAGATCTTAGCAAACAGAGATGTCAATATATTCATGGTCTTGTACGGTGCACTTCCAGAGATCTGACAACAAGGATTTATTTGTTTGTAGCAAAATGACAAGACACTAAATATTCGCCCACGGCCCCAGACTCAGAGGCCACGGTGCTGAAGTCCAAAAAAACAAATGAGGGCACTATCGGCTTTGTTTTATTGACTTCTCGACTCTTGGCTCGCACCACTCGGTGGAGTGCATCTTTTAAGAGTAGACAGGGCCGAACATTTCTCCTCAGCGTATCGATTGTCTGGAGGTATTAAAAGGATCTCGCCGACAACGTGCGTTCACACAGATGCACTAGAAATACACATAAAGTGCAACCTGTGACACGACACAGTGGAAGCAAATAGGGAAACAGGTAGGTGCATACAAGACGCAGAAAAGAAGCCGACCATCATACAAAATGCAGGCTGAGCCGGTGATGTGGACAGGTAAACAAACATCCATAAATTACAAGCAGGGCTGCAGGGAGAATCCTTTAGTATACGTACTTGGGAGCAACAAATACAGAGGTCTTCATTTAGAACAGAAAGAGGAGAGAAGAAAAAGAACTGATCCAGAGCGATAAAAAAAAAGAAGAATCAGTGAGAAGGAGAGGGAAGTGAAAGCGACTTGGCTTCATACCAGTTCAATATAAAAAGGCGTGGAGATGGTGGCAAAGATTGTTAAAGGTGAAAACCAAGAAAAATACGAAGAGAAAAGAAAGGGAGACAGACCATCTATCCATGTTTATATCCCCTTTCCAGGTTCAGGGTCAGCAGAGGCCGGGTCCTATCCTTGAATGCACTGAAATAGCGCTTTGCAAGATGTTGGCTCCACATGCGTTTACACTTTTGAGCCTGTTGTCATTACTTCCTGTGATTGCTGAAGATTCATTTTTTTAAGGTATTGAATGAGCAGCAGCACACCTGTAACATTCCTGGACTTACACACTGATGCATCATCTCTGCATCATTCTCCGAGACAAAAATCAACTTGTGTCTTAACGTCATCTCAAAACATATAGAGATATCTCCGCCACCAGACGGAGATGAAGCCCACCAGAAAGGGAGGAAGACATTACAGCGAATGAAAAAAGATGAATTGGCATCATCTTGTAACAAGGATATCCGGTTTGTCACATTCCTCCATGTTGTCAGCCGTTATGAAAAGCCATGCACGGCCTGACGATGTCCAGCCTTCCTGGTATTAGATCATCGTTTTGAGTTTGGCCAAACGCAGAGCACGGGGTAAAGGCTTATTTCATAATGAAGTTTGGTCAGCAAATTATTCCCGTCTCTTGTTTCGGCTGCCGTTTCTCATTCCTCCCTTTCATTACATTCCTCCCTCTCTCTCTCTCTCTGAGACACTTCACCTCTCGTCAATAGTGTCTTTCATCTCCAGCCGAGCCATGATTACAGCGGCCCCAGATGACGATGCTGCTGCCCGTCCCTTTAGGACAATGCAGCCTCTGTTAGCCCCACACACACACACACACACACACACGATTATCATACTCCATACAAGTACAGTATGTGGTCAAGGGTATTTTTATACACTACTACATGCTCATTCTTTGGCATAATTGACATAAAACAGACCTTCACATGCACGCGCACACACACACACACACACACACGAAACAATGAACAGAAGTTTCAGGAGACAGTAAATTACACTCTTGGTACTTGCCGCCTGTAAAGACGGTTATTTTTGCTGCACGTTTCATCTCATCTTCTCTGATGCGTTTTACAAATTCTAAAAATACATCTAAAACAAAGCAGCACACACAGACTCTGTGGCCGTACTGGAGCTTCAGTAGCCAGCGGAGCTGAGAGCGTCAGACTGGTGTTTAACGAAAGTTAAACTGAAAAGATGAGAGGAGGAGAGAACCAAGTGTTTGCTTGAATTAGATCACAAAATAGTTTTTTTTCCTTTTTTTTTTTTAAAGAGACGTGGGGAAAGTGACTGTATTTTTCTTGCCGTCATTGTAGAGACCCACAAAGTATTTCAACATGGTGAATCTGTGGTAATTTAGAAATGAGTCATTATGGTCTCACAAATATAGCCGAATGATCACAAGCTCCATCTACAGGTGGAGCCATGTGACTTATCCAGCAGGGACACAATGCTGTCCCTGCTGACCACAAGCTTATGGGTGGACTTTTTAACAATAATGAAGGAGGGACTTTTTTTCTTGTTAATAACAGAATAACTACCGTAAAACTTCAAAATAAAAGCCCATCCCAATTAAAGCCCTATCCCTTTCTTTGGTGTGCAGGGCTGCACGTCTAGAAAAAAAAAAAAGAAAGGCCTCTGCGTATTTGTGCGTGGAGATAGTTTATGGATCAGAGAAAGAAGGAGGAAAATCAGCAAGACAAAAAAACAACAACAAAAAAAGATTCACGACAAGATCTGTCCAAGAAAGAGAGAGTACTGCTCGTGTGATGCCTTACAAAGCAAGATCACATTGGTGATTTATACAATATGTTCAGTGATATCTTCATTTTGTACACACTATTATATTCTCACTGGAGTACATTTACAATTTGAAAGTGTTAACCACGTTTGCTGTGCATGGGTTTTTGCGATATTCATCTCGTATTCAACTAAAGGGAGGGTCATGATGACTTTGTCAGTTTTATAGTAATCGAGTCCTGAGATATTAAAACCCAAACCACTCTCTTCTGTATGATCTAAAGCATGTATTTTTAGCGTCTGAATCAAACCTCATCTAGAACGTGATGATGCATTTCTTTGACTGGGCTCAGCTGGACTAGCGGTTAGCTCGCGTTCCATGTACGGAGGACAGTCCTCCAAGCGGTTCAAATCTGACCTGCAGCTCCTTTCCGGCATTTCATTCACCACTCTCTCTCCTGATTTCCTACTCCATCCATTGTCCTCTCCAATGAAGGCATAAAAGCCAAATTAAAAATAAAACACTCAAAAAGAAATCCCTCTACTCAACAAATAGTTCATGGAGAATATTTTCAGTCACGCTCAGGGACATCATAGCGTCTTTGCAGCTCGATCATTCGATCTCTACTTAATTCCAAACTCCTAAAGTGTCTTCCTCTTATCATAGAAGTGTGACAAAATGTTATCGCTTGATGTATCGCATCATTCAATTTATTCCAACTGATCCGCATCTCATCTGATCCAAGAGAACCTTGAACTAGCTGGGCCTTCACTTCTGTGTGTTTGTGTGTGTCTGTGTGTGTGTGTGTGTGTGTGTGTGTGTGTGTGTGTGTCAGGGCCATCCTGAAGCCCACCTGCCACATCAGATGAAGCTGTCGAGGCGTTCAGGTCCATCTCTCTGATTTATTGCTGTTGGCACATCGATTGCACACACAGCCCCAGACCTTGGCCAAACACTTAGGCAAATTTATACACACCACTTCTTTAGCATGGAGCTCACATCGCTGCCTGCTGGCCTCAGTCGATCCATGCTAGACTGTGTGTGTGTGTGTGTGTGTGTGTGTGTGTGTGTGTGTGTGTGTGTGTGTGTGTGTGTGTGTGTGTGTGTGTGTATCCTGCATCTGTTCAATCTTATTAACTACAAAAACACACGCAGACACACGTCCAAACACATCCGCCTGTGCATAAAGTGTGTGTACACAAAGCATATGTTACGGCAGCCTCACTGTACACACCAAAGGCAACATTTAAACATTTACACTGATCTACTTTAAACATGGGAAGACAGAACATGTGGGAGAAAAAAAAAACCCTGATGACAGCATGTATGAATCAGCTGACAGAGTCTAATGAACCTTTGAAAAGTATGATGAAGTCAGCAGTCGACCCGTGACACTGCGCCTATAGCAGCATGAGCGGCTCATCCTTTGTAACAACGCTCCGGCTGTGCATCTCATGACAGAAGTTCAACTTCTTTTGCTCCCTGTGCTGAAAGTTGGATTAGTTTTCAAACTTTGAAGTGTTTGCTGCTGATTTTTTTAAAAATGTTTGCAGCCAGTCTCCAGCTTCTCAAGGTCCTCAAAGTGTCAGGGAGAGAGAGAGAGTCTGATTTGAAAATTAAACGTGTATTGGCTTTTCTGCAGCCTTGAGTTATGTTTTCAGGACGGAGTCTGCATCCAAGCCAACAGTGAGGACTTCTCAGACTGCTGATCATGTGAAGGCAGCCCTGAAGGCTCTACACATGATAAGCAGGAAGAAGAGGGTGAAACATTTAGTCAAGCTTTCTGACCACTCATAGATCATTTAGTATGAAACCATAAAGGTTGTTTTTTAAACGACTTATTGAGATAACTGTTAGATGAAGCCCAAATTATGTGAGCTAAATAGGAAATCTGATCAGAAGACAAAAATGAAACCAGAGGTTGGTTTTAAGTCACTCAATGTACAGCCGTCATCTGATTGGCTCTGCTTTTAAAAGTCATCGAAAATCTAGACATGAGTTGATTAAACTTTGAGAGCTGGGGAGAGGAGCCGCTGAGATCCCAGAGATCTTTTGAATTCTGTTGATTCTCACACCTCAGGCTTTGTGGAAATATAACCAGTCAAACAGTCTCCCAATAACTAAAATTAATATAATTTTTTTTTAAGATAGGACAAATTTAGGAATATAACAGGTTATTGACTGATTTTAATTCTAGTTTCCCAAAGTCCCTAAAAAAACCCAAACACTCACTCCTAACATGGGATGATTATGATGTAAATTCAGAATATAGTGCCCAGAGGAGTGTGGGAGAAATTGTTGTTTACCACCAGCCAATAGCATGATAAGAAAAGCAGGCCACTGCTTGGGGCCTGGGTCAAGTAGGGGCCCTGAAGGGCCGACAAATCATTAACCCCAGGAGTGGCTCAAAGTGTGCAAAAAATGGAGATGACACCTCCCTCGGGGGGCCCCAATCCGACAGCGCTAACTCTTGTTGAGCTGCAAAGAGTCGCATGAGTTGTTCCTGTGGAAACCGAAGTTTGTCAATGAAATGCAGAGGAATGATCCTCTCCCACTCAGTCCCACCGTGAGAAGAAGAAGAAAGAGGAAGAGGACATAGACGAGGCAAAGGTAAGTGGAGCAGATGATTACAAATAAAATGTCTGGATGCTAAAAACGTAACTTTAACTAAGCAGGAGTGACACTCAAGAGGAGACCTCATGTGTTTGTTGTTGGACATTAAACAGTAATTAACCGCCTGGTCTATCCAGCTCTGCTTCCTGAGTCTGACTCGAGTGTGAGATGCAGAGAGTCAGACTCAGGAATATCCACCGACACAAAGGACTTAGAGAAATGTAATAAAAGTATCCTGAATCTTTGTGTTTTTGTCCCATTTAAAATATAAAGCTCAACATATGTGAACCTAAATCTAACCTATGGAGCTTGTGACCTATACAGGTGTTGCACAGCTGGCGTCCCCTTCTTTGGACACAGCTCAGTCTCATGTACAAACACTGCAGTTGCGAATTCAAACATAAAAAAAAATTAGCATGCGAAAGCTTATTAAAAGAAATGACCGTTTGGTCAAATTAATTATATTGTCCGTCGTCATTAAATCTGAGGAGACGGGAGTTAAACTGGTGAGACAGTATTTAAAATCACTTTTTTGACAATTACATGTTTTTTGGGGGGGGTTTTCCGAATGAACAGATGTCTCATTGCATGTGCACAGAATCTAATGTGATCAATTTGTTTAAAAAAAAAAACTCCAGGCCTCCTGCAACAGATGGTCCCGGAGTCAACGTTACAGTTGAGGTCAGATGAGGACGGAGGAGAAGGAGCTGATGAGAACGAAGGCCAGGAGGCGGGCATGCACTTGAACGTGAGGAGATTTCTATTTGGAATCCATTTTCCGAAAGGCGTAATATTGACAAGTGCTAATACTGCAGACTGTAGTCCACTCACACCATCGTCTCCTGGCTTTAAAAGCCAGACCGATAAGAAAAGACAGGCAGGGAAAGGAAGTAGCTTGATTAAGGTGAAAGGATACACACACTGTTTTTAAAACGACCTGGAATAAAGCGCTTTATTTTTATACACCTGTCAGGAAGGTGATCCAAAACACTTGGTGCTAATTAGGACTCGACTAGTTTCAACTTTTGTCTAACAAATGTGGTGTTCCTCACATTCAGGGAGATTATCCGGTGTAATCTGCTTTGTTCTAAGATGCCGTCACATTTTAGGAAACAAAAGAAGATTTCGAGATCTATCAGGCGCTTTCATGTTCTGTTTCTACTCCAAGCCAGGTTAGCTTAACTCAACGCGCTCGTGCTGCTGTCGTTTGTCATGTTTTAGCCTTTTATGCAAAAACAAATTAGGTAACGAATGCCATTTTAACTGAACTAATTATGCCTTCTTCTTGCATGTGAAGTGAATGACGTGAAGTGCTTTGTGTCAGGCTGCAGGAGTAAAGAGAATGTGGTTTGTGAGTGTGGGCTGCTGCTGCTGCACACAGCTCAGACACAGTGACTTCATTTACAGTTTGCATTCCAGGACTGAATACCCAGACAGCTGAACGCACAAGCAAGCAAAGCATGCAGCGTTAACCTCATTCCACACACGCACACACACACACACTTCATTTATATGGCAATCATTCAGCGTAAAAAAAATCTTTGTTTTTAGGAAGGGGAGAAAAAAAACAATGTGCGTCTCAGTGTGTCGTTTTGTGTTTAACCACTAAAGGGATTAGCAGGAAGGAGCAGACGGTACAATGACTCTGCTCCATTCAGCAAAAATATTCAAACACACGAACACATGCAGGGAAACAGATGCTTGCATACTGTAGGAGCACATGCGTTCAAATGCATTTATGCAAACATTTGTGGTAAAGCAGGCTCCCCCCCCCACACACACACACACGCGCACACACACAAACCCACTCAGATACACATTCATATGCATGGAAACACCTTCGTGGACACAGATACTGTACACTGGTGCATGTGCAGCCGCAGATACAAAGAGTCCGTTCGACAGGCTGACAGGTGCAGCTCAGCCATCACTCACTGAGACAGAGTGGTATAAATCTACACTGAACAGGGTTGAGTGGCTGAGCCTTAATCATTCCTAATCTGACTGAGTCTCCTCTACAATACGCTTACTCTGTCTCCCAGCTCTCCAGAGTGGAGGGATTTAAGGATTTTTCAGATAAAGTTAAATCCTGACAACTGTAGTAAGCTTGTTTTTGCACCCTGTAATGGACAAATCACATGAGCTCGGATATCTGCTTAACAACCAGTGACACTATTGATCGAGAACTCATCTTGTCTGCTGTTACAAATTAGCTGCTGCATGTAAACTGATTTTGTGCAATGAACCAGGCTTAGCTATCAACTTACTTTTTCATTAGGGAAACTTTGCCCATTTTCAACCTATTGTGCAATAACCCAGATAAGTATTTAAAGCAAGGATGTCCCACAGTTTAGAAATAAATATAGTAAAAATCAAGTAACTCTATGTACATGTCTCTCTAAGTCCTGACGGAGAAGCTGGAGTCCCGTTGGCTGTGTTGTTGTCAGAGCTGTGTTTACATGGCCGGCTCCTCCCCTTCTGTTAAAAAGCTGTTATAGTCAAATATTAGAGAAAAGAAGGAGAACATACTCATTAAATGTAATATAAGAGGTTTAGGACCTCGACAATTCTGTGCCTGTTTACATGCAATGTAAGGCTAAAAGCTAACTAAAGAGCGCTAACATTAGCCAGTTTACACAACAATGCAGGACATGTAAAATTGAAGCTCGAGCCAATGACACTTCTGTCTGCCTCCTGCACTTAACTCCTTCATGAGCACGAGTGGAGGGGGGTTGGAGGGGGGTTGGAGGTGTGTCGACGGAGGAAAACGGAGGCTTCAGTATGGCCCATGTTTCGGTTTATTGCTGGTGCTCAAGAGCGACATCTACTGGATGAACAAGTTGCACAATCTTCCTTTGAATGCTAGCTGTTCCATATATTTTAGAGGCCTCTCTTTTTGGTTTTATCATGAACGTACAGCACGTCCAAGTGGTACTGGTATCTTTAACTGGATTTCTGAATGTCTGTCGCTACATTTGCAGGTTTTATTTAAGATTAATTCAAACAAATGGCCACTGGGCCGAAACACAGCGTGCATGTATCCAGGAAACAGCCTGCATTTAAGTAATTTGGAGCCATGAAGAACTTAAAAAGGTGCTGCTTCCTACACAACATATGCATGGACATAGTTGTTGTGCTGTATCGTTAACTGTCAATGCAACCGTCTCTCTAAAAGCACAACAGTCTACTCCACAACACAACACAACATTTTTCAGATTTTAGAAGAGTTGTTGAGAATTCAATGGTTTTGTTTGGATGCTTTATCAGCAGAAATGTCAACAGCAACTTTCGTCCACAGACACTGTGAGTGTGCCAACGGTGCTTTGTTGCGTTGAATCTCTGGATCCATCGACTGGTACCTGATGTGTTTGTGCGAGTGTTTGCCAACACATTTCTAGTATTTATCTCATCTGAATTAAAAGCATGGAGGGTAAAGGCAGAGTAGCTACTCAAAACGCTCTTATAAAAAAAAAAAAAAAACACAACCACATGAATTCCCACAGTATGGAGGAAGAACAGCCCATTGTTCCTGCAGGTTGGTTGGGACTGAATCACGGGGGGGTTAGCATGAAACCATACGCTCATTACACTCTCCAGATGTAGCTCCTCTGTGGCAGGTATAGATAAGAAGCTGATGTTGAACTGGTGTATCAGAGGAAGCACATGTCAGATTACTGCCACCCTATAGGACGACAGTTCAGTATGCTGCCAAGTATAGGGGGAGGGGGAATTCTCCATATAGAAAAGATGAACATGTCCACCAAAGGAAGAGAAAGCACGTTAAGCAATAAAGTGAAAGTGACTCAATAAACTGTTCTTACATCAAATAACAAATCAACACAAGTGATTTGTGATCCAGCCTCTGGAGTTAAAACATGCTCGTGATACGTGCATTCGCCCACTATAGTTAATAATCTGCTGCAACACAGCTGTTAGAGTTCACTTGATGTTTTGAAAGACAGATTGAAGAAGTGTTGATGTCACTTTCTCTCCTATCGATCCATCCCTTTTGGTTGGCTGAAAACTCTTTCTTGGGGGGGAAATGGGGGTCAAGCAGGTCAGACACAACTTCATAATGATCCTGCAGGTTCAGGTGTTAAAAAAAAAAAAAAAAAAAAAAAAGAACGATTCATCCAGCGACTGCTGTTGTTCAACTTCAATAACTTCCCAAAACAATGAAGGAAATTCTGACTCATGCTGCAGCTGTACGAAGTAGGCATGCATAGACATTTTTCATGAACTGTTTGTTGTCTCATACTTGGTTTGGAAAGATGGGCCAGTGATTTTAATGTATCAATGTCTGTGTATTCGTCTGTGCTTTATTTATTCATTTATTTATTTTTAACTTCTGAGCCAAGACGCTGGACTCATGTCTTCCAAAAGGACGTTCTTCGCATAGCATCAAATCCAGAGGCAGGGAGGATTTGGTCATTTCCTGTTTCAAAGTCAAACACTCCATCAGTCACAAACATATTCCCATAAAGACTTAATTTAATTTAAACATCCGAGCTGTTTGAACAAATGATACACGCTTTCTTTCTCCCCAGGAGGACGGTTTCATTTATTCAAATACACAAACATTTCCTGTCAACACATGGACACGCACTCTGGCTGTCCCACAGCCTGTCAACAGATGCTGATGTGAACGGGTAGGAGTGGTAGAGTCTGTGCGTGTGTGTGTGTAAGGGTGTGTGTGTAGGTGTGTGTGTAATTTGTATGTGCTGACAAATCTTATAAAAGAGAAATGACTCTAGTTGGATCATTCCCATGATGGGTGTTGAACTCGCTGCACTGGAGTTTTTATGTGAATGTGTGTGTGTGTGTGTGTGTGTGTGTGTGTGTGTGTGTGTGTGTGTGTGTGTGTGTGTGTGTGTGTGTGTGTATATGAGTACAAAGTCTCCAAAGAGGAGACCCTGCAGCTAAAGCCATTTAGAGGGGCTTTAAGTGCTTGAATAGGCCCAGAAACACAGTTCTTTATCAGGGAATTTGGCGTAGATAATCGAAGCTGGCTCCCAACCGCAGAACAGCAATTTTGCACTTTAAGAAAATGAGAGTAGGAGAGCAATGAAGGATGGAGAGATGGAAAGAAAGAGAAAACAAAAAGAGAAACTGCACAGTCGAATTATTCCAAGAGCGGGAGAGGGAAAATCACTGCAATGAAATCTGTGCTTTTGTGCGTCGGGCAAAAAAAAACGACACAGTCGTACAGAAACAGTGACACAGGGACAAAGGAGGGAGAGAGGAAGGTCCTGATGCTGATAGCTCTGTGAGCAGACAGATGGGAAACTAAGTGCACAATGTAGTCTCATATCTGGAGGCGAGAGGAGCATCACACTCTATCTTAGTTCGGGGGATTTTTTCTCACGCTTTGTTAAAAGAAACTTGCAGAGCTGTAAAAACAGACTTTATACCTGGTTGATATAAACTGGTTAGCCTGGCGAAAATGTGTCTTTGCCCTCTTATTGGCGACTGTTCCTTCCTGTTCCTTATAACACAGAGTGGAGCGGGTTAAATGAGCAAATTGACTTTTTTTAAATTACGAAACTGAAAGTTAAAAAAACTGAAAGTTAAAAAAATAAGTACACAGACAGTTAAAGTCTTAATGAGCACAGGAAGGACAAGTTATGGGATTACTAAAGTAGATTGTTCAGCAGGCAGCTAAGCGATGGACTGTTCGGTCTGCAATGTCATTTTTTGGTCTGTTTGAATGAGCAGATGAAGTTGCATGCACAGGCCACTATATAAATAATGTATTGTTAATTTAAAGTGTATGTTTATAATCCAATAGTTTCACTGGATATGATGGGAAGGCATCTGATCTTTCTGACTAATACTTGAACAGTCAGTCAAACTGTCACTGCTCCTCTGAACACTTGTTCAGCTGTTTTCACATATGCACTCTCCTGACCTGGCTGTTCCCATAATGCACCTCACCGTGGGAGACTATTTTCAGATGGGAGGGCGAGTGGTGGGCTCTCCTGAGACGTGAACAATCCGACGTTCATACATACAGCTGCCCCCTGCGAATATCAAGACTTTTTCATCAGATTTCTGCCCAGTGATTGTGTTAAAATCAGTCTGAGAGAAAGCAGGAGGTTAAAATAACTCATGCTGCAGATAATTTGACAGAAGCCTTTTGGCTGGGATGGACAACAAGAGCGGAAAAAAACTGCTAAATTTTGGTAATTGCCTCCTCGTTTAGCCACTCGGGCAGGTCACTGACCGCAGTGGGTCACCGATCAGCAACTGGTTCAAATGTACGTATACCGTTTCCCAAGTCTGGCAATCAAGCAGCCCCCCAGTAAACCAGCACAGGGCCAAAAATAAGCAACCCAACTGGGACCTCGTCACTCTTGGCCACAGCTTCCATTGAAGCAGGGATCAGCCCAGATGGGTTGATGACAGGCTCTTGGGGGGCTTATAGACCTCATATAGAATGCAACCCACTTGGGACCCATATGTTACGTATTGTTTGCTATTTACATGGTATACCTATTTCTAATTAATATGCATGACCACATGCCGGAAAGAACAACCAGCCGAGCAGGCAGGATGACCCAAATCTGATTTTTTGGGGGGTTTTTTTGCTCAAATGTAACTTCTATGTTTTTTCAGCACATTCAGTCAGATTCCTACTTGTCCTTAAATCACACAGAAGTCGGATCTTTTGCAATGCGACGTCAGGCTGAAAAGCACTGAACAAAAAAAAGCCCAACTCTGTTTGAAGTGAACCCAATGTAAGCCCGACATGGATGTGTAAGGTGGGCTAAGACACAATCAAGACAGCTGCCTTTCAGAAGACGATTTCCCCTCAACGACTTACAAAGAATCACAATATTGTCATCATTTAAGTACTTGTGAGAGTTGTAACAAAGACTGTGTATTAATACAGCAGAGATGCTCAATAAGCAGACACTCTTTTACACCCACACGTGTAGGCGGGCAGGAAATAGTGCAAACTTAACTGATATCGTGTGTCAAATACTTGTTGATGATAGAGAATGTTATTCTTTTTCCTTTCAGATGGAGAATAACAAGCCGCAACTCTTGATCGCATAAGAGCGCTCTCACACCCACAATCTGCAAAACCCAGGGAGGTTATTTACGAGTAGGTTTGTGTATTTATGTTCTCCTTCTAACTGTCGTTTATGTTGCTATTTATGCTTCTAATCCTCTCTCTTCAAAGCCTTTATCTCTCAACTGCAACATTTCCTTGGCACTACCAGGACTCCTACTTGAATGTCGTATATTTAAAAAAAAAAATACCAAGAAAAAGGCGCCCATACACATATAGAAACCAGGGAACACAACACATACAACACAACACACACACACACATTCCCAAACACAGCACACAGGAGATAATGTAGCTGCTCTTTCGGCTGCCTACGTTGCAGATGCCAAGCTTACAGAGGAGGAATAGCACACTTGATTAAGCACTGCCACTTAAATCAGCCACTCACACACACCTACACACACACATGCACACATTAAGACATATGCATACCTTAGGGCAAGAGGAAACATCCGAACATACTCACAAACACAGCCAAAGAGGCCTTCATGTGCATCTGAGAGTGAGGCTCTGTGTGTGTGTGTGTGTGTGTGTGTGTGTGTGTGTGTGTGTGTGTGTGTGTGTGTGTGTGTGTGTGTGTGTGTGTGTGTGTGTGTGTGTGTGTGTGTGTGTGTGTGTGTGTGTGTGTGTGTGTGTGTGTGCAGATGTTTGATGTGTGTGTGCAGGGTTGTCTGTGGATGCTGTGTGTGTCATCTATCCGTATGTCATCTCTCCTCTGATGTGACCTTTACACACAGATATTTTCTTGCCGCCCTGCCAGCAACACTGCTAACACAATTACACTGGGCTAATGAACAGAGGACCCTGATAGAGTGCTGCACACACACAAACACACGTGCACACACACACACACATTCCCGACATGCATATCAATCTCCCCGAAAAGGCTACATTTGCATCTTTAATATAAATGAAAGTGCTTATTAAAGTGCACACAGCAGTTCAGATCGGATGGAGGAAGAGCTTGTGTAAATCCAGAGCGTTTAACCCCTCGCTTTCCTCCTCTCCTCTATTAAACACAGTCTTTCTTTTCTCATCTTCCATGTCTCCACCAGGGTCAAACTGATGAATCAGCTGGCTCATACAGCACTTTTGTTCAGCTGAACCCGAGGAGGCGTCTTCAGATTGTTTTGTTTGACTACAGGCTCAGACTCAGAAATAGTCAAATTACAATCAAACTTGTGTTTTGTTTATGGATTCATCAGGTCCTGCTTGTCAGCCGAGTGTTTGAGCACCGTGCACCGTGTCAGAGGATTTCTCAGATCTTCTTCAGCATGAAGGTGGTCCAGGAAAGTGTATTTTTAAAAAAAGAAACGATCCCCTCGTTGAATAGGCTTGTCTAACGTCCAGCATGCAGGCTCTAATCCGACCTGTGGCCCGAGCATTTCAAGAGAGGGGGCGTGGTCAGCCACAGTTCATTTACATATTTAAAGCTACAGACACAGAAACAGCCTGTTGTGAGCAGGGCTGAAATAGAGGGGTTTATAGACATGATCAGATATAGGATCAGAGTGGATTTACAACAACACACTTCACACACATGTTGAAGAGGAGCTCTGACACTGATTTCAAATGAAGAGGAGGAGAAGATGTGACCTATAGTTAGTAAACTAAAAGGACCCAGCAGAATTCTCATCTCTTTTTGGTTCTTTTCCAGAAGCAGATTACTTCACAACCTGACAGTTCACAGTCTCCCTTTTAAAAAAACTTTCACTGGTATTAAACAAATTGTGTTTTTATCCAGCAGTGACTGACCTATTATACTGTTAAGTGCAGTTGCGTAATCAGTTGCTGCTCCGATATGCATATAGAATAAAATGTTAAGCAAAGCTCACCGAGTGGCCCCAAAATAAAAAAAATAACCCTTAAAAAGGAAAGTTTCAGCATAAATCCCTCAGTAAATCTATGACTAGCGTCCACAGAGCAAATGTCTGACCTACCCTCACTTCCTGTCACAATATATTCAGATAATATATTCTGATGCTCTGGTTGTAAATTGGTCTCTATAAGCCTGAGGTAAGCCTCCAGGTGCTCTGCACGGAATGAGGTGAAATCTGATATTGCTATCATGTAATTCAATTGAAATGTTTCCAGTTACTAAATACAAGCTGTCATCTCTATTTATGTGTCATTCTGAGCACCAGTGTCAGATTATTGATGGCTGAACAATTCACTAAAGTCTAACTTGACACTAGATCAACAACAGGCCTCTCTGCTTAAGAGCCCTGAGACAAAGTCTTATCAAATGAGAGTCAGGAGTCTGATTTGTCTCCACCCAGGAGGGCTTGATAGAAAAACACTGAAGAAACTGTGCTCCGTTTCTACTTCTAATCAAATGTAGATCTACATTTTTGACATGAGGTTTCAGTCACAGAGGAAGAAGGGGATGTTGAGTTGTAGTTGATTTTGATTGGACGGTATGCCGGGCGGCTGCGTCTGGTTCTGATTATCACGTCTGAGAGCTGACAGCATTCCAGCTCTGCTGCAGGCCTGCGACCTCACCGGGGAGAGGGGGGGAGGGGGGGGACCACTGTGCATGTGTACATGTCAAAGAAGTATGAAATGTTTTGGCTTTGATAAAAACAAAGCTGATGAAGGTGCGCAAACGACGTTTCCTTCTTGAAGCCGATGAGCTAACTCCACCGTGGCCAACAAGAACGCCGCTTAGAGCTGAATCCCCAGCAGCTGCTGCTGCTGCTCTGCAGCTGAACTTCACCTCCGACCTCCCTGTGGGTGAGTGAACCATAATTTACCTACAAGGAGTAATAAAGTATCACAACTGTGTTATTGCAGGATAATGACATGTAGGGCAGCCGTACAAAAAAAAGAGACATATTGAGATGTGGTTCATGAGCAGTTCAGGAAAATGAATTGTTCAAGTTAATTATCTACAATTATCCCGCTCTCCACAATGACCGCTGCAAGAATAATTCATAACTGTCTGACAGAAGTCCATGTTTTCAGACTAAATGAAGAATAACAATGAGGAGCAATAGCAGAGGCTGACTTGAGCAAATATGAACAGATTTTGAAAAAGGACCAGCAATGACATCATCAGGGAGTCAAATTTGTAAATGGACTTCTTCAGCACTTTTCTAGTCTCGTGACGAATCAACGGGATTTTTTACACCGCAGTTCACATTCACTCAGTGACACTAGATCAACAACAGGCTGAGCAGAAGGAGCAGTTATGGATTCACCGTCTTACCCGAGAACAGTTCAACACGTGACTACAGGTCAAACCCCCGACCATCAGGGTGAGACGACCCACTCTACCACTGAGCCACAGGCAATACTGGGCCTTCAGGATAACAGTGACAGCCGAGGCGGTATCAAGGTTTGAAAGGAGAGCACCTTGATCTGTTCTTGCTATTCAACATCTGCCACTATGTTTGATTTTACCTCCATGACCGAAATTAGAAAGTGCGTGTCCTCAAAAAGGACTTGTACTTTTAAATAAGTCAGTCTGAGAGGAGTGTCGCAGATGACGGGGACAGGAGAGAACTCACCAGATATGACGAGGCTATAAAACAACTGGGAGGAGACCAGACTTCCCTCTTTCTTCATTCAGACGCCTGTGAGTCACATCACTTCCAATAACACACACATCTTATTTCTGAACAGTTGAACGCTTTAGTTGCTTGTGTTAACATGACTTCTTAACCTACTGTAACCCCCCCAGCCCCGCTCTCTGACTGTATGCCTATCAGTCATAAGAACCAGAGGGCCAGCTCACAGCACTTCTATGTAACAATTACAGATATTCATGATTTGCTCTTGTTAACTTTAAAGTCATATT
Source organism: Symphodus melops (assembly GCF_947650265.1). NCBI lineage: Eukaryota > Metazoa > Chordata > Actinopteri > Labriformes > Labridae > Symphodus > Symphodus melops. The sequence continues at coordinate 2,608,610 of NC_136703.1, forward strand.
TCAGCAGGGTGCAGCGCTGAGGTGTAGATTTTGGCAGGCATGCGCCCGTGGGGATTCATAAATAATCAGCTGCATATGTAAGCTGTCCTGCTGTAGAGTGCTGGAGAATCGGAAATTGTTGTTTTTCTTTGCGTGTGGAAATCAAACATCTTAATACACCAACCGTTCGCTCAGTGATATCATTACTTTCAGACTGTAAGTAGAGGAATAATGTCTGGTGTTGAGAGTCTGATTGAGGAATTATACTGTATGTGTTCAAATTAATAAATGTAGATACTTTGGAAAACCCAACACTGGTCAGGCTCCAGATCTGTTTTTTTCTTCAGAAACTTTTCATTCAGGATCAGTCTATTCCTGCTATTAAGAAAAAAATATGTCCGTTTTCTCCGAATAAATCATGATTCATAGCGTAACTTACATCAACCTATTAAAAACTTTAATGCAACTCTGAAAATAATGTTTCCTCTCGCCTTCAGACTTTCAATGGCTGCAAAAAAAAGAAATAAAATAAAATCGCAGAAGCATTGATGCACAGATGCATCAGTACAGCGGCAGGTACCTCCTTTCAACTCAGGCTGTCATTGGCTGGAAACACGGGATGGAAGGTCGAAAATGGCGCCATTACAGAAAATACAGAGGGGACATTGGTACAGCGGTGTCAGATGTGAAGGTATCCATTGATCTCTATGGATGCGATGTGTTTGGATTACATCTTTTTTTGGATGTGGATTACGGGGACCGTTGCTGATGCACGGAGGACAATAAAGCTGCAAACGGTCTGACAGATGTGTAGCTTGTGGCTGCTGGCTTATCAGTGGATGTACCATTTGTAATATCCTTACAAGGTCACCTGTGTGCCAGCTTATTGAGTCAGAAAAGGGATGGACCAATTACTTTCATTCAAATAAATGTCTACTCCAATAGAAGACAGTTCCTTTAATGACACAGGTTGCAAATGAGAATGTGGATCTATAAAAAAAAAAGAAAGAGATTGAACGATCAGTCCACAACATAAACCTTTAAACAGGGACACCGCGAATGATGAATTATAAAGAACCTTAGATACATTTATGTGAAGACAGATTTATGATGGTCAAATATAAAGATGAAAATGACCTTAGAATGACCTCTAGAAAAGACCTACAATGACCACCCAGCTCAATAAGAGCAGTCTTCTTCAACTGTTTATAAAAGGAACTCTAGCTGTTTGAAAGTATTGCCAAAGAGGTCAGTGGGGGAGTAGACGTGTGCGCACACACACACACACACACACACACACACACACACAAACACACGCACGCACACAAACACACGCACGCACACCGCAGGCCCTTCTCATGGTGACCGGTTGATGCAGCTCCTGCTGGAAAATGAAAATACTGCTCCATGTTGGAAGTATCAGAGTAATCCACAGCCAGAGACCTGCTGCTGCTGAATAAATACTCAGTCGGACTATGTTACAGCTACAGTCCTTCCTGATGCTGCTGTTAAACAGTTTTTCCTTCAGTCATGTGAAGGGGACACCCCAGGGCCCGGGGGTCAAGGAGGGCGTGAGAGCACAGACAGAGACGGACAGAGACAGAGGCTGAAGGGATCCTCTCTCTGTGGACGAGCTCTGAGCAGCAATCCAATCCTGTAAACATGCCGAGACACGACCCCAAGAGGATGCTGGGAGAAGATCTCCAGAGGAGTTCACAAGATTATTAAGACCAGAGTCCATCACGACAGATCGTTCAGTCTCAAACCAGTCCTTCAAATTTCCTTAGATCTGCTTGCTCACTTGTCTTTTTTAGAAAACATTACAAAAGTGTAACTGCATGTGAGGGATCAACGCAATTATCATGTTTATCCATCTGGCGCTACAGACTGAACATGTCTAAGAAAGACATCGGCTGATATATCGCCCCCCCCCCTAAAGTCTCATATCGGTCGGCCATAATAAATATTAAAATAAGCAGAAAGACATTTACAAGCATTCTAGCTGACCGAACAATCTTGATCTCTGCAAAAGTGATTACTTTTTATGTCTCTATACAGACCGAGAAAACATCCAGCCGTTCTGTTTCTCCTGAACATGAATACTTTCAGACTGAAATCCAACCTTACAAAGCTTATGTTCACCATTTTGATGAAAGAAATGAAGCACAAGATCCACTGAATACTCTTTATCAGGAATTGAGACATGAGTGAAAAACGTATATTTGAAATATTTACTTTTCTCTGTTGGGTTAATGGAACCAACAATTTTTGCTCCCTGATTTCTCACTCCCTAATCCACCGTCCTATCTCTAAATTAAGGCATAAAAAGCTGTTAAAAAAATAAACCTTCAGGAATAATAAGAACAGAACTAATTAGCAGCACCTATCTGGATGCAGAGCGAGACACCGTGAACTCAACAAGCAGCGGCTAATAAAGTCCTTCTCAGTCATAAAGGTCGGATCAAATCAAAGCTGACCTTCACTGTGGAAACGTATAGACCACGAAGATATGGAGAAGAGCAACTCAAGAACGGTCTGGTGAAAAGAACAATAAACTGGTTGTGTATTTAGAGCAGCTCTGCCTCTGACAAATGATGGTGTGAAGTGAAAGCCCCACCCTGAAAACAAGCATTAGCTTTATTTGCCAGGACGTGTTGGCACAGAGTGAGGGGGGCCATAATCCATTTTTACAAACATATATCTGTTTGCAGTTGCCAGTGTTAGAAATGTGACAGTTTCCTATTAAAAAAAAAAAAAAAAAAAAAAAAAGCCTGCGTCCCAAATTCTGGTTGTTTGGCCCGCTTTCAATCAGCTAATGTTACACTTTTTAAGCTCCTGGAAGGCAGCAGCAGCCAACTTTCTTCGTTCTCAAAGGCTGCTTGTGTTGATTTGTTTTTGCCTGGCTCCATAAGTTTTTTGAACGTTTCCGTCACAGAGCACTGGAAAACTATTAACACGTTCAATGGCACTTTTATTTTTTTCTATTCTAGTTGATTGGCTCGGTTTCTGTCTAAATGCAGTCCTGTCAGATATCCAGGTTTTTTTAATGATTGTAGTTTGAAAAAAAAAAGTGGAGAGGAACATTTTTGAAATAATATGAAGCAAGTCACAAAGAAGTGTCATTTCACACGGATGTGAATCACTGTCTGAAGGCGTCAGCACGTTCTCTGAAGAGCATCCTCACAAAGACAAGAGCTCGTTCACAGGGACTGAGACAGACGGTTGACGTGTCGGTGAAATAACGGGTGGAAGCCAAATCAAACTACATTCATCTGAAACCTTAGAAACCGAATCAAGACGAGCCAAACTCATATCTGTCAGACATGATCTGGTCTACAGCAGAGATTCTGGATACAAGTCTGGTCCAAACTTTTTCAGATTCTGATGATGCAGAAAACATTGGATTGACTGACTTCAAAATGCTTTCCTATCAAGGACTGTTCATCAGCTCACGCCTTGATTGCTTACAATAATTGTTGCGTACACCTGAAGTGTGGTCAGTGTTCATGCAGGGACTGAAACGTCTCATGCGTGAGGAAATACTCTCCAATCGGTCGGAATTTCTTACAGGAATATCAGCAGGATTAATGTTTTGCAGACGCTGCTCCAAAGACACAATTTTTATGTCGTTTGCATTTATCACTGAAGGCAAATGACACGGTTTGAAAACGAGGTGCAACTGTGGCTGGATTTTTTTTGTTGGAGTGGCAGAAGCAGCTTTTCAAGACAGTTCAGGGCACAACGTTAATCCTCCTGAACCATGACCTGCTCATCCACTCAAACGGTGTCTGAAGCTCCGTCAGGTCACATCACGGTCAGCAGTGATGAATGGAGAGGGCCCTCGCTACGGTGTGGTTCTTATTACGAAATGACCCAACACTGTAGGTACAGTGGTTTGGCTCCCAGCAGGGTCCGACTGACAGCTTTTCACACGAGCACAAATGAGCCGCACCGACTTAGCGAACAGACTCAAGTTCACTTTCATCAAACAGATTCGGCGTGAAAACGCTCAAAAGGATGAACATGTTATTTGTTATTTAATCTTAAAGGTGGGGAATATTGGCTTTAATATTAACAATCAGAAACTGTTTCAATCTGAAATTTGAATCAGCGAATGTTCAGGCTCTAATCAAGAATCTCTTCACATTAGAAATACAAACAATATCTTTGATAAACCAAATGGTGTCGCACCAAAAACACCACCATGTAACCAAAGCCACCTCTCCTAAAACAGTGCAGGTCTGTGGGAAGAGCGAGAAACACCACACTGCTCCTTTCATGCATACTAATTATGTCTGCGTGACTGTGTGTGTGTGTGTGTGTTTTTGTGAGTGAAAGAGAGAAGGAGAGTTCCAGAGATTGTGAAAACAAGTTCCATCTACGGTGATAAAAATCTGTTAATCTGGCTGTGCTGGCCCCTCTCTCTGTTTCGGCCCCGCTCATTTCCCCACAGGCCCTCCGGAGTGGGCTCACACTCGGCTCTACGACTGATTCACACTCACACAGAGAACCAGATGTTTGGACAAAGTTGATAAACTGGTCGCATTTCGAGTAGTAATCCCTCATCACTGTGTCAATGTACTGACAAACTCTTTCGCCAGCAAGCACATTTCACATAAACAAGACATCAGCAGGCGTAACTGTAAAGACATAATCAACACACGAATGTCAAACACCACGTCTGCTCAACAGCAATCCTTTCCTCTCTGATTACACTGCAGACTCATTTTGTGCAAGTGAAACCATGCAGGAGACAAAAACAGCATCTCATTTAAACAGTGTGTGCATATATGCAAGATTGCATGTGAAGGTCAACGAAGGTCACAGGCCTGAGCAGAAACGTGCATCTTTGCACGCTGTGTGTTGAGAGTTAAAAAGCCCCTGCTCTGGCCCTGTAGCCTCTTTTTTTTTTTCCTTCTCCCAGCCTGCAAAATGTGGAAAAAATGCGCTGTGACTCCAAGCGTGAAGCAAAGTGCCAGAAACGCTAAACCAGGACAAACGCATAAAAACCCATGGCTCCATTAGCTGCGTTCCAGGCTTAGCCTGGCACGGCTCGGTATGGTTCACTTTGCCTGTTCGGAAACGGATTTCAGAACAACAGCTGCACACGAAAACAAATTCCCTAAAAATCCATTATTCAATCTTCCACAAAGACAGATATGAGGGTGACATCACTGATTAAACCAGACCTCATGTGTCATAAAGAGCCGCTTGTCTGCGTCTTCATCGATGTGACGACCCTGCTCTGAAGCGTCCCCACTCAATGCAGTAATGTCTCCATCTATGCAGTAATGACACTGAACATCAAGCAGAAGACTCCCAATGACTTCTGATGACATCAGTGAAGCATCTTATTGAAACGATTATAACAAGGCAGCACGATGCAGCCCTGTGCACTCACACAGCTGTGACAGTTTACAGTGAAACAGTGTGAAGTGTGGATCTAATCAGAGAGGGAGGAATGCGACCTCTCGCCCCGACCAATGGCCCTCTGCGGCCGCTGCAGCAGCCTTATCTGATTGGTCTGTCTGGCACGGTAATCATTTCCAGAACCGAAAAAAGGGGGCCGCCAAAAACAGGAGGGAAGAGTGGGGGGGGGAGCTGATTGAAGAAGGAGTGCTGAAAAACACTGCAAGCTGCTCAAGATGAAATACGTCTGTACATTAAAAACAACACAGACCATGTTGTTAAATGATTTTCAGATAAACCAATCAAACATAAGTCAAATATTTTTAAGCCATAAAGAATAACCATTACATATGACACAGCTGCAGATGGTGGAAGTTAAAGAGTTAGCATAGCATAAATCACTGTGGAAGAGGTCTGAAAAGAAAACTGGAGCGTGCAGAAGTAAAATGGAAATGAACAAACATTCGTTTACATTTGGTGTTTCTCAAAGCTGTAACTATATATATATATATATATATATAATACATAATCTGCATCACTGAGGTTTAACATAACCTCAGGCTGAATATTTACACCTGACATGTTTAAGATACTTATTGTGATGAATGATCATTAAGAGTGTGGACTGTACACAATATGCAGTTTAAGCTTTGTCTTCTGAATACAACCATCTCAACGTTGATCGGTGAAGCCGCCATGAAGAAAGCTGAACAAACTGAACTGCAGCGAAAACTAGGAAACATGCACAACGCAGAGGACTATATCGTCTATTTGTTTCACGACATCACGGATGAATTCATAATTCTGCATTATGAATGAAAATGAAAACAGTAAAGTGAATGTCGGTAAACTTGGAACACCTGAAATAGCGAGACGAGCTTTTCTTTGTGGTCTGGTTGTTTACTAAAACGTAAAACTTAACCAGTGTTTGGAGTTCTGATGATGACTGGAGTGTTTGCTCCATATTCCTGCAGTTTGTTATCACCGAAATAGTCACTAAGCCACTACGACCTGCAATTTCTAACTCTCTGCCACTCTCTCTCTCTCTCACTCTCTCTCTCTCTCTCTAACACATACACTTCCTGCTCTCTGTATTTTTCTCCATGCAACATGTTTTTTTCTTCCTGGTTCTGAGCATCAGCATGCAGAGCAAAACCCATCAGTAATCCCCTGCTGCTCT
>NC_136703.1:2615377-2782940 GCF_947650265.1 Symphodus melops
TGTGTGTGTGTGTGTGTGTGTGTGTGTGTGTGTGTGTGTGTGTGTGTGTGTGTGTGTGTGTGTGTGTGTGTGTGTGTGTGTGTGTGTGTGTGTGTGTGTGTGTGTGTGTGTGTGTGTTGGGAGGAGTGTCATTCTTCTCACTGACTCAGCATTTCTGCGGCGCCTCGTCATTCCTGTCATTTCCCTGCGGTTTGCTCACAGCTGGAGGCAAAGTGGGACCTGCCATCAGATCCAAATGTTTAAAACTCCAGATCCATGGCACTTTGTCTTCACCTTGTACTTCTCCCCAGCTCGGGAGATAGTTTCTGATGGTGAAACACTAATCACACAAACGCTGCTTTGTGTTTGTTACGCTCCGTTCCTATTGTGGGAGAGTAGAAACTGGACTCCTGCAGAGCTTTGTTTGGTCACTCACTCAGTATGAAGACAGAACTTCTTGTTTTATTTTTCACAGCAGGAAAAGGCAAACAGTTGAGTAAGACGATGAAGACAACAACAGTGAAGATAAGGCCCGTCTGTACGATCAGATCTCAACTTTAACTGTGTTCTTTATGCTTTTCTGAGACAACATTTTCAACAAAAATGAATCTTGCTTTTGCCTGTAACGATATGTTAAATGGACTTGAGCTTGTATTGCACTTTTACACTGCAGGTCAAACTTACACATTGACACACTGATGGCAGAGGCTGCTGGGTACTGAGACCATCAGAGTCTAATTCCACACATGTGGCCGACCAAGCAGCGGGAGCAAATTGGTGGTTACGCGTCTTTCCCAAGGACTCATCGGACACGAAGTGTTTCCATCATCATCCATTTTTTCCTCTAAATTTGACCCAAAAGCAGAAACAGTTAGCATCATGTTAGCCCGCTGCACTTTTATGATTGATGCGCCTCATGGAGCCGAGTCATCAAAACAAGAAAAGACAGCAAAATGAAAACACGAAGTGATTCACCCAAATGAGCAATTATCATATTTCAACTCTCTCTTTCCATCCTCTCTCTCTCTCTCTCTCTCTCTAATCACTTCCAGAAAGACCACAGTTTGCATTGCACAACCTCATCCTCAGTGCCTTTGTGTCTTCCCACCCGCTCCTCCTCCTCCTCCTCCTGAGTCGTCTCATCTGAGTCACTTTGTCAGAAATGCCGACTCTCTCTCTCTCTCTCTATCTGCTTCGCTGCTTCCAGCTCCCCTGTCTCTCTCCTCTCATTTTCCTCCAGTTTTCATTTTAGAAAAGCCTCGCCTCAGTTGTTTTCTCCTTTCTCTTCCATCTACGTTCTCTGTTGTTTTGTTTTTATTAGTTAATAAAGACAAAAGCACAAAATAGAGCTCTCTCAGTTTGAAGTATTTTAGGTTTTACGCGGGGGGGGGGGACAGTCGGACAGGAACAAGAGAAACCCTGTCGTCTGAAGGTTTTCTGATCCTCCACTCTGTATGCATGTTATTGGTTTGAATTTACATCTTGCAGCTCCGCTGTTGTTGGGTTTTTTTTTCTAATAATTGCTCAAAAGTTGGAGAGAACTGAAACATCTGTCGCTGCCTTCCCTTTAAACTTTTCACCCCGACAACATTCCAGTTTTCTTCATCCTCTTACATCCGCTCAGTTCTGCCTCCCTCCCTCCCTTCGGAGAGCCTCACCAACAGACAGCAGAGCGGACAGTACAACAACACTTCCACCTCTCCTATCCCTCCTCCTCCTCTCTCCTGTGTTCTTCATCTCTACACACGGTGTGCTGCGAAAACAGGCTCCAACACAGGTCGTGTTCCTGTTTACAAACTGCTGCAGCTTCTCTGTCTCTGCTCACGTTTCTTGCGTCTCTGTGGCGTCGGTGATGCCGTGGTTGGATTGCACGCCCCATGAACAGAGGCTGCTGTCATCAGGACGGGCAGCCCCGCCGCATCTCATTCCAAACTCTCGCTCCCTGATTCTCTGATTCTATCCACGGTCCGAGCACGACATAAACTGATAGAAAGCCTGCAGTGCGCGTTCTGTGACATCATGACTATGAAGTCGTTCTCTTTATGAAGAAGCTTCAACTCAAAGGGCTTTACGCAAGATCGCCCGGAGGGGAAACTGAAGATGAAGACGATGGATCGAAACCTCTCCTCTCAGAAACCTAACCACAGTCTTTGTTGGCTTCCACGGTGATTGAAATCTGGCGCTGCGACGACAAATTAAGTTGTCAATATGACTCTTCAAATCAAACAGAGGTTTCAGTGCAGGGCTGCAGTTTGGCCTTCGCTTTCCTTCCCCTCTACCTTCCTCTTCCTCCCTCCTGCAAATCCACAAGATCTGGGGAACATCTGACCAGCACTACAGATAACAGAAGACAGATCTGCATCTAAGAGGGGAAAAAACAAGAACGGAGAGCTCTAAGTTTGACCTCGGCCCGGCGCTAAATATACACGAGGAGAGTGTGTGTAAGAAATATAGACACTTCCTGATTGGACTAATGTTGAAGAAGAAGAGGAAAAGCAAAGAAGTTGAGTCATTTCAAAGCAACACACACACACACACACACACACACACACACACACACACACACACACACACACACACACACACACACACACACACACACACACACACACACACACACACACACACACACACACACACACACACACACACACACACACACACACACACACACACACACACACACACACACACACACACACACACTTTTTGCTGCCTCGACTGTTCAGACAGAACATAAGGCAGAAATTGGCCATTTGGGACAACAAACACAAGCTGTATGTTCTGCAGCAGCAGAGGAAAATGGGTTGCTGAAATACTTTTAATTGCTGACAAAACAACTGCAGAATTATCCTTGCTCACACTCGGAGAGGAAACGACTCCCCCGCACACCCACCCGCTGTTCTGTCTCCCTTTAAAACACCCAACTTGGATGTTAACGACAATCAAAAAAAGATTCTTGCAAGTCCTATTTTCAACCAGGAAGTGAGTGTTTGCAATCAGTCGGTGTGTAAAAGTGTCTGCCACCTCCGTCTTGTGGTTACCTGTCACATCTGTGCAGCGCCGGAGCATCTCCCCCCCCCCCCCTTCCCCCCCACCCTTACAAGAGAAACTATTTCAATCTGCCTGCCCTGTTTGATCGGCCTCGGCCTTTCACTGCAGAGGCTGCATCAGATGTGGGTAACTTAAAAGCTCCATCGCTCTCTCTCCACATCTCTCTCATCTTCTTTCCCTCAGCCTCTTTCTCTCCGTCGGTTTTGTTCAGACAGAAATTGGATGTTGTGAACACTTTGTCACGGGCTCATCAGAAATAGAAGCAAAAAAAAAAAAAAAACAACAAAACTAGACAAATTGGCTCTGCTGCAGTATCACCTATACTCACGTTGAGGTTATTCCAACTGTGTGAGGACTTATCGTTGTGCAATGCCTGACACAGTTAGATACTAAATACATGATGTGAAGAGGCTCCATTTGAGTTATGTGATAAGTTTAAATTATTGATTATACCCTCGTTACTATATATGCTGCTCTCATGAGCTGTGTGCTCTCATTTCTAAGATGTAAATATCTGAGCAGGCTTCTCATACTTAAAACAGACTGCCTGGATGTTCCTGTGATCACAATCTAAACCACTCTTAAAGTTTGTTTTTCTTACATCTTGCTCTTTTTCCTCGACTCGTACTTCTTCATTGCTTCCACGACATCATCTTTTTGCTTTGTCGCTCTGTTTGCCACCTTTGGCGTCTTATTCACGTGCACAAGATTGTTGACTGCAGGTCATAAAGACAGACATGGTTGTGTCTGGTTTCTTTTCCCACTTCCTGTCAAACATCATTGTTAACAACACGCAGTCTGTGTGGATTTGATATATAATTAACCTGCACGCTCCAGCGCCCTCTCTGGTGAAGCCACCCCAAACAAACATGATCAGTCCTTCATATATGTCACTTAAAGAGCTTTTCTCTGATTTTCTAATGTTCACTTGATTAAGTTTACATTTACATTTCAGTAATACAAACTTCTTGTGTCTTGCGCCTGAAACAGGGAGGAACATGACAAAGTCTGTATACTGTGGGCTCCCTCCGACTTCACGTGGAAATATCACTAAATAAATGTCGATGTGGAGTCAGGGTGAAACATGTGGCTGTTTGCTTTCACACGTGTGTTTTGTGAGAGAGGCATGTGATGATAAGGCCACAGGTTGGACCCGAACTCAGGCCACCAGCACTCTACGTTTTAAACCTGCAGCAGAGCAGCCACCCACCTCCATGGCTTCTTGTTATTCTAATAACCAACAGTCGCTCTTGTTATGACAGAAGACAAAAGGCAGAGAGAGCAAAAAAAAAAAAAAAAAAGCGCCTAATGGATGTTGGTTAAAACTGATTATGTAATTCAGTGGCAATGTTTCACTGTTTAAACTTGCTTGGAGCTTTCAAATTAAATCTGTCATATTTTCATTTCAACCAAACCGTCACTCTTTGATTTGATCTGCGTGCCTATCTGGGCTGATCAGATAAATGGCCTTTTTAAAAAGCACTTAAAACACTTGTGCTTGAGGTGGGATTCAAACTGGTATTTTGCCGTCTAATATCAGCTTACTTGGCAGTCAAGTCCTCAGCAGCTCAACAGGCAGGGAGCATGCCTCAAACGCTGCTGGATGGCTGCTTCAGCTCCCGCTGGGGCCGCTGCCGCAGCATTTAAATGCAGGCACTCTGAATAAAAACCCTCAGCTAAATGCCGCTTTCATTACATCCTATGGACTCTTTATGATAGCGCACGCTTCCTCTGGGTGTTTCTCAGATGGAATGAGTTGAAACTGCTTTATCAATCTGCTTTATTGTCATTCTACGGCCATCTCTCCTCCTTGCTTTTATTTATTGCAGGCATTTGAGGCTCGACGCAGGCGGACCGCAGGGTGCACAGTCGATTGTCTGCAGCGCTCAGCTCAGCTGGTGCCTGAGCCGGAGAGCCTCTGAGGGAAACTGACACAATACCAACCCCCACACACCCACCTGAGCCCCCTACACACACACACACACACACACACACACACACAACTGCCTGGCGTGCTAGTCAGCCCACAGAGTCCATTCTCACTTATAATGTGGCTCATAACACTCAATGTCAAGGAGGCTCCAGAAGGAACACACTTTAGCCAACAGTAAATGAAGTCACATCACTTCATTTTAAGAGCACTTTACAAACTACGGAGTTCATTTTCAGCAGTTCATTTAAAAAGGAGTTTCAATGATGACAGCCAAGCTATGGCGCCAGCCTGATCCCGAAGGACACCACAGAACAACCACAGCTCATTAACAACACAGTACATGTTCTAATGCCACACGAGGAGAAACGATGCACAAGAAGACAAAAATGATTCCTACCTTTGCATTTAAGTTGTGCATCTCTTGCAAAAAGCTCGTTGGATTATGCATTGCAGCTAATTGGCCAGGTTTATAGAAAAAAATACACATTTGAGTGACAAGAGAAATGATGTCGACATTAACGTTTGCGATCACACAGAGGACAAACTTGTACTCTCTTGGGTTTAAGACAGATCGTCACGTTGCCTTCCTGTAAACGTGACACAGTCGGCCTCCGAAACATAGAAAGGTGGATACATAGAGAGTGAGGGGGGAAAGGATGATCTCCACTAAGAACAAATTAATAATAAAAGACTCCAAGAATAAACTAGGTAATTAGGTTACAGGCAGCTCAAAGCGCATGCAGCAGAGCTATCATCGGGGGTCTTATGATTCTGACTCATTCCAGGCTCAAACCTTTGAAAACAGAGTGTGTCTGCGGGTGAAACGGGAACTAATGTGTTCCAGAGTCATTATGTCACTATAACTATGCATGCAGTCACTTTGCATGTCACGCCTCAGCCCCAAAGTGGAGGTGATGTTTCTGTCTTATCAACTCGTCCCAGCACAGGCACACACATAAGAGTGAGGGGGAGAAGTCGACCCCCCCCCCCCCATACATCTCTTTGCATCTCCTCTACAGCTCCCACATCATCTCACACTCATCCTCGCAAGTTCACCCGGGAGAGAGATAAGACGGAGAGAGGGAGATGAGAGGAGATTCAGAGCATGCAAAAAGAAGACTCTCTCTCTCACACACGCACACACACACGCACACACACACACACACACACACAGTAAATCTAAAGAGATTTTTCTATGTGCTTCCTTGGCAGCCAAACTGGTGGCTGGGCGCCCGTAGTCTCTCCAAATCAGCCTGTCTGCCTCACCTACGCAATTCAAGTCAAAAATTCATAAGGTGACACAAAACTGTCAGGGCAGGTTGATGCTACTCCAAAATGATGCTGTGTGTGTTTAGTTGTGGGTGGAGGATGAGCACACACACACGTGCGCGCGCACACGCACGAACACACACACACACACACACACACACACACACTAACAGGTCAAACATTCTGCACACTTTAAAACATTTACATCTCATGTGTAAACAAGCACAAATAGGCACCCAGCTGCATTCATTTGCAAACATACACACACGATGATGGTATCTGCATGGACTGTATAGGCACGGGCACGCGCATAGTGAGCGCAAGTAAGTTCAATTGGTGTCTTGAACGCAGGTGCGAAGATGGTCAAATTCTGTGTTCAGTCATCACCCACAGTACACATCTTCAGCTCTAATATTATTCTTTTTAAGGCTTGTGTGCCCTTAGCAGAAGCTTCACTGTGGCTACAATTTATGGCCAAAGGCATCACTATACCAATGCGACAACATTCCTGTAATACTGCTGAGAATCTGAAATGTTCCAGACATGAAAGCGCGAACATTTGGGAGATAAGACACACAATCTATTAATTCAGCCAGTGTGCATCCAAAATCCGCAGCGGCGCACACGGCAATGCTTCACCTTCAACAACTTGGCCAATTCCACCACACAACCAGGAGGGACGTTCAGTCATTTCGGGGATCCGCAACCTCGGCGTGCGTGCGTCCGCCTGCCTCTCCTTCATGTGCGTAAAACAATCAAACGACAGAACGCCCGATTTCTCCACTAGCAAAAACTGGTCCATGTATGTTGGGGACGCAGAAGGTAAGAGAGAGATACGAGTGTAAGGTTCGAAGGACGACAAGGCGAGGGAAAGGGAAGTGAGGGTTCGGGGAAATGTCACAAACACTTCGGACGTAGAAAAAGGCTCCAAAACCAGCAAGAAGACGATTAACAACCACAAAAAGTTTGGCTGTACTTACTTATCAAATAGCCAATCGCCTCCATCCCGCTCTGCATGTTTTTTAGGATGTAAGAGTTGAAGTAGAAGACATTTCCATTCCCTGCGGGCTCGTCAGACAGCAGCAGCAGCAGCACTGGTTCCAAAGCTCAGCTCTGCAGTTCCGTGCGCACAGGAGAGCAGCGCTCAGCATGAATGAGAGAGGAGCTGCGGTTAGACTCCGGCATCCCCTGGTAGAGGGAAAGAGAGCGGAGAGGGAGAGGGAGAGAGAGAGTAAGGTTAGTGTCATGAGTGCGCCCCCTGGCTGCTGTAGCAGGTTACAGCGGATCACCAGACGCATTCCTCCGTGGCGCGTATAGGTGGCAGCATTGGACGCGGGGCAGGCTGCGTCTCCGTGTGCTCACGCGCTGCTTCTGGACTGATTTAGACTCATACATGACATGATGAAGGCTGTTTTAGTGGAATCAGGTTCTTTGATGTATTCCCGATAAAAGGATGCGTTAATTCAGCCTGATTGACTGCTGCTGTCTCATAATGCATTCAGAGAGACACCTCACTGTTTTCATGTTTCATGCTGCTCACAGTGAGTGTGTGTGTGTGTGTGTGTGTGTGTGTGTGTGTGTGTGTGTGTGTGTGTGTGTGTGTGTGTGTGTGTGTGTGTGTGCACTCAATGTGATCATTACTCGTGTTCTTTGTGGAAGGGCATGCTCGTGTGTCGGCATGTATGTACAATGCATGCATTTGTGATATAACACCAGTCTTTGCATGAATATGTGTACATTGTGGGGCTGTGAGTGTGTGTAACTGAGTAGCATGCAGATGCATTTGTGTGCATGTTTGTGTGTGAATTCAACAGCGTTCACATCTGAAGGTCAGCTCCCTTGAAACTTCACAGATCATCTCTATCGACATCGCTGGCCTTGTCTGTTACTTCACCAAAGACCACATCCTGCTGGGGCTCATTTAGAGAATAAAGATCCCTTTTCTCCCCCCGACGACAGAAAGGTGGATTGATTATTTCAAACCTCAAATTTGAACTATTGATGTAAAACAAAAGGTGGATCTGAAACAGCAACACTCTGTCACCTACAATAAATAACCCAGATTGTCCACTTGCAGCTGCCTTATTAAACTAGCAACATTACATCAGAATTAAACGTGCACAGTCGAGGGAAAGATGTGTATTTGGGCTCTTTAGCTTATTTCTCTTATCATGAAAACCTTAACAGATTAGTTGTATTAAACTTAAATATATACATAATGAGGGGCGTGTCCTGTAAATGAGACTTGGGTAATGTTAATGATCAGGTAATGTCAGCTCATCTTATTGGCATCGCTGAGCTTGACATCATAGCTGTATCAAGGATTTTTTTTTTTTTTGCCTTTTGAAGACTAATCCATGGCTAAATAACTCACAATAAAATGGCACCTTTAAAGAACGTCATATCCACTGGTGACATCCACTGTGAGTGTGTCGACACAAGGAAAGATTTGTTGACAATAAAGAAAAGGTGTTGTTGTTTTTTCTGCTCGTATCCAAAGGTTTGTGTAGTTTCGGACTCCTGCGCTGCCGACTATGACCTTTGCAGTCCCCTTGTGCAGATTAAATGTTGACATTCCTGCCCATATTCGTGATGACTCAAGAGTTTTCATACAGAGCGACGGGGTGTCGGGTGTCCCTCCACACAGAGACAGAGGATGTGGTTACACAGATGATACTCAGGCACTCACATTACAGTGTGTGTGTGTGTGTGTGTGTGTGTGTGTGTGTGTGTGTGAGTGTGTGTGTGTGTGTGTGAGTGTGTGTGTGTGAACCTGCTCACTTCCATGGTCTTATGTGGCTCCATGTAGCACGGCAGGTCATTGAGTTCATTTGTCATTCTCGTCATCCACCTTAAATTGTTTGTATAAATGAAATCTTTAGGAATTAAAATTTATTTTATTTAATTTAATTTAATATTTAGTTTTGGAAAAAAAAGGGCTCGTTTTGGGGTTCAAAGCTGTTCTTAGCTGACAGACCGCTTGATCGGATGAGTCATTCCTAGCGTTCGGTGACATTTGAGTCCCCATGACATATTATGGTGTATTTTGTTTAAAACTGGGTCAATACTCTTTTTGAAACGTTTTTCTTCAAGTATAAATCTTACTCTACCATAGAAAAAAAGGATATATCCTCAGAATTGATTGTTTTAAATTAAATGTTCTCATGTTAGTGAAGGGCAGGTTAAAATGCCATGTCCCCAGTCATGTTTACGCAACTAAAATTGCATAAATATGGCATAAATATAAAAAAAAATTGAGATTTCTTTTTATTGGTATATAGTCTTTTTTTAAATGTTGCTCATCATATAATAGTTTTTGTCATTTATATAATTTTAATGCATAAAATCATTAAAAGACATTGTGTCCCTGAATTGACTGTCCACCCTGTTACTCTGGTGAGAGTCCCTTTGGACGAGCCCCCTAAATGTTCCCATGGTAACAGAACTCTTAGGCTATGCTCTCAAGAAGTGATACATTTTTGGAGGGAAACATCAACAAGAAGCCCAGTGAGTATCACTCTTTTATCAACCTTTTTTTCAATGTTTTAGAATTGTTTATAGATGTGGTAAAGCATAACATGTCCACTCTGTTACCCTTATATTTAGTGGAAAACAGTATTTTTTTGTGGTATTGAAAATATTGCTGATAAATATGTACAAAATACTCCTTAATGGTCGTTTTGTATTAGGTTGTTTTCCTTCATAGGGGTAGAAATGGCTAGGTTTAGGATAAAATGTCCCCCCTGTTACCGTCCACCCTGTTACTGTTATGATCAGTAACAGGGTGGACACGGTGAATGAATTTGTGTTTACAGCATGTTTTGACATTTGTTATAAGTGTATTATGTATTATCTATTATAATCATTATTTAAAAATCAATTATTTAAATCAGTATACATGTATTTGTTAGAAAAATGGCACCAATGTCTGCTGCGGAAAAGCAGCAGCGTTACAGGGCACGTTGTGATGCAGACCCTGTGAAAAGGTTAAATTACCTCAAAACAGAGAGGGAGAAATGGAGAAGGGACAGGGAGGAAGGAAGAAAAAAGAAAATATCAGAACAAATGCCTTATCAAGGAGCCACTACCTCTGAATAAGAGGTCATTCAAGCTTGAGAAGAAACTATGGAGTTTCTTAGAAAAGAATCTTGGGATCTGGTTAGGAAAATAGTTTGCGTTTCCTCAAACATCTGTTGGTTAGTAACAGTAATTTTTTTTCCTATGTTGTTTAATGGGTAGGGAGTAAATATGAAGTTTGAGGTGGAAAGGTTCCTGTTTTGGTCAGGCGGTGGGGTAGATGAATTGTATTTCTTTAATAATAGGAACTTATTTGGTAATTTTGTTTATTTGTTAAGATCCCCAGTAGCTTCTGTGTTAAACAGTAGCTACTCTTCCTGGGGTCTCCATATTTTCATTGACAATATTTCATTAAATGGTGCATGTGTGTGTGTGTGTCCACCCTGTTACCCATGTGTTTTTGGGATATTAATAAAATAAAATACAACAATATGATGTTTATCTTTGTGGTTATTTGCAGGGAATAAATTGGTGAAATACAATCAATTAAAACATTTTTCAAATTCCATCAAACTTCCTTTTATTTCTAAAAGACATATGTAAGAATTACGTTTTACGTCAAGCTATAACAGCTTTTTCAAGATAAAGCTTGTTCAAGAAGAAAAATGTTACAATGCTTTTCCAGTGTAAAGAAAGGGACATTTGAGCTTTAAGAAAATGTAATTAAGAATATGACAGGGTTTTCAAAACAATACGTAATAGAGATGATAATGTCTGGTAACAGGGTGGACATTTGACCTCTGTCACACGGAAAGAATCTATCTAAAATTAATAGATTATAATATCCTGAGCTGGACTAATATCATTTTCTGATAGTTTATAAAGCCCTCCTTCAGATCAAATGTTGAAATCATGAACATTTTGACTTTTTTTTTTGAAAAGGTATCGAGCTGAAATGGCACCGAATAGCAGGAATGACTCGGATGCAGAGCTAACTTCTTCAGAAGTCATAATGTTATTTAGTCTCAGTTAAGTGAATTAAACAACAGAAGAAGATGATGATCACTTACTGGTAGTAACACTAGCACTAAAGAAAGGACATCTTCTTCATAATAGTTGACTTATTACCCCATTTTATCCTTCTTTTTTGTTGGCTAAATGCTCCACAATGTTCACATCCTTGTTGCTAATCATTTCTTCCTTTTGTTGCTGCAGGAAAGAAGTGTAAAATGTGTTCATCACAGATATTTTCACACTGTCAGCAGCTGCAAACAAACCCCTCTTTTGCTATTATGCTGATTCGTAAGCTCTGTCCCTCAAATTCATGGAGGCTTACTGCCAGGGCAATGACTCTTACAACTCACTAATAACAGGAACATTCCTCGAGCCTCAGCCATCCAAGGGTGAGTTAGCCTCAAAGGGGGAAAAGCAATCTTTAATGCTGTCAAGGAGTAAGTGTGTCCCTCATTTGGTGAGAGTGTGGATCATGCTGAGGCAGGACTGCAGCACACAAACACCACCTGTTGCTAACTGGCTTAAACTGTGATGTGCTGCTCAGTCCAAGCCACTTTGTTTGTGCACGGCTACGACTCTGTGAATGGAGAATAAACACAGAATTTCTGTTTTTCATGAAAGCCACAGTTTGGAAAATGTTCGAGAGACTGTGAGATGGTAAATTATTTTGATTAAAGGGTTAAATACCCAACCTTCTTCCAAAACATTAAGCATGGGGAAGAGGAGCTTCAGATTGGGGGGGGGGGATGCAATCTCCTCATTGGTAATATTAAGACTTGGCAGCATCTATGCTAACTACAAAGGTAAGGTGCAGAGGGACTCTGCAGATCGAACACGGGGCGGGAGACCAGAAGAGTCTAGTTATGGCGCACGGTCAAGACTGCGACCACACATAGGAGCACAACACAGAGACCATGAAAGCTACTTTACTGACTTTGTGTCTGTTTGGTCAGATACAGCCAGAGCACTCCAGTATTTCTCCATAATGAAGGCTGTCCACGTTGTGTACCTGCATGCTTGTGCTCGTGCATGAACCGTACTATCCTCCAAGCCAACCGTGCATGAGATCAGAGCACTCACTATTTAAATGAACTGGACTTGGGGGGTGAAGCGTGCTTGGCAGGGTCCGGTTTGTTTATGGGAGTGCTCCTTTAGAGACCGTGGGCCCTGCTGTGAAGGTTGGATCAGACGCCTTTCAGTGAGAGGGCAGGAGGGAGGGAAAACCCGGATTAGAGATGAGGTAAGGAGGAGTCGTTTATGTTGCTTTTTTGTAGGTAAGAAAAACGTACCGAAAATTGAGAAGTGGATGAAATATTTGCTATCAGAGGAGCCATTCATTAAAAATAGAAAAACAAGTTTGAGCTGCAGTCACATAAAAAGTTAAAGTGACATCAGTATAGTGTGATTTAAGGGTCAGCATGTGAAAGAGTTCACCCGTCTTGTGGCCTGGAGGGTCATTTTTTCCCTGAGCGTGGTTCTGCAGGACCGGGCGACAGCACAGGTGTTTGGAAACGTTAGCTTTGATGTTTCCTATTAAAATTGCATGAACTTTTTTTTTTTTTTTTTTCTTTTTCAAACAGACTTTCCAATTGGATTTTGAATCAGCCAATCAGCACGTTTGATGTGCAGAGCAGTGCGTGAGGTTTTTCATACTGGACGTTTGCATGTTGACTCTTCAGTGACCTCCCCTCTCTGGTAGATCAGCAGGGACAAAAAAAACCCCCCACATATTTCACGAGCCAGATGCTGACTTAAAACACACTATTTGTGATATATTTCCAACAAACTAC
Organism: Symphodus melops; assembly: GCF_947650265.1. NCBI lineage: Eukaryota > Metazoa > Chordata > Actinopteri > Labriformes > Labridae > Symphodus > Symphodus melops. The sequence continues at coordinate 2,628,434 of NC_136703.1, forward strand.
AAACAGGAGACCCATCCTTTCCTGTGTATAAACGGACTAGTCCAAACGACACTAAGAGCAGACAAACAGACATTTCTATAAAACTGCTGTTGCTTTTGACTTTTACTAGCGAGTGAAATGGCTCTGCCTCTGACATGGGTCTTGGTGTGCGTGGCTTCTCAGCATGTGGCTGAACATGATGTGACTAAAATGTTCTTTGATCAGCTTACAATCTGTATCTCTCTTTTTTTTCTTCTTCCTACTTTGCTAATATCTCGCTCCATCTCTGCCACCTTCCAGCAGAGCCTTGATCAACAACGTCCATTTCATCCCATAAACGCCGGCTGATGCCAAATCATAATTAAAATCTCTACGGAGAAGCGTCAGAAAAAGGAGCTAATTAGGATTTTTTTTACTCTGCTTTTGTTCCGGGTTTTTTTTTGTGCTTTTAGACACAAATGACATAAACTGCATTCATATTTCTGAGGAGGGTCGAGGTCTCTTAGTGCGATTTCCGTCTCAGTTTGTTGTGTTTCCCTCACCTGATTCTTTGTGTCATTTTTGTTTTTGATCAGTGATCAAATTAAAGCGGTTCTCCACTCAGAACAGCAGTAATTACAGAGAGAGAGAGAGAGAGAGCAGTGGATGGGGAAACAGACAAGTGAGCAGGAGGGGACAGAGAGATGGAGAGTGAAAGGGAAAAAAAAAAGCTGGCAATCATTGAGAAAGAGAGTGTGGGTGGTGAGGGACTCTTAGTGGAGCAGCTCAAAGGACAACCAAGCTTCTTTGCGCTTGTTTTGTCCCTGCGTGTTCTTTGTTGTTCACATGATGCTCACCCACGCACACTGCACAGGTGGAACCAGGAAAACTCGTACACAAACACACATGCACACACACATACACAGTGGCTAGGCTAAAAGGTCAGACTTCTTCAGAGCTTCCATCCCTTTGTCTCCTGTGGATGTGTCTGTAATTACAGCCTGGTCAGTGATGAACAGCAGGTAAGGCTGCTTGTGCCACGGCTAACTGGAACCTTATAATCTTTGAATCTGCACAAGTGCAAGCAAGACGGCCAATGAGTCACAGCCAACAGAGAGCACAAAGAGCCAACAGGACAGATACGAGAACCACATCCCTGGACTTTGGTTGTGTTATAGTTTGCATTAATCACTGTAAGCAAATGATAGATTTTGAAAATGAAAATAATCTGTTGATGTGCTGGAGTTAGCGTAGAAGTTTATCATGACGGTTCAGGAGAAGGAGCCTGTTAATCCTCCTGATTAACGTGACCTGCTCATCCACTAAAACTGTTTCCAATGATCCGTCAGGTAAGCTTGTAATCTTTGAGCACTTCACCTGCTGTGTAGGTGCCACTCAATTACATTTCCTTCGTAGAGTATGATTATGCATTTTTAGCTTTAAATTAATACGTTTGCATTCTGAAAAAAAAACAAAAACAGCTTTAAAGGTATATTTTCCCGATATATTTTGCAAGGGCTCAATCCCGCCATCACAGATGTCTTGTGTGATGTCACAACCGATATGACAGCTCTGGGAGAGGGAGAGGACTGGACGACACTCGGAAAGACACACAGTTCCATCTCGCAGCACAAACGTCATCGCTCCTCTTTCCCTTCGCCATTTTCTTTTGTTTAAGCTCCTGACATTAGCATGTGCTGAGTGCTCTCATTGGTCAACGTCAGCGAGATGGAAGACGTCGCAGATCATAGACTTTTATTTATTTTTTTATTAATCATAGTTTTTTGTCCATGATAGACGCCTTGATTGTGATTCACTACGACACGACGCAGGATGAAACGATGGCTGAAACCTTTTGACTGAAGGACGGAGTCGTAAGCGCTGGTATCGAATCATTGCTTCAGTAAAGTGAATACTTCTCCTTCTTGAGCTCACTGAGTGTAAATGACTCATGTGAGTCTCTAAGAGAGTCGGAGACATTTTCTCTTCATTTATTCTAATTACACTCTTTGATGCACAGATACACAAACTTCATCAGATCACTTGATTGAGTGTTCAGACAATGAGCTCATTTGGAAACTTCAAGTGGAAGGAGCTCACTGTTACACTGATAAACAGTTAGCATGCTCATAGACGCTGCATGTGTTAGAATTTTACGCGTTTCAATGGAAGCAAAGAAGGGTTGGGACTTTTAATGTGTTGCTTGAATACAAGCCTCTCCCAATGTGAGCACTGCTTGTGCATCAACGACGCATGTGAGACATCTTCTAAAAGCTTCAAGTTTCATTTGGTGTCATCTCAGTTACGTCTCCTTTGCTTTTAAAAGTTTAATAGTCGTCACGAAAGCAACACAAGTCATTATTTCATAAGCGGCGCACGGGTTCAGAGGGAGTCTGGATGACACGGCGGAGAAGCAGCAAAATGAAAGTGTTGTTAAAAAAAAATAAAGATAAAATGCTGTTGATCATAATTGTCGGTGGTGAAATTGCTGGTCTGAATTTCCTCTAAAATCTTGCTGCGTGTCACCGACCGCTGAGCTTTGGTATCTGCAATTATTTCTCTGGAAAAGATTTCATTTAAACTTCAATATCACCTCCTCCTTTCCCCCCCCATTCTGCTCGTCTCTCGCCCCCCCGCCCCCTTCTCTTTATCCCTTGCCTCCTGCTCTGGACCAATTTGGGGTGGCGAGGCGATGGTTATCTAAATGCAAAGTGATGCTGTAATAGCACTCAGGAGTAAACGACTGTTGAGACCAGGAGATGGAGGGAGAGGGAGACGGAAGGAGGAGGGGGGTGTCAGCAGGAGAAGAGAGGCGGAGGAGGAGAAGGCAGAGGTTGTATGACAAGCAGAATGAGAGATAAGGAGAATAAATAAATACGAGGGGTGATGCAGCAGTGAGAGATGAATGGGCGATGAATGAGCGGGAACAGAGTGAGAAAGAAATAAAAGAAGAGAGGGATTGGAGAGAGTGAGGAAGAAGGAGGGCGGAGAGAGTTAAAGAAAAAACAAGGAAAACAAACGCAGCAGGAAAATAGAGGAATATTGTTCAGGAGAGAAGTGTACAGTGAAGAGGATTATAAGAAAACAATCTGTCGTTCACCTGTATGTGTGTGTACGTACCCTAACAAGAACTTCTTTTTTAAACCAAGGAACCAAAGCAGGAAGTCTAATGACATTGTTACGGCACAGTCAAACCTCTTGAAGGAAAGGACGAAATACATTGAAGACAAAAGTCATTTTCAGAGGACCTCCCTGTACTCCTCTTCATCTGGTTGTTCACACATTAACGGATGGATGTGTGTGTGTGTGTGTGTGTGTGTGTGTGTGTGTGTGTGTGTGTGTGTGTGTGTGTGTCAGACAAAGCAACCACTATACGACATTATAAAGAGAATATTTACTGATGTGTAGTTCAACAGAATCACAAATAATCTCAAATAAAAGAGTGAAGAAGAACATACTGGAGAACAGAGAACATAATGCTGCACGTTCAGTACGTGTGCACAGAGATCCTGCCGGCGTGTTTGAGTGGTTAAATGTGCATGTATGTAATCTTTAGAGGGAGACAAACGTGGGGAAAATGCCACAAATATCGTATTGTTATTCATGCAAAAAATGGACAAGACAAAGGAAAAGATGTCAATCAGATCTCTGCACGACTGTTGTCATGGCAAAGCTGGCATCCAGAGAGGCGTGTGTGTTGTCAGTAACACTACAGAAACACACACACCGATCTCTTTCTCTTTGGCCTTTAGCTCTTCGTGCGGAGTGAAGGAGTCACCCCTCGGCCTCTGCTAACAACCTGATTGTCCGTCTGTGTCTTGGCCAGAGTGTTAGCATTTAGCTCATTGATTTCCTTCAGTCAGTCGCTGTGATTAAACAGACACAGGAGCCCAGCCCGCTCTTCTTAACAACACGTCTTCCTCTGCAGCAGGGCATGAGGTCTAAGATGTATTTACTCATTACAGACATCCTCTCATAGACCCAAACCTTGTGTTGTCTAAGAGCCATGTCCATAGAAGAAACACTTACAGGGACCACATGACAGGATTATGTCATGGCTTCTATAGAGCAGGTGTTGAATTGAATGCAAACTGGAGCTGTTGTCGTTTTCACCTTTTTTCAGAGAGATAAGAAATGTTGGGAGCAGAATAAGGGGAACAACATGCAGAAAGCGATCTTCTTTATCGTCCTCTCTTTCGACCCTCTTCCATCTTTTTTCTGTTTGACATTCCCTCATCCATTTCATGATTGGTATATCAAACAGCAATGCGATTCACGTGACAGTGCGACTTAAAACTTTGCCAAGGCTGACATCAAACTTGCAGATAACTTCCCTTCACCTATTCTCTCTCCTCTTTTCAAACCGCTTGAAAATGATATTCAGATCCCAAGGCCTCACAACAGACTTTCTCACAATATGAAGGAGCAAGGCTGCAGGGAAAGAGCTCTGACCTTACGTTTTTGTGGAGCTTCTCTTTTCAGAGCTGTTTCACTTGTTACAACAGATGGTCACAATGATGTACAGTGCCTTCGCTCATAATGGCAGCTTTTTTTTTTTTTACACAATGGAGGAGTCATAAAAATGAGAACATATTCGCAAACCGTGATGTGTGCACGTCATGTGTGCACGTTAGCATTCACAGAGAGAGAAGAAGAATGTCAGGGTGAAAAGTGACATAAAGGATTGGTTTTCTATGAGACAAAGAAAAGCTCCTCTCAGGACGAGGTTACTCTTTACTGTGTCCTCGCCATCTCTCTCTCTCTCTCTCTCTTCACTTATCAGCCGAGCGAGAAACACAGTTACTTTGAAAAATGTCTAAACTGTTTAAAACTTTGTTTCAGAATCCAGTACTTAAAATAGTGGACTTGTGTTGACCTGGTTTCAGCTTGTTAGGGGTAGCTGACCCCTAACCCATTTTGGGGGTTTGTGAAATTGCAGCTGTAACTTTATTGATTTTAACCCCTTCTGGCAAAAGTCAGCAAAATGCTGATTTTTAGATGGTTTTAAAGGTTATCTTTTAAAAGCCAGCTACATACCAGACGATCTTCGGCCCTGTTTTCCCCCTCCAACGATCAGGCGGGTGCGTGCGTTATCCTATCTGCAGCTCATTGCAACAGATGATTAGACCAAACAATCCCCAGGTGTGTGGTTTGACCACGATTGTTTGACTGCGTCTAACGGAGTTGGACACGCCCCGATCTTGAAAAGTAAATAAAACGTTAAACAAAAGCTGGAGGCGGCGTCACCAGCTTAAACTCACCCTGCACTTAATCTGCACACACTCATCTTCTCAGCCAGGATCTGATCTGAAGAGTTTCTGCGAGGTCTCCTGTCAGTAACGTCGAACTTCAAGCTGCTGCTCGGTTCAGCAGAACTTTAGGAGCCACCGCACAATCTCCTCATCTCTGGTTCTGTTCATTTTTCAGGGCAAATTAGTATCATAGACTGAAAATATGTGTTGTTATGTGGGAGAACATTAATTCAGGAAGAAATCATAGAAGAGGAAAGAAAAGAGCAAAGATAAATGTGACCTTAACTTTACTTTGCAGCCGACTTTAGCCCGATAATTACTAATGCTAACATTACTGCTTATTAAGGCTGATGGAGGAAGAAAGTTCATGTACTCAAAAAGCCTCTCTCTCTCCCTCTCTGTATCTCTCTCTCCCTCTCTCTCTCCCTCTCTCTCTCCCTCTCTGTATCTCTCTCTCTCTCTCCCTCTCTGTATCTCTCTCTCTGTCTCTCGCTCTCTCTCTCTCTCTCTCCCTCTCTCTCTCCCTCTCTCTCTGTCTCTCTCTCCCTCTCTCTCTCTCTCTGTATCTCTCTCTCCCTCTCTCTCTCCCTCTCTGTATCTCTCTCTCTCCCTCTCTGTATCTCTCTCTCTGTCTCTCGCTCTCTCTCTCTCTCTCTCTCTCCCTCTCTCTCTCCCTCTCTCTCTGTCTCTCTCTCCCTCTCTCTCTCCCTCTCTCTCCCTCTCTCTCCCTCTCTGTATCTCTCTCCCTCTCTCTCTCTCTCTCCCCCTCTCTGTATCTCTCTGTATCTCTCTCTCTCGCTCTCTCTCTGTCTCTCTCTCCCTCTCTCTCTCCCTCTCTGTATCTCTCTCCCTCTCTCTCTCCCTCTCTGTATCTCTCTCTCTCTCTCTCCCTCTCTGTATCTCTCTCTCTGTCTCTCTCTCTCTCTCTCCCTCTCTCTCTCTCCCTCTCTGTATCTCTCTCCCTCTCTCTCTCTCTCTCCCCCTCTCTGTATCTCTCTGTATCTCTCTCTCTCTCTCTCTCTCTCTCTCTCTACATTTTCCCCTCTGTGTTATTCGCTTTACTTCTGTCTGGACATGTAATGAATGAAAGTGAGTCGTGAGATTTTGTCCATTACAAACTCTTTCAGGGAATTAAAAAATTTAAAAAGAAAATCCCTCCTGTGCAGCCCCCTGAATTGTAGCACAAATTAATCCCCTTTCCCAATTCCATCCTTCGCCCCCTAGCTCCCCTTTCGGAATTATCCCTTTTCAATTATGTCTCCCTCCTTTTTCTCATTTCTAGACACCATTGGAAATATCAATGGTGATGAGAGTGGAGAGGAGAAAAGAGGAGTGGAGAAAGGAGAGGAGTGAACGCGTTATTAATTGCTGTGATGTGGATTAGATGTGAGCATCACCAGCACCCCATCACCTCCCTCTATCCTCCAATCACATTTCAATTAATAACAGTCAGCCAGGCTTCGCCTCAAGATGTGCAAGCAAGATGATTGGCCTGTCAGTCAGAGCTGCTCGGGAGCATTTACAATTTGTCACCAGTTTCCTCTTTCTTCGTCTGCTTTCACCGTCACTCACTCTTGTTTCTATCCTGTAATCTCCCCCCCTCCCCCACCACCACCAACACCTCTCCAACCCCCCCCCCCCCCCCCCCCCCCCCCCCCCCCCCCAGCTCCTCTTATCTGCCTCTTCACCCAGGTGTCTTTTCTGTATCCTCAAAATCATGCCACATTTCATCCATTTATTCATTTTTCCCATGATAGCCTGGTCAGCTTTGAAAAGGACCGCCTAGTTGTGTGTGTGTGTGTGCGCTTGCGCGTGTGTGTGTGTGTGTGTGTGTGTTTGCCTGGGATCGCTAAGAGGTTTTCTCTCGCTCGAGATGACATGCAACTTTAAAAACTGTCCTCCTGCAACACATCTCAAATGATGAGAGACAAAACAGCCATTTTCTATCAAGGCCGGCTGCACGCTCTTATAATAACCCGTGACACTGAAATAACCACAAACACATGCACTCACACACTTCAGCCATTTTCGCTTTGCATCCCCTCCTCCTATAGCCAGCTTCCTTTCCAGCGGTCTCTATATGTGCTGGAGAACATTAGAGTCCTTTGAGGATTGACTGTACGGCTGTTTGAAACTTATTTATGAAGTATCTATGAGACGTTTTAAGGACACAATGAGGAAATGTACAAAGTGAAAATCTGAACCAATCCTCTCAAATAATTCCTCTATTTTTAAAAAAAATGGTTTTTTACATGTAAGCTTGGGGTCTTACTGCTCTTTACAGTGTGCTGCCTGCTACCAATCTCCACAAAGACCAGAGGACTTCAGGCAAATGAGGAACCTGTTACTGAGCTGATCCCTATAACACCCTGAATACAGTTAATAAATCCCCAGACACTGAAACCCTGACTATTGGAGCCAGAATTCCCCAAATTGATGTAATAATTCGGGATTGCATGACGCTCAGTTACAGGAGTTAAAAAACTGAATGCAGATGCATTTCAGCATGTGGCCCTTTAATCAGAGTCATCCATCCATTTTGTTATGCTTTCCACAGTCAGGTTGTTGTAGCAGCAGGCGAGGTAAGTCAAACCTGAGACCTTGAATCCAGTGTATTAACTGTATTTGGTACAACAAAGAACAGAAGCAGACGAGTATTTCTCATCACTTGAAGTTCGAGGTAGTGACCGAGGCCTTCAACCGCTCTCTCTCTCCCTTTGTTTTCTCACCTCCTTCTTTTCCGCTCTATATTGCATACATTGCTTTCATCTGTCGTTCTTCCTGCCGTGCATATTTCCTCTTAAATACAGTGATCACTCTGTTCTCTCAGCGACTCAACAAAGTCTACTAAAGAGCCTTCAGCAACCATTCTGCTGTGTTTGGAAGTACGAGTGGTTATCTGACAGAGGGGAAATTATTTTTCTGCCAATTTTTTTGGAATCCGCTACTCGTTACTGAGTGTCTGCAGATTATTGGAAAAGCATCAAAAGCATTTTTATTAAAGCCTTTATCCTCTCCTTTGGTGCTTTGCTTGTAGCTCATGTGTTGGAGGGCAGCTGCTGCAGGAATTAAAGCAGACTGAGCTCCTTGACCAGTGTGTCGGCGGTCGTTATCGTGTTTTTTTAAGCACTCATTCCAGCTGTGAGTTTGCAGTGGTTTCCAGCTAAAAGTCTCAGATAGCTCTTCGACTCTTTCTTCTTATTTTCAAAAGAGCAGCAGACAGTATCCTGGCTCTAATATGACAGTTTTTTCCCCCTCAAAATAACGGCAAACTGAGATCAATGTGCGTCTTGCATCTTTAACTTTTCCAACAAGCAGTTAGTAATTCAGAGTTGCTGTGCTCTTTCCTCCCTTGTTGGAGTCACATCTGCACAAACAGAAGCTTGCAGCTCTCGGTTTTTCTGCACAGTAAGCTGCAGCATCCACAGAGAACATCTTTGACATGTAGTTATCTCACCAGACACGGCTGGGAAATTGATTTTTCACACATCTCAGGATGGAAACGACAAAGAGACAAATCAATTTTTGTTTTTGTTTATTGGAACAATTGTCTCCTTTTTTCCAATATGGCAGACGCTGTACGCCTTTCTTTAAAAGAAAAAAAAAAAAGTCACAAGGCTTCAGTCAGAGAACTCTTGTTGTGATAAATTAACTACTGAGCTGTTAGAAAATAAAAAAAACAATTTTGCAGAAAGATTAGATTTTAAGTAAATCAACAGAGGAATCAAAGACAAACTGTAATGGATTGGATTGTGCCTGAAGTTTTACTCTCGTTTTTTTAAGCTTGTTCCTCTAGAATCTGCAGCATCCTACATTTCTCAGATTTTCAGCCTTTCTGTGGTTGATCCCAGTTCCCTGTGTTGTGTTTTTTTCTGATAGATTGTCAGATTCATGACATAAATGTGTCTAAGATCCCATTAGGAAAATAATTATGTAAAAAGCTAACCCAGCTGGTAAAAAGTCCAGTTTATCCAACCTCGCTCTTTACTGCACATCATCTGCCGCTGGGAATCTTTCGTGTCCCACGATTCGATTTGATGTTAATTTCAATCATTGGGGTCATGATTCGATGGAGAATCTATCTTTGAGTTCAGAACCAGTGGAGTTGCAGAGAGTTCTAACTTTGATCATTTCTGAAGGGACATTAATTCAGATCACTCTTTCAGAGACTCCTCTGTTCAGACAAATCACAACTTTTAGATTTATAATTCAACTCTATATTTGTGTTACGTGTGGCCTGCTCTCTCTCTCTCTGCGTTCTGCAGGAAAGGTGTTTTCGAGTGGCGAGGTGCAGAGAAGCCGGGCGCTCTCACACGCAGGAGGAGTGTTTTGGTTCCCACTCAGTGATAGTCATACCCGTGCCACACCATGTTTAGAGTTTTACTTTGGGCTGAAGATTCCTGGTCATCTGGTGTCTTGTTTTCTGTACGTTAGTTAGATAGTCTTAGGGGGGAGGGGCTGAGAGCGACGACCCATGGCGAGGTTGGCTTGACACCTTCCATCTTTTGTTCTTTTTGGCCGAGCTCTTTTGATTCTTTTTTTAGATTTGTGATTATTTCTTGGGGGAATAATTTCACGTTAATAAACTTGGGGTAAAAACTGTACAGCTGTGTGGCGTCTTATTTAATCTGCTCTCCTTTGTTTTTGAGCTTTATCTGATTATTATGTTTCAGAAGGCCGTAATAATAATAATGTGACTTTATTCGGTTTTATCAGGAGCTTTAATTAACAGACATTTGTAAAGAAAGCATGAACTGATTTAAAATGACTTTAAGATTCAGAGACAGGGAAAGGAAAGTAATCTGAGATGCAGTTTTTGAACTGGTTGAAGACGCAGCCTAATCTTTAAAGGTGTGAAATGTTCTGATTGACAGTCCAGATGTCCCCTGCAGCTCCCCCATGGAACAGCGAACGCACAGCTGAGCTTAAGGAAGCAGAGATGTGCGAAGAAATGAGAAAAGCTGCAGCCTATCTTCTTCTGGCCGAGTGGCTGTGCTCTGCTCTGCTCGTGCTTCTCTCTTTATTAAAAAGAAACACATGTAGTGTCGGGGCGTCCAAGTATGAAATTCAATTCTCATCCCCCTAACGGTATTTTTATTAAAGCTGTTACTATCACGGCAAGCAGGCGGGCGCGGCGTGCTCAGCCTGGCTCGACTCGGCTGTGTGGGTACATACTGTACAAGGAGGGAGGAGACGGAGAGCATTAGGGAGAATGAATGCTGGAAGAAGGATGAATGAGAGACAGACTGTGAGAAAGAGAGGCAGAGGAAGGACACAGTGTGAACGAAGCAGAGGAGGATTGGAGCAGTCAGCGGCGGGGCGACAGAAGAGCTTAATTTGCCCATAAGGCAGCTCAGCCTCTTATGCAATTTAACCGGGACGTGCTTGACTTGAGCTCTGGTTAGCGCCCCGGCACAACCTGGTGCACAGAATCAATGCACATTGAGCATGCAGAGAACAACTCTGCAGCCTGGTTGTTGTTTTTTTTTCATCTCTGTAATAATTGTTCTCAGCTGTGACATAACAGCTTAAATCCATCGTCTGACACTGTGTTCTCACTCAAAGTTTATGTCACACAGAGATGTCACAGTTTTTCTTCCTCCTTGATTTTATGTAGAATAACAATAAGAAACTATAACAAACAGGAGTTGTTTGAAATTAATTTTCAGCGTCGCTTGTTTATAGCGAACAGTCGAACACAACCTACGTCAGGTAGAGAACCGACTGAGCCATGACCATCTTGTGTTTCTAAGAAAGTTAAAGGGTGCAAAGACTCGTCAGCACTTTTCACAGATCGAACCTCCAACCTTCAAACCAAAAGACGACTCCAACCACTGAGCCTCAGCTGTGTTGTCAGGACCAGACGACTCAGCCTCGCATCCTTTTTACCCAGTTGTGATGTGAATTGGGTCCAAATATGTAAATAAATAAAACCCCAAAGACATCAATAATGGAGGAGACGACCACAACAGTGATGAAAAGTGATGAAGTCACTTTGACACATAAATATAAATCAGGCTTAACTTGTAAACTGACGTGTCCAACATCTGTCTGAAGGCATCTTTGTTGAATCCTGAAGATCAAGTTGATCACACACAAACCTCACTCGGACAGTAACACAAGCTGTGCGATATATTACACTCCGCAGAAGAAACAAACAGGAAAGCTGGTTATTTGGTTTAGATTGAATTCACAGTGTGCTAACCTATCTTTGTGTCTGGTTATGTCATTTCATTCTTTAAGCACATTTGGGATGTTTGTGCGTTGGGGCCTGAAATCAGAATTGTCAAACACTCAGCTGCTGTTAGATATTTTCTGCAATAAATCTCTCTCCTCTCCTTCCTGACAGTAAATACACAGTGGGGGTCAGGTGACCCTGCCTGCGCCTCAGAGAAAACAACGCATTGTAGCTAAACTATTCTGACAGGCCTGCCCTTTTTACACATGAGGCAGACGAAGAAGGGAGAGCAGAGCGCAGGGTGGGTCGGGGTTGGCGGTGGTGGTGGAGGGAGCGAGGGTCGCGGGGGAACAATACAAACAAGAAGAAGAGGAAGTGAGGGAGGGGAGAAAGTGAGGAGAGGACAATGAGGGGGTCACAGTGGGACTCAGGGAAACAAGTGGGGGCATGACTTCGAGGCCAGCTGTGCGGCTGGTTGGCTGGTTGCTTTAAAGTGAAGCGATGTCATTGGCTGGTTACATTGAAGGCTTGCGGGCTGCATGGCTGACTGACTGGATATCTGGCCAGCAGGCTGGCTCGGTTGGCAGCAGCACGGAGGGCTGACGGGGGTGCTTGACGGGTGTAAAGGTTGGCGTGCTGTCTCTGTGGATGGCTAGTTGGCTGTGTGAATTCATTATGCATCTCCCTGTATCTGATGATGTGGGTCAGGCTACGTTCTAGCCAGCTGGGGTGGCAGACAAGCTCTGCAGCGAGCGAGGCCCTTAAGCAACAGCCTGCAGCAACACAGAGGAGGCTGCAGCATCAGCAGAATCTCAATGTAATCGGGCTTTATTTGGTTTAGGAACAACTTTACGAAACACTTTGTTTAAACCTGGGAAATACAGATCACATGATGCATGGACAATATTTAAAGCTAAAGGATTGCATGTGCATTTAGGAGGCACATTAAGAATTTTTATGGTCCGTCTTTTACCTGGGATGTGATGTGAGGATTTTTGAGCATGCAACGCAAGAACTGATAATAAAGTGTTGTTATTTTAAAAAAGATAATTGTGACAGTTACATGTCATCAATGCTACGCTAGTTATAGAATGTCGCATTCTGACTATAAATAGGAGGAAATAGTCCTTCCGTCCACCAGACGCCTGTAAAGCTCTCCTTTTTATAAAATCATCAATAAAAACAGCAAGTTGCACGAAAGACAATGTTAGCATTGACCTATGATGTAATGTAACAGATCTGCTCAGACACCCTTCCCCTGGAGCAACAAAGACACTGAGTTCTGTCTTTCCTGTAGCTGCAGCTGAGGTGTCTAAAACGTGGCGTCTCCATTTAATGGTGCTAATCCGCCAATGAGCCGCAGTGGATTCAAACCCTCGTATGAGTCACGTCGACTAAACCATGACATGACAGAGGGAAAGTCAAACAACACTAAGCTAGCACCGTGTCATACTAAACCCCGTTCAACAGCTGTGTGGAAGATCCTGATGCTGCAAAGTTATGTCTATCTAACCGGTGTGATGGCATGCTGAAGCATACATTTCAACTTGACAAGTCAAAACCACCTTGATTGAGGCTTGTCCATGTGAATGATCTGTCCTCCTTATTCAACAGTCTGACCCGAAGAAGCACACCGACCCATGCTGCTCCCTTTCCCCTCACAGTTTGACTCTTGGTCTCTCTTTCGTTCGGGGATCACAATTTAAGAACAAAACAGCTGTTTCAAAAAAAAGAAAAAAAGAAAAGACATCAGGACGGTTAGTAGACAGAGAGAGAAAGTCATAAAGAAGCTAAGTGGGCTTCCCTCAGCAAAACAAGCTTGGAACGTTTGTTAAGTTCACAGCTGCGTTTGATCTTTGTTGGCTTTTTTTGACTGTAAATTTCAAGGGCGGTATGAACCTGTGTGAAGATGACAAAAAAACCAAAGACTGCTCATGCCTGGTAAGAAAAAATAAAAAATTGGTTTTCCTCAATAAGACAGCCTTGTAATTTCCACCAAGGTTGGACACATTTCCTCTCAGCAGGAAACCACCACAGCTACGGTACCACAAGCTGTGACTTCTTCCAGACTTAAAGTCAAAACAGAAATCCAACCACAAGGCTAAAAGACAGCTGTAGATTCAGGGTGGCTGAGGATCAGGTGGTAGAGTGGGTCTTCTATAAACGACAGGGTCGCTGGATTTTTATACCTGCTGCTTCCTGTTTTTTTTTACCAGGCAAACGTCCTTCAGCATGAAGCTGCAGTTTGGCTGTGTCGCACAGCAGCCGTCCATGAAACGAGACAGACAACCGACATGTGGATGAAGAATCTGTCTGCACATTAATGACAAAGTGTTTTGGTTTTTCTTTAGTAGTCTAAGCAGTATTGACCAATCCTTCATACATGCTCAGTAAATAATCTTTGACGTGACTATGTGGAGAAATTACAGCCAGTGTGAAGAGTAAGAGACGCTGAAATCCCGATCAGCAACCAGAAAACCTTTTAGTGGTGTTGTAAAACTCTAAATCGGTCTGATCTCAAGACCGCTTCTTGTCTCGGCCTCAGAATGAGCGGACTCCTGATTTTAAATCAAAACAAGCCAAGACCACCACTGACAGGCTGTTTCCACGTCATTAGTGAAACAACTGCAGCACACAAAAGGACTCTTCTTTTATGGTTTATGGTCTTGGTCTCGATCCTTAAAATGTCTTGGTCTCGCCCTGCCTTAGAACTGGATTGTTCTTGAAGCGGTCTAACCCTTGTCTCGGTCTCGGAGCACTCTGGTCTCGGGCATGTCTCGGTCTTGGTTAGTGTGGTCTTGACTGCTACACTATGTCTGTTTATCGTTTTGGATATGAAGTCGTCTGGTTGTGGTTTGTCGTCTCTTGTTCTTGTCGTTACCGAGATAACTTCTATCACAAATATATCTGGAGTATCTGTCGTCCAGTGTTGATGAAGCTGTCGGACATTGGCAGATGGCTTTAAGGCTGCTGTAATGTGAGTGGTCTAAATCTACAACCCTGAATAATGAGAAACGTTTACTGTGGATCTCATTCAAAAATACTTTTCTTGTTTTTTTTTCTTCTTCTTTCTTCCCTAAACGATTTAAAGGTGTTCAAATCTCCTCACTGCTTTTAAACTCGTTCGTACTCGTATTGAAGCTGCTTCCCTGGACGGAGTCTCGTGGGATACTGGGATCTGTTTCCCCCCTCGTCGTCATTTGTTAACCTTGTGAGTCTTTGAATTTAGTTATTCATGGCTGTCTTTGTGGTCTATTTTTTTTTTCCTGTAGTCATCATCGCCTGTGGTGCTGATAAATCAAGCCTGTATAATTCCTTACACAGAAGCAAAAGGTTCAATGGGAGGGCTCGATGCGCTGTGAGCACGCTCTGACTCCTCAGAGAAAACCGAGCTATTCTTTTGGCTGTGTCAATGCTGCTACCCTTAAACCTTCCCTTCCCCCCGTAATCTACCTCGACAATCCTTTTCACTGCATTTATTCACCTGTCTCGCATTCATTCAGCCTTTTTTCCACAGCGTGTAACTCACTTCCTAAGCTTCCAACCCATCTCTTTCCTCCTTTCTTCTGTCCATGTTAACATTTTAATGCCCTTCAAAATAAAACAAAAAGAAAAGCCATCAATAGGATTACATAGACGATGTGCTATTAGATAAAACATTACTTTTGTCTCTTTCTGAGTATAATACAAGTTGGATGGAAACACTTAAATCATCTTGTGGTTTTACTTGCTGTATATTCTCTTAGCGACCTGACTATCTATTCTTGGCAGATGAGAATCTCCTCTCCATGTCTGACATCCTGCATTAATTCCAGATGAAGTGAGGAGTAGCGATGGAGATTTCCCCCGTGGCGAGATGGAGATGCCTTGATTAACACCAGAGAGAGACGGTGGGCTGGAAGAGGAAGAGCACGAGAGAGGACCACAGGGTGGGGTTGGAGAAGTGAGGGAGAGAAAGAGAGAGAGAGGGGGGGGGGGGCGCACACATAAAAAGAGAAGATGCAGGGTGAAGCGAGGACAGCGCTGGAGACCAGATGAATGATAGGGACTCTTGTACAAGCCTGTGTAGAATGATAAGTAAATCAATCTTGAGGAAGGAGGAAGATAAGGTGAAAGTGGAAGCATTGCAAACATCAGTATGAAGTTTGAATTACTTCAATCCAGTGAACATTCCTCCATACATAAATCATCGGTTTAAAGTTGATTTTACAATCACTTCCTTTTGAGTGAAACATTCATAAATATAAGTAGCACCAAAATGAAAATTTTGAAGAAGTAAAACTATCCAATCAGACATTGTATTTCAATATCCGGATGAGAAAAGAGTTTTTACCTTCATTCTTGCACAGCGAGAGTTGTATTTTTTTTTGCCATTTTACTGATTTACCCCAAAACTTACATGAAGATTTAAATTCATTCATGGATTTTCATGAATAACGTCCCAACATTCACACTCTCCAAAGAATGTGCATGACTTTTCATCTCGCGCCACCAGCAGGTAAACCACTGATCGCTCGCTGACATTTCTCGTCTTCTACAGGACGAGACGATGATCGGTATCAGTTGCTGCTCATCAGGAGTGGTGTGAAAGGAAACGGCACAATGGCTTCATTTTAATTAGAGTGTAAATCTATGAACGTGGCGAAACAAAGCTCTACCATCATGCAGCTTGTTCTGTGATTATTTATGCACGTATCTCTGTTTTTGTCTGATTTGGGGAGAACTGCATTTCGTTAGCATGTTTGCTAAGAGTCCGTTATGAATGTGACAACAGCTTGAATCTTTCAGTCTCGTTCTCTTTGTACTTTCTTATTGATTTTACAACAGCATCGCGGCAAGTGGAAGCATGACATGCTAACACATTTCGGGAGACACACACACACACACAAACTCTGCATGGTCAGGCGACCTGGTTTCCCCCCCGTAACACTTCAGTTACTATATCTCTGACGCCGGCACAGAGGTCGGATCACTTCCTCCCACCACCTGTGATATTCTGAATCTGAAAACAGAGAAGGGATGATTACGCTGGGCTAACATTAAATCTCCCGAGACGAGTTTTCAGCTGGTTAGGAAACAGACTGAAAACAATACTGATGGCTCCTTGTGGCCTACAGAAGCAGAGAAGACCTTCAGCGACAAGGCTGATATTTCCTAGATAGAAATATTTAATGCGTATCATCACAGCCAGGGGGTCGGTGTCAGAGGATGTGAGTTACTGCATGCTAACAGACATGTTTGTGGTTGAACACTGTATAATATCCTTATTTTCCTCCTGCGCTTTGAATTCACATTTGTGCAAAAAGAAAGCTTTACATCTTGAAAGTCGTTTCATTTGTATGTTTGATAATGTTTGTCACTGGGTGCTTCGGTCAATCAGCACCCATCTATTCACTGTTGTTTTTGTTTCTAATATCCATGAAAATTTTACCAATTTAATGATGTAAAATTAAGAAGTACGAAGCAATTTCAAGAAGCAGACGCCACTTTCTAAAATTTGGAACAATAAGCCGACTTTCCTGCTGTCAGGCAAAGTTAGTTTTCTGTCTCTAACTGTGACGCCGTTCTCAGTTTAGTCACAGAGAGAGTTTTAAATCACACTGAATACTGAACGAGTGTTTCCTCTTGGCAGGTGGTGTCTGGGCTCAAACAGCCTGCAGCTTTTTCATTCAAACTAAATTATTTCCAAAAACTTCAAGCAGAAAGGAAGGTATTTTGTTTGGTGTGAAGGAAAAAAAAATCGGCCTTTTCTCTGATGCCATAAAGAGAATTATTGATGGCTTCGAGTGGAGACTGAGAATAAATTTCGCTGCATTTTTGTCCCATGCAGCATGAGATCCCCGGGATTTTTACGGCCACTGGTTTCCCTGATTTGACTGTGTCATAAGTATACGGCTGTGGACCTGCCTGTCAGTGCGAGAGTGCTCTGTCTCCCCCGTCTCCAATCCAGCTCCAGGAAAATGCCAAGTTGAGTTTTCAGCCTGAGTGCCTGGGATGTGCACGGTGCAACCATCAGTGTCAGCAGAGTACAGTACCTGAAGCAGCCCCGGTCCAAACGCTGACAGGCTGAAGAGACGGGAGATGAGGAGAGGAATCAACCAGCAGTGTAACCAGCCACTCAGTCAGCAAAGATTATGTGCACAAAAAAATTACTTGAAGACATTTCTGGGATGACATTTCTTCAATATTTATTTTCATCTGTTCTTTGATTGGTAGCGACCAAAGCGAACTTTCTTGCTAGCAGGTTGTGTTGCTCTTCATATGCTCTGTACGAGCAGGACTGTGTTCATTTTCTTCTTCACTGAAACACTTCACGGTCTGAGTTTGATAAGAGACTACGGCTACGACAAATGTGGACGACATTAACACCATCACCTTCCTGCAAACATCTCAGAGCATTTTCTTGTAATTGTCTACATGAATGCAAATCATTTTCCAGAATCAGTCAAACAGATGGAGCATGCCTTAACTTCTAGCTTACCTTTACATATTGTTCATGTTTTGAGGGGTTCAACCAAACATTAGCGGGTGCTCTTGTTCATTTTGAGTCTAAAATATGGATGTTTTTTTTTGTGTCTTTTAATCGCTTGGTTATGTCCTGTAAAGAACAAGGCCATCATTTTTAATTGAAGCTATAATGTTGCTGACTCAAAGATGCTGCATTTTCATGCATGAGACAATTATTTCATCTCCTTTGGCAAACCATTTTTTGTTGGCACTGTTTGCTATCTTTTTCTTTTTTTCCCCCCTGCAGACTGTACAGTGTTTACAAATGGATAACGTCCTTCCACCTGCTCCTGTTTAACAGGATGAAATCAGAATATCCCTGACAGACGCTGACATATTGTGAATTTTTCTGCACAGAATCAGATCAGCAGCAGGAAAAGCTGTGATATTTACGTCACGTTGCTTTTCGCAGGTGGATGCTAGTTATTGGTAGGGTAGGTAACTTTCTCCGGATACACTTTTTAAGATTTTGGTTGAAATTATCTTTCTGTCCTGACAGTAATTAATAACTCATGCGCTCTGAAAAAGAATTGAAAATAATCTGTCCTCCGTAGCAGTTTGTAAACATGCAAAAACTTCGACCAATGTCGGCACTCGACCATGATTTATTAACCAATCACAGCATACTCCATGCATGCACAAGTCCATACTCAAAGCATGAGCTGAAATCCACTTCTGGACCAATGGTGCTAGTGCATGTAAGTGAGGGGCGTGGCTTTTGGAGTAGCACAGAGGGGAGTGAATACAGAGAGGATGCTACTTTCTAAATCATGCTAGTTTTTGCAAAATGACCGACCCTCCCTTTAAAGAGACACATATCAGAAACAACATGATGACACAAAATGTTCTGATGATAGTCATCATGATTAAAGCAGGTATGAAAAATACATCTGACTTGCATGTTGATTTTATAGCTTGACCCATGTCCCCTCTGTTAACATGGAGGAGGCAGAGTTTGTGACCTGCAGGGGGAGCTCTAAATGTTTTGGCTTCACTCTAAGGTGCCTGTTTCTCCCTCCATCTTAATATACAGTCTTTGTTTTTTTCCACTGATGCACATAATGCACTCACATTGTTTTAAAACCAGTCTACCATTATGTGTGTATATACAGTATATACTTCCAGGCAGAAGAAAAACAACAAAGGACATGCATGTCTCATCATCGGACCCACTGCCAGTTATGTGCACTAAATATAGTGCTGTTATATTTTGAACATAGTTGTTCTATTGCAGCGTGATGCAATCGTCAGGGTCTTCAAAATGCATTTTGGAAAGCCGTACAGACTGTTGTTTCTGGAAAGACAGATTGCGGCATCCAGTCTGTGAATCTTCTACCCTTCATGTTCCTGTCTGTCTGATTGACTGTGAGTCCGTCTCAGCTGTCTGCTGCTCCGGGAGGAGATAGCTGAGCTTTTTCCTCAGGTTTCTCTCCTCAGTATTGCTTGTGCAAAAAAGGCCATCTAAGCATTTTTGCCTTTTCCCCATTAATACCTGTGTCCGACGCAGGTTTCTGCAGATGCAGTGATTTTCTATCCTCCTACAGTTACTCATCTCTGCCCTTCCTTTCAAATACAGTAAATCATTAAAAGGATTTGTCCTCAGCTTTTACACTGTCTCCAAACACACTCCCCTGCATTTCTCTATTTATTTTTGCTTTCTGTCTTTTTCTTCCTCTTTCTCACTTCATATCCTCTTCATTTCCTTCTTCATTCTCCTTCCCTCAGAACTCAGTCTCCTTCTCCCAAAACAATAATAACAAGCTTAGTGATGCAGCTCGCTGACCATCTCATGCTCCAGAAGGAACCGAATCCCACAGCTCGACACCAACACATAATCCCCTCCACAAAGCCCGCCTTCCCCCCTTCTGGAACAATGCTCTCATTTACAGCAGAGTGACCCTCGAATTAGTGCGGGAAAGTCTGAGGGAGGGAAAGAAAGACATTCTGACAGACTGTAGCAAGTTAAGCAGTCATTTGAAGCGAGAGCCACAGGATTTTGGAGGAAATATGCCAGTTAAAAAGTTCAACTTTTTACAGACAGAAATTTTCCTCCACGCTTAAAACTGACAGAAGCCAAAATACTAAGCCCTAACATAGCTGCCATCCCCTCGTGCCAACTCCATCACCAATCATACAGCAATTGGACAAGTCAGAGGTTTAAAGCTCACTCACAGAATGAACACACTGTGTGACGCAGGAAACCTGCGGCTCTGCGTGCGACCTCAACCTCTCATGACTGCCAAGACAAACACAACAGCAGCTGCGAGGCCAAAACAAGAGGATGCATTATTAGACGGCTCTTCAAAGCTGTAAATGCTGGATCTCAAACACACTCATGGCACAAGTAACCTTGCCAGTAAGTGCACTTTTTGGAAAATCAAAAACACTACCCTGACTCTAGCCATGGCAAAGAAAACAACAACAACAAACACCTCCTTTATTTGTGCAGTGCATGCCCTTGAGGTAGCCCTGCATTGATCACTGAGCTTCCTGCTTTATCTCACTCTTACTCAGAACTGCATCAACACGCTCAACATCAGGACTGGCTGATACTGATATGGCTGCAAAGTAAAATGTCTTATTTTATGCTTTATGTTTCAATGACATACTCCCCCCCCCCTAGTTTAGTTTACTTTACTTGAATCAGTGTAAAAGAAGAAACATTAGTCTCAGAAGAGATGATGCTTTGTACCAGATTTAGCTAACTAGCTAATTTCCATTAAAACAATCAATAGAAGAAGAAAATATTAGAGTTTGATGGAAGGCTAAGTTCTAATAGTGGAATATTTTTATACAGAGTGAGTACAAAACATGTTAGCGAGCTTGCTGAGGGGAAGGTGATTTTACATGCGTCCCTAACTTCTTGCACGATGTCATCGTGTTGCTCAGAATCTTTCTGGTGTTAACTAAAAAACAAACTACAGCTGAAAAAGATACAGCCAACCATTACATGCTTTTCAGTCTGCAGGTAGATCCAAACAAGTCAAGTCCATCATGTGAGCTTAACATTTAAAACTGTTGAAATAGAGGCCTTGTACAGGTTTGTGCTTGATGCCCATTTGAATTACTCACCTTTGGAGCATGAATCAGTTTATTCTTCCCTGATTTGAAGCACCTCACATAGACCCTCTCCGGACACTGGTAGCACTGCAGCGTTCTAGCACCTGGAAGGGGGGGGGAGGAGGCTTAAAGAGACAGCAGCTAAAACAAAATCTTGTCAGGCAGAGGCTGAAATTAGTGTTTTGGGTTTTTAAAAAAATATATAAATCTGATTTTCTGAAGACATGATGAAAACAAGCACATGCCACCATGGTGTGTTTTTGCATTACTCCAAACCACAGGAGGTCTGGCAGGCAGCTTCAGTTCAATAACACACTAGCTTAAAGTGATTAGCAAGTCTCATTTTATATTCAATACTTGAAATCAGTGAATTTTTAAAACTGATAAAAGTGACTGATTTCCCAGTTCTATCACAGATTAGTTTAAAACTGAGACGTTCTTTGATTATCCTGACACTTCTTCTGCGTCAGCCTCGAGACATCTTCCTCTGTGTCAGACGAAAGGTGAAAGATCTGCTTTTTCCATCTCAATTCATCCCGACTCCAGAGCTGTTGTCTGCTAAATAAAAGATGTCTGCTGTGCTTCCTCTTCCTCTGCAAGGCAACATGAAAAGAAATGACTCTGCTGCTGCTTCTTACCCAACTTTTAATCATAAATGACCACGGCAACCTCTCAGTTTGACGCTTTATGAACGATGTAACAATGTTTTTTTAACCAGGTCGTCCCCCCCTCCTCCTCCTCCTCGTCCTCCCTCCCCCAGAGGGAACATTATTTGAAACAAACATTGCATCCTGACAGCGGGGACGATCTGAATGCTTTACTCAAGGATCTAACTGGAATATTAAATGGTGCATCAACACTGAACCACATACGCCTGAAAACTCCTGCCATGCGTGGGCTCAAACTTTGTGTCCCGGTCTCGCAGCAGGTGTTTTCACTTCAGAGCTGATTAGAAACACCTGCTGTGACATCACTGATTAGACAGGGCTACAACATGCCCCCTTCACAACCCTAAAAACAGCAACAGTGGCGTTTGTAATTCAGTGTTGATGCTCCCTTTAATGGCGAACATGAACTAGATCTGCTCACGTAACACATTAAGTGACTCGCGGCTCCTTCAACCTGCAGGCACACATTTATGTACGTTTGTTTAAAGGTATTTTGAGCATGCTGCTAATCCGTCACACCTCGGATTAGTGTACGCTTTGCTGCATGCTCCAAGGCCATTTTCACGGGAAACTCTTTGACATGCGACAGCAGGAAAAGCACAGGTGTAAATAATATAATTACCGATGGCTTACATTTATGCCTTTGAAATAACACTTTGAAAAGTCTTTGAAAAGACTAAAAACCCCCGTTCATGTCTGAAGACATTTTTGTCAAAGACTATAAAATTCAACACTGAGGTTTTTGCAGGGTTGTGCATAATTCATAAGACATACAACAAGATTCATGTTGCTTTGTCCCCCCCCCCCATCATGCTCCATAGTGCATTTTAAGAAGAGAAACAAAGAAGGAAGCAGAAAAGACCCTGAACACAGCCGAGTGGAGCACATCACTTGTTCACACTAACTGTCGGCCTCTTGTCGTTTAGCGTGCGCTCACACTCGACCACATCTCAACCCCTTCACGTTTGAAGGCTTAATTTATTCTACAGCTAAAACATTAACATCCTGCTTAATTAATAACTGAAGCACTGAACATATTAAAAGTGTTACTGCCTCAGTAAGCTGCAAACTGACTGACATAAATCTGCCTGCTAAAGTCTTTTATTCCATTATGTAAATTCAGGGTGTAAACATTTTCATTTTAACACTGAGTTTTTGTGCATGCCTTTTTAGAGTCTTTGCACTGACTACAGTGCCTCCAATCACAGAAGAGAACATGAACAAGATTCTGAAACAAAAGGTGATAACAGAAGAGTAACGTCCATCTCAGCATCCTGAGTGTTGCTTGAACTTTTTTTTTGTTTTTTTATGTTGTGTTGCAGTCTGTTCTAACAGCATGCGACACGAGCGAGCGTGAGCAGCAATATCAGCCTGGATCTGTTGCTTCCTATTGGAGTGCATAAACTGCCCACGAGTGACGCACTTTCTATTTGCTTCCGTCGCTCACGTAGACGGCTGAAGAACGAGGAGGGAGGGGGCGCTACAAGGCGCTAGCTTGTTTCCCAAAGTAGAGATGACTGAGCATAAATAATATCCAAATCTATTTTGAAATGTTGAGCTTTGACTTGTGTAAACAACAGCAGAGAAAAAGGTTTGTCTGTGCACCATGAGCTGTTAGTTGACGAGCCTCTGTGTTCGGATTTGAGTGAACGGACCCCGAAATAAAAAGCGCCAAAAATCAGTTTTTGGACGTTCAATAGAAAAGCACTGGGAGCGGAAACTGGACAGCCAGTGTATGATCATGCAGCAATGCAACATGACATATAACACGTGTGTGCTGTTGGAACACGGTGTTACTTACATCTTCACTTCCTGCTCTAATGCGTTTCCCACCTGTGAGATTGTCCACCCGGACCCGGTTGGGGCCCCAGGCAAGAAATAATTGGGGGCCTTACAACCCACACTTATCGCCATAATGTCTGCCGGCGTTACTCCTCTTCCTCTTTTGTTCCTATTTTCTCTCCTGTATAGACAAATAATCTTCATTTTCCTTGGTTGACGTTCATTAACAAATACAGCAATATAAACACTAAGCAAGGCAACAGCACAACAGTGAGTGCGATGAAAGGTGGGCCCCTTCACGAGGTTTCCTACTGTCATTGTAGAGTTGACCTTTTAGGCTGCTGATGTGGTTCAGAGTTGGTGAGCATGCAGTTTGCCTGCCTTGTGTGTTGACGTGCAGGAGCTCTGATCGTCTCTCGCTCGCCTCAGTATTTAGTCAGTGCTCCTTCTGTGCCAGTTCATCTCTGACTCAAGATTACCAGCAGTACTTCCTGGTCTTAGACTTCGAAGGTTTTGGTCTTAGACGGTTTTCGGGGATTTTCACTTTGTCCGTTTACATTTTTCATTTAGTCGCCTGTTTTCAGTATCGTTCCTTTTCACGTGAATACTTTGTGCGGTCGTGCGTTTGAGTCCTGTCTCCAGTCGTTTTAACCCGTTTCAAGTCGCCAGGCCTTGACTTAGTTTATTGGCCTTTGTCTCTATATTAGGCATTTCCTGCCATTTAAAGGCAAGGTTTTTTCAGCAAAGCGAAGAGGAAATCAATGAGTCTTCACTGACTCATTGATCATTATTGAGTCAACTTTACATCTCAGGTTTTGGTTGAGGAAACAAAACTTTTGGAGCCAGAAATGTGAAGTCTTAACACTTCTTCTTCTTCGCCTGAGTCACACTGAGATTGGTCTTTATTATTTATAAAGAACATTGGTTCAAAGAAACACAATTTTCTTTTTGTTACTCGTTCCTTTTGAGCGTAGACTTTCCCTGCCATGGAGGATGAATAACTCTTTTCACCAAGGCCATCCGCAGTATGTGAATACAGCGATGATGACGCACAGACAGCCATTCATCAGGCACCCTCGATCCTTTCTAAGAGGTGAGCACGAGTCAAATCATTTACATCCGTGTAAATGAGAGATAGGCTTGAATGCAACACGTACACAGTAACAAGATCAACATTGCACAGAGGACAGGAGATCCTCGTTCGTATTTTTAACAGCTGCTGTGTCTGTATTTTTTTGACACGTTTGAAACAACAGAGAAGAAGAAAAAAATGAAAAGGTGAGAAATAGCAAATTTCTGACTGTTACCAGGTTTTGAACAAACATGACTCAGCGTCTACAGGCCGTATCCTGTCAACTTAAGGCGATAGATGGATTCATTAATTTTACGTCTCTAAATGTGCTCAGTAAAAACTACAACACTCTCTCTCTCTTTCTCTCCTGAGCTTCATCGCTCACCGCCCTCTTCCTTTTAGCTGCAGGAGTTGTACAGATCACTTTTGGCCTGGATCAGCTGCAGAGATTATTTTGTTTTGCTTAACTTTACACCGAGGTCACTCTGAGATTTTGAGTTGCCCATGCAGGTCACCACTTTAATTTCTACTGCAAGGCTGCAACACACGTAACAAAGAACACGAGTAACAGTATACAAAACAATTACAAGCATTTTTTTTTTAAGCCAACCCAGAACAAGCATTTCCATGGGGTCTATTTAGAATTCCACAATGGGATTTTTGCATTGGATAACCAGCGTTTTAAGGACGCCTAAACACTTCTTGAACCGCGCAGAAAAACAGTTCTGCTTGAGGAGCACCTGCAGCTTCATGTTTTGAAGCGTTGGCCCAGCGACTGAGGTGAACAAGACTAGTCCTAAAATACAGACGTCACGCTGAATCAACACAGCCTGCTGTATGAACGAGAACGCTACTTGTTTAAATCTGTGCATCCACATCGAACCACTTCATAAAACAAGCACTTCCCCCCTCATACACCTCCACTCATCTTCTCTTCTCATATCTACCTTCACTGACCCCATAAAACAAAAGGTTGTGCACGCACGCACACACATACACACAAACACACACACACACACACAGAGCTTCCAATGAAGGACTCATAGGGATAGTGTGTGTGTGTGTCCCTACCTGTCAATCAAGCCTCCATTAGTGGCTACTTGGCTGGGTGGCTCAGGGTCGACTGCCGTAGATGTAGATAGGAGATGACAGCACTGTGTTTTTCCTCTCAATATAAACATTTTCCATTCCTCTCTGTGTGTGTGTGTGTGTGTGTGTGTGTGTGTGTGTGTGTGCTACAGCTTCCCCACTTGGGCAGTGACAGCCTCACAAAATTTCTCACGAAAAACTCCTCAGACGCACGTGCCATAAACACACCTGTGCATGTGTGACAGCGTTTGATTTCACATGAGGAAAGTGCTGCTCTGAATTGCTTTTCCCATCACCTGTGTTCGATGTGTGTGTGTGTGTGTGTGTGTGTGTGCGTGATCATGCTTGCGTGGACAGACACATTACGTTACCCCGAGCGGCGGCGTATTCCTGCAGGAATTCAATTTTATGTAAAACTCTAATCTCATTCTGTGGACTTGGAGCATTTTAAGTGTTTGTGAGAGCGTGTGTGTCCCTTGTGCCCCCCCTGGAGGCAGGTCGTCATGAATCATGTCAGAGCAAATCTGCTGTTGAAAGGAGTGCTGCGCACTGAATGGAAAGTCACACACACACACACACACACACACACACACACACACACACACACACACACACACACACACACACACACACACACACACACACACACACACACACACACACACACACACACACACACACACACACACACACACACACACACACACACACACACACACACACACACACACACACACACACACACACACAGAGGCCAGTGGCTGGTTGGTAGCCAGCAGTCGTGAATCACAGCGGTCATCACTCGGTGTTTCATATGCGGAGCATGACAGACACAGATTAGTGGAGCCCTGCTTTAGCTGGCATCTGCTCTGCTGTCCTCTGCACCTCCTTTTTTTCATGCTCCACTTTTATTTGCACTTGATTTTATTTATCGCCTGCCTGGCCTCCCAAAACTCCCTCATTCACGTGTGTTTTTACATTTATGTTGGTTTCATTTTTCTCCTGGTTTTCCCTTTGCTCATCGTTCTTTTTCTGTACCGTATCATCAGTTGTTTCCCTCCACCTGTCACCTTTAAAATAACCTTCTCTGTTTACATTTTCTCTTTCTTTCGTTGTGCTTCGTTGTGCTCGCACCTTTTTTGGCGCAAAATTTCCGTCCCCCCCCTTTTTTATTACCACTTATCTGATCGTCTCCTGGATTCCTCTCCTCACTTTATTCTTGCACTTGCTTATTTTGAGTTTGTCTTGGAGTTTGCACCTCATGCTCCTCTTCCTTCCGTCTATCTCCCCTTTCTTTTTCTCCGTTTCCTATTTCCTTTCCTCACGTCATGCCTTCTACTGTTTTTCCCATATTTTCTTCTCTCTTTCACCTTCCTTTTTTTTGTCTCTTTCTCTGCATCTGATTCTTCCTCCTCCTCCTCCTCCTCCTCCTCCTCCTCACAACCATTTGTTCCCCAAAATCTGTGGAACAGGATGCGATCACATCCCTCAACGCAGAAATGACGCAGAATTTAAAGCAGATGCTCGAAAGAAGTTTAAAGAAAAATAAATACCTGCACGTTTAAAGAATTAAAAAGAAGTTCAATAAGCATTTACTCTTCAAGGTTTAAGTGGATTCTTTATGAAATGCAACCTTGTGTGATTAATAATCCACCTGTCGCCTCCAGGATGCCCCTCCTTGATTGTGTTTTATAACAGTCTGGATAATACATGATGAAGCGTATCAAACCTTAATGAAGAAGCTTTGCATGCATGCTTAATTTTATAAGATGATTTTCTTAAGGTTAAACCATGTTGTCTCTTGTTGTTCATGTTTCATTTAAACTTGTTCAGTGAGAAAGTTTAAAGCATGAAGTTAAAGAAAATCCTTTTTGAAAAAAACAAACAAACGGGGGAGCATTGTGCTGCTGGACAAAAACTTGTGTGTGTGTGTGTGTGTGTTTGTATAAACTGAAGGCAAGGCTGCCATCTATCGTTTCCTCGTGATCTCACCAGATGTGCATGCATCATTTGGGTTTCCACACAGAGCCACACTCGTTTGATTCAAACTTGTCCTTCTGTATTTTTCGTCGTCAGATTCTTGAAGCTGAAACAGTTTTAAAGTAAAGAAGCCGAATGTTTTTTTAAATTATTTTGCAAACATAAAAATCCTCCAGAATGCAGCTGATTTAAGTTTTTTCCAAACATGTTCCCGTCAGTTGTTTTTCTCTGCACCATCTTGTTTGCTGAACTGACAAACGTTTAAATTAAATGTGAATTAATCCTGACAATGAATGATCTCTTTCTTGGTTTTCTCTCTTTGCAGACTAAACATTTTACACTTTAATCATGTTGGTTTGTTTATCATTTAACTAACATCTAATAAAATGTAAAATCGTTTTTTTCCCACATTTGAATCCTCACCTGACGTTTGTTGAATAAAGCTGGACAAAGTTATCTCCATCGTCTGCAGGAAATGTCTTCCAGCAGCACAAATCTAATGTGGGTTTTTTTTGTTTTTTTTTGCACTTTCAAATGATTTTTGGATTTTGGAGAGTTTAAAGAATGAATTATCGTCTGATATTGATTTCCAGTCGGTCTTTCTGCAGGCTGAGTTTTGACAGCAGTGGATCTAATAAGTGAATGTCGTCATGATGCAGCTAAGTATACATGACTGTCGAATACCTAACGAACACTGTCAGGATTGTTAAAGTTGCATTTCGCCTACAGGCCGCTCACACAGAGCCAAACTTTCTTTCAAGCTCTGCGGTGAGGTTGTTTGCCTAAAGATCTGTTATGTGCTGCAACATCTGAGCACAAAGAGTGGTATGATGTTTGGCAAGTCTGAGCCTCTGAGTCAAAAACCAATATATTTCTTTACTCCTGACTCAATAAAGTTCTCCAGGAGAAAATTGCATTCCTTCAAACGTGTGGTGAAGCAAAAAAAAGAAAAAGAAAATAAACTTTTATCTGTTTCGTTTTGCTTCAGTGTTGCTGGATTATGTTTGAGGGCTTAGGTTGGAGATGTTGCAGAAAATTAATGGAGGAGTTCTCTTGAAAAATGTATGTTTGCAGCTTTGGAAAGAAAAAAAAAAACAGCGCCTGTGTGGAGGCAATTTGTCACTTGACGTACAGTTTTCTTATCACCACGGTTACTGTGGCCGGTTTGTTTCGAGGTCGAAGCATGATGTCGAAGTATTTTACAGTGAATTCATTCTCAACTTAACGACCAACTGGGTACCCCGTCCACAGCCAGAGGCTCCAGTCCTCGTTTCAGAAGCTGTGGGTTTGAATCCAACCTTGACTGGAAGACTTCCTCTCACTTTCTGCTCCAAACAATTCCTGTCTGTCTTCGGCTGTCCGAACAAATAAAGACTAAAAAACACAAAACAAACACGTTGTAAACTTGTAAACTTAAAGGGAGAATGATTTTTGACTTTTTGATCCAGTAGATGTCGCCCTTGAGCACCAGCACTAAACCAAAACAAACGACACCTTCCAACCCGTCTTCACTCGTGTTCGCATTGCATTGTTGTGTTAGCAGGCTAATGCTAGCACACGTTGTTTAACTCCTTCACATTGCACATAAATTGACACAGAATGACCGTGACCTGAAGACATTCGATTCTTCCTCGCTCTCCTTTTCTCTCGCCCTCGACTCAAACAGCTTCACACACATGTAAACATGACGTGAACACGGCAGTCAGGACTCAGACAGACGCTTACAGAGGATATATGTGTTTCATTGATGTGTAAATAGTTTCATTGTGAGCGTACGACGCATGTCGCCCTGTCGCTTCCTTGCGATCGTTGATTCATGATGCCGCAGGCGGATCGCATCGTTCACTCCCGACATCGTGACACAGTAAGAAAATTATTTAGTACAGAACTTACTCATGATTCATCCTGGGGGGGGGGGAAAGTGGCACTATTATTTACGTTTGGAAAACGACAGCTGAATGTTCTTTGCCATTCGTGGAGCAGACCTTATGAGTGATGATTTACAGGATCTGTTTTTCACATGTTGACAAAGAAGCTACACTTCTGCTCATTAGCAAGTATAGGAAGTTCAGTCTGGTGGCTCCAGCTTGTGAGATATTTTATTATTTCTCCACTTGTGTTTCAGACCTATGTTACCTGCTGGCACATCGCCATAGCAACCTCTAGTTAAGCTAGAAAACAGTCCAGTGTTTTGATAAGACTTGGCCCCAATTAAGTCGGCCCAAACAAATTTAGAAGGCCACAAAGGAAATCGCACAGAAATCCTTCCCACAGTGCTTTCTCTCTTCTCTCTTCTAGCAATGCATCATTCCACATGATTCACTGTGTGAGGAGATCAAGGCTAAAATCTACGGTATTTATCCAAACCTAGAGCGTGTGTGTGTGTGTGTGTGTGTGTGTGTGTGTGTTATCTACAGTAAGACTTTTTGTCTCTGCAAAGATCTTTAATAAGAGGAGGTAAATAACGTAATGACTCACTCTCTGACAAACCAGAGGGGGTTTAAAGAAGACAAAGTGATCGTCCAAGAAACAAAGAATGAACAGGTGTGTTTTCTCCTATTGTCTTATGTCAAGTGCTCATCATCCAGTCGGGGGTCCTGAGCGGGGGAGCGGAGGCAAACCAGACACTGTGTCATACATCATTAAAGAGGGCTTGGTTGGAAAGCTGTGGATATAGCATTATAAAAAAGCAGCCTTGCTATAATTGGATGTATAATGACATGTCCGCAGGGCAGTTTGAGGGAGCATGAGACCGGCTGCAGGAAATAAATAAATGTTTTTTAGCTCCTGGTACCTCGTTAATAAAGTGTTGTTGTTTTCTTAAAGGATGGCAAAGACTGTTTTAGTTTGTTATTATTGTTACGGATTAACAAGGAGGGTTGTTTCCATATTGTTATATGCCGCTACTAGAGAAGGTTTGCATACAGAAACTCCCTAATTAGCAACAGCAGCACTTTAATAAAAGTACATTTATGAACCTACATTTACTGCAGTGTTCAAGACAAAGATTCAGACAGACCTGGTCTATGTTTAGATCACGTGTGAGGACAATGTGTAAGGCTAAAGACTGCTCGTTTTCCTTAGTGTCTATCCAGCAATAACATTTCTGTTTGAGTTCACTTTCTGCGCTCTGATCTAAAGAGTTGATTTCAACAATGAAGTACAGATGAACTCACTTTCCCTGCAGACAAACACAGATAAACTCTAGCTTTACGCAGCTCCTAAAAAAAAACAAAAAACATTTTCTTTATTAAAGGAAGAATGTGCTTTTTGATCCAGTAGACGTCGCTCTTGAGCACCAGCATGAAACAAAGTGCTGTTTGGAGATTCCTCCGCTCTCCTCCACTGACACACCTCCAACCGTCTCCACTCACCTTTCTACAAAGGCATTACGAATCACTACGCACCATGATTGAGTACCTTTACTCGAGATGATTGTCTGTGTCCTGCATTGTTGTGTCAGCAGGCTAATGTTAGGACCCTTTGGCTAACTCATAGCTTCTTATATCGCACATAAATTCACAAAGATTCCAAGATTGCATTTCTGGCCAAAACAGTCCAAGTGTTTGCTCTTCTTACAGTTTTTGTTGACGTGACCAAAGCCTGCTCAAACACAAAGTGCCCGGACTACAAACGGAGACTTCAACACTTCAAACACCAAAAATCCTTCGCCTACACATTCTGCTTTCTTAATAAATATCTGGTTTGAGCGATAAGGGAGAATCTTTTTTTTTTTGTACATCTGAGCCTCGGTTTAAACCTCTACTAATTGGTTTTATACATGTTAGAAACTGATGGGATGAACGCCTCTCTTTGGTTTTGATGCATAAATGCATCGTGGGTCTTTGTCTCTTTCGTCTGAATATAAGTGAGATTTGACGAAGGCTTCAGGAGTATTTGTCCAAGATTTATCATCCACGCTGCAGCCAATCAAACCAAAGACAGAGAACCACCAAAGAAGTGACGGTAGGAACAACGACTCCTAATTAGGATAAAAGAATGTAATCAATTAAAAAATAATAATAGAACCAAATTGCTCGTCATGTGGTTTTATGTCAATCTGTATCCAAGTGAACCACCAACCTGCCAATGGGACTAGAGATGGAAATGAACCTGCCGTGTGGTTACAGTCTGACACTTACATGTTTGTTACCGAGCATTGTCCCTATTTTTAAAACATGTCAACTAACCAAACAAATGAATTACTTTCTTGTGTTACCTATATTTTTACTTCTTTCTTGTATCTGTTGGAGTCAAAGTCTGTTCCTATATTCCATCTTTTCTTCCTTTGTCACATTTTAAATGGACTGGAGCTTGTACATTTCTTTCTCAAAGTACTTTTACACAGCAGGTCACAGCGACACATTCACACACTGATGGTAGAGGCCGCTGAACAAAGAAGTAACTCATCCCATTTATACACATTCAAATGGCGGTGATGAAGAGGCGTGGTACATGACAGCCCGCCTGAAGGACTCTCAGACCATGACAAACAAAATTCTCTGGTCGGCTGAAACAAAGGTGGAACTCTTTGGCCTGAACGCCAAGCGTCATGTCTGGAGGAAACCAGGCGCCACTCATCACCTGGAGCAACTCGGGGATCAGTGTCTTACCCAAGGACACATAGGAGTTTGGGATTGAACCCCCGACCCTGTGGTTGAGAGCCGGCCAACTGTACCAACCGAGCCACAGCCGTCCCACTTTGGTTAGGTTGAGTTGTTAAGGATGGGTGTGATGGTGACACCAAAGAGCCATCTCTGGGGGAAACAACATCACCACCTTTCTTTCTTTAATTTTGTCCAAACAGTCTCTGAGTCCAAGCAGGGTCACACATTCACAGTTAACATGATGTTACAAATAACTAAATTATTCAGTCAGTCCAACTAAAACTGGACTCTTCAGTCTTTCTGCATGTCTTGAGATCGGACTAACACACCTGGAGAAAACAGTCAAGGATTGAGCCTCTTGTGCGTTTACACCTTAATGCACCCCAAAAGGGCTTTTACTCCTTCTGTGCACGCTCCACAGTTCCCGTGATTTGTTGTGACCTGGAGCCTAAATACATGCAAGAAACAAGACGAAGGAATGAACATGGGATGTAATATGTATAAAAAGTACAGAGCTGTGAATGTTTTCACCGCTGGTCAATTAGAAGAAGGTCCGGGAGCTGACCGGGGTTATATCGCTAACTCCTGCTGCAGAGTTAGACGTCAATCAGTGGAGTCTCCTCCTGTGCTTGTATACGAGGACAAGAACTGTAGTCAAATTAAATGTCCTCATGGAGCTCAGCTTAACCGTGCATGTCCATATACTGTAAGAGAAAAACACAACTCACAAGTCAACGATGTTTCTCTGAACAGTCGGGCGGGATGAAAACGATGAAAAGCAATTCTGAGGACGTTCGACTCCGAACATTCGTTGCTCTCTTTAACAGGGATCAGACATCTGGATTGTGCTTGGAAAATATCACATCTGAAGCGAACATCATAAAGCATCAGAGCAAATAAACTGATTTTCTGCAGGGATCTCTGCGGGGCAGAAACACAGGGATGCTGAATGCTTAGTCCAATCTGATAACGGCTCAATCATGGTTTTTTTTGTTGGTTTTTTATACCTTCTTTTATGTATCAAGACAAGAATCATCTTCTATTGATCTGCCAGCAATCCATGTGTCACGTTGCATGAGGAAAGGAGTGCTGCACCTGAAACATGAAGTGTGTCTATGATTACTAAAAGCACCAATCCTTTGTACTTTACTTTCCGCCATCCAAGCCTTCTCCTTCCTCCACCATTACTGGAAAGCTTCTGGGAGGAAATTTTGGCAGAAAAAGAAGCTTTCAAAATGTCACATCACAGCACTGAAGATAAACACCAACTCTGCGTCTCAATTTGTGTTTGTCTGCATTTACTTTTTAATGTTTTGAGTGCCTGAGCATGTCCACACTGACAGTGATGGTCAAATGCAGACAGGATTCCCATATTGGTCCAAACATGGACTGTTCACTTCTCACCCTACATTTTTGCCATCTTAGCGTAGTAGCATAAAGAGAGGACCCGTCGTGGTGGCTTATTTCAACATCTCGTTCAGAAGGAGTATTCACAAGCAACTAAAAGTTATAGTTTTTTCCATTTCAGTCTGGTTCCACGAAGAAGAAAAGCAGCAGCTAAAGTTGAGATCGTTATTCCAGCACACAATGGCTCCGCGCGAATAGAGCTAACAACGCTGTCAATATTCCCCCACTAAGAAACTAAGTGCCAAGTGACAATCAGCAGCTTAATAACACACGTCTCTTATTTCTTACTTCTAACAAGCGTTATTCACTACTGTGAGGTCAAACGTTTGTACAAATCTATAAAGATAAAGCTGTGCACCAGAACTTGTGAGAGAAACTGAGGGATCTGTCAGTCAAGCAGAGACTGTATGGGATGGACCATGCAACTTTCCTCCCATCTGAAGACCCCCGTGATGGGCGCTGGCTTTACACATCTGGACCCAGATACAGCAGACACTCCCAGTAATGGAACGTTTAACGTCTCTTGGGTTTGTGTTGTTTACGATTCCTCTCATCAAGAGACGAAAGAAACCTTGACCTCTCACTATTCGCGTAGCAGACAACAAAGCAGTTGCTTTGTCAATAAAGCTGCCAGTCATGGCTTTCAACGCCTTTTCATAGCATTAAATAACTAATCCAAAAGCGGGGGGAAGAGGGGGGTGGACATTTTCTCGAGATACACTTTTGTGTGCTCTGAAAAAGGAATGCAGAAAAGCCGTCATCTGTAGCAATTGCTAGCCTGTAAAAACTTCAACCAATGTCTGAGACGAGGTACCACTCTGAAGGACCAATCACACGCCTCCCTGTCCCCCTGCTCGTTCTCTACCTCTTGCGTGCTCTAGCTCACACTCAAAGCTGGAGTTTACACTGTATGTTCACTGAATGAGACGACGTTGTTTCTACACGACGCAAAAGATGACAGCAACAGCACTCAGCAGCAACATCTTAATATTTAGTTGGTTTTAAAACATTCTTGAAGAAAACATTACTAGAGCTTTAAAAAGCACTGAGTTACAGAGGCAGAGTCAAACTGCACAGAGGGCCTCGTATGACGCTGTGATGCTACAATGCTAACTCCTGCACCGCCGAGCAGCCACAGTTACAAATGTAAGGAATATGTTTTAAGGAGAGCTCCACTCATCCACACACAACAGGTGCAAGCCCAACACATGCTGGAGTGCATCTGAACCGAGTTTCTGGTAGGTTTAAATGGATGGAGGAAGATTGGGTTTGGGTTTAAAACCAAAATGACGGACCTGAACCAGGACGAATGTGTCCGTAAGGTTTCCTTCAAAATGTCTCACTCTGTTGTTTTTGTCTTTTTTTACAAGATGTTCAGTTTCTCTTTCACACATACCCACATGCACACACTCATATATAATGACGTGATGCAACTCAAAGTAAGAGGTTGCTATGTGACGAGGTGTGTGTGTGTGTGTGTGTGTGGGTCATCATGGCAGACATGTTTCTCTCAGTCATTATCACCTTTTCCTCGCTGCTCTTCTGTCACATCACTTGCATGAAATCTGATTCCACCGACACACGTGAAGAGAGGGAGACACGAACCCACACGGACACGCTCGAAGAACATCACACATGTAACAGTTAGTCTTTGAGAATCTGCATTTAGTGGGATCACACGGCTGCATGTTTCACAAACTGCATGCTGGGAGAAAAGGGTGACTAATTATTTACTTTGAGAAAAACCCGAACGCTGCAGCTGAATGTGCTTCAAAGCGTTGACATTCGTCGATCAGACCTCATGAGTGATGATTTAAAGGATTCGTTTTTCACTCTGCTCATTAGTAAAGAAAGTTCAGTGTGGATGTTTCCAGCTTGTAAGATACAGTCTTATCTCCCCCACTAAACTCTGAGCGACGTGTTGAATATAACAGGTGCATTGTGGGACACAGGGTCAGAGATGCACTTGGTTTTAAAGGGATATTTCACCCATTTGCCTGGAAGTTTTTCTTCATGTGATGCAATATGACGCTTTTTGCATCACATGAAGAAAACTTTCAAGCAAAGAAAAACATATTTTTCTCGTCTCAGGGCAAAATGAGTGTTGGATTCACGACCATTCAACACTACTACCATGTTTCTAATGATACACAGCTTCATGCAAATGGGTGAAGTATCCCTTTAAGTAGGCGTGTGCATGACGGCGGATTGGCACACTGCTTCCGCTGTGCAGCTCTAACAGAGGCGCTGCTCGCCAACAGGCGAGGCGGGCGACGGCTTCAGGCCTCAGAACAGAAGGGTTCATTTGTGTCTTGTTGTTTGCACTGTAGCGCCGCCTTGTGGGTGGAAACAACAAAGGGAAGCTACTGTATATAAACCAGAAGTAACTCTATGCGTTCAAACGCCAAATGACCGTTTATAGAGCTAACCAACTGATGCATTAGGTTCATCTTCAAATCGGTAAATCCTGCACGTCACAGGGTTTGTTCTGCGGTTCAAACCAAAGCTTAACACAGAAACACCCAGCAGGCAGGCAGGTGGATGTGTCCACCTTTAACAAGGTGCCGGGACATTACATGTACCTGCACTGTTCCTCCTTTAAAAAACAAACAAAAAACAATATTCTTTGCAATGTTTTATTTATTTTGTATGCCGAAGGAGGTGGATCCCATTTAATGTGAGCCAGCTGACAGCGCCTGAGAGCAAACATGTTGACAGCATGTGAGCTGCAATCAGTTTGTTAAAATTTAACAAGGATGGAGTGGAGTGAGGATCGCTCTCTGTTCATTGTCCTGTCAGTCACAGGAGTCACCTCACACACCGCTGATCAGATTCTGACGGCCTGGAGGGAATGCTGCATGTCACTGCTTTACAAGAGTACTGGAAAATACCGTGGCAGGACGTGAACTACAATTACAGGTCAAAACAAACTGACAGGTGTCCCTGATGGTCCAGCTGCTGCATTGTTGGGACGATGTATTTGTGTGTGTGTGTGTGTGTGTGTGTGTGTGTGTGTGTGTGTGTGTGTGTGTGTGTGTGTGTGTGTGTGTATTTTTGAGAGAACATTTTAAAGCACATGTTTATGCATGTGCTGTGAAAATCCAGCGAGTCTAAAACCAGGCGAGCACTCTGAGGCTGAACCATAGACTGTAACTACAGACCAGGTCTGAGAGATGTCATCCATGCTGTTCCTGCAGGGGGCTCTGGAGACACATGGATGGTGGTCTCCACGCTGGAAGTCCTGTCTCAATCAATCAATCAATCATTATCTGTACAGCAACATGACAAGAGTTAGCTTGAGATGCTTTACAGAGGAGCAGGAAGGAGCCTGTTGTCCGCGCTTACTGAACATCGAGGGAGAGGTCGGAGAAGGCGGTGCATGAATGAGGACGGTGGTCTGAGTGGGGAAGACACAGACAGATGATGGCGGCTGGGATTGTAGCTGTCAATCAGGTCACACAGGCAGCAAACTCTACATAAATAAATAAATTCACCCCGTGTGCCCATGAGGACGATAACTAATCACACAAATACTGTTTGGTTTTTTTTTGGCTCATGAACATTTACAGTATTTATTTCGTCAGCACATCTTCAGAAGCTGCTCTACAGTCCTCAGTCCCTGAGAGAGAGAGAGAGTAATGACAATGGGCAGATAAAGGGAAGTCACCACATTAAACAGCATTAAGCCACTCAGTACAAGACGCATTACCCAGAGAGAAAGAGGGAGTGAAGAAAGGGATAAGAGGGGAGAGACAGTGACAGCGTGGCCCACAGAAAAGAGCGAGGCAGTGATAAATCTGAGGACTAATCCGGACCACTACAGAGGGATTAAGTCGTCCTCTCGCTGCACGTTTGCTGCTCCGCCAGACGGCCGAGGTTAAACAGACTGCTTTCCTCCTGCTTGGGTTTCTTCTATTCTCTCATCAACTCAAACACCTTTTTTTTCTCCTTTTCTCATCCTTGTAATGGCATTAGAGAGAGGGCAGTGTCTTTAATCGGAGCGGAAAGGTAGTGAGGGAGGCTTTGCAGAGCACAAAACACACACACACACACACACACACACACACACACACACACACACACACACACACACACACACACACACACACACACACACACACACACACACACACACACACACACACACACACACACACACACACACACACACACACACACACACACACACACACACACACACACACACACACTGTCTGTTGAACAGATGGAGTGTCGAGCTAATAGATGTCAGTGTTTCTGCTAATCTGATGGAGAAGAGCGATAACAGAAAGAGTCATTGATTTCTCTTGAGGCAGCTGTGTATAAGTCATACGTGTGTGTGTGTGTGTTTATTTAAATACCCGTGTGCTGTGAGGCAGAAGTAATCATTTTCACCCACATTTTTACAATGACTCTGTTACAACATTTGATCCTGCAACACTTTTAAAGCTGATTTGACATTGTGTAGAAGTCGAATGTCTCCCTCACAAAGTTGTGTTTGGGTTAGGTGGAAACCTCTGGTGTTGAAATATGAAGCCAATCCTGAACACACATCTAACCCACCGTTAAAAAAAGAACATGTTTACAGCCTGGTAAAAAAAACGACTAGAAAGTGAGCTGCGTTCTTGTTACAGTGACGCTGCAAGCTTTTTAGAGTTTGCAAAATCTGGGTGTCAACTTGTGTGATGACATGTCTTTAAGTTGATGACAGATAGTAAAGGGTAAACATGAGTCTGGCGGTGAAACAATGTTTTGAAATCTGATTTTAAAGGTTGGTCTAACCCAAGTTATAATGAACCAGAAGCTCGAGGCTTTATATCCATATTGTTTAAGGGAAGCATCACAGGGCTCTTTCCCTTTTGAATATTTCAACACACTTTCCTCAACATTATAGCGCACGCAGCCTTGTGAATGCAGAGCTGAATCAGTAGTCCACACACACTTCACACTCTTTTTATATTTCACAGAGAAGTTGTCGCACACTAAAATCTTCGCCTGTGAGCCACACACACTCTCTTCATGCTGCAGATAGAGAAGCTTCTTCTTTCCACAACCTTCCTTTCATAAACGTGTAAAGACAGGCGTGGGTGTTTACCTCTGCGCCGGCACGTGCAGCATCTCTCTCCAAGGTTCAAGCAGACACCAGAATACTCTCTCTTTCTGTATTCTCCGTACAACCCCCACGCCCCGCCCCCCCCCCCCCCCCCTGCACCCCCAGCTCTGCGCTCCCTCCTTCCCCTCGCTGCAGAGGTAATTGGGTATGACACGGGATCAACAGGGAGAGAGAGCGAGGATGCATTTGAATGCGCTGAATGTCGTCTTCCTCACTTCTCTTTTCTAACCTGCTGCCTCCCAGCCCCTCGTCTAACCGCTGTTACCGTAGCAACATCTGTGCGACCGCATCCTCCGACTCCCCTCCTCCACCGCCCTGTCATTTCTTTTATTAAGATTGGCCGCTGGTGCCCAAATGTGTGTGTATTTTCGCAAGGCGCATAGCAGCAGAGCGTGTTCTCAGCCAATTACCATCGCCTCGCCACCGAACTGAAAGCTGCGACTCGGAGAGAGAAACAGCCGAGCAGAGAAAACGCCGCCGTTTGAGTCAAACTTCTCACATTAAGTCAATCAAGTACATTATTGCACACCTGGGTGCACCTCAGAGCTGCTCAAGAGGGGATACTTCCTGCTGAAGCAGTCGCACACCTGCCATTGAAAAGTCCACACAACCCACTTCCTCGTCATTTATCATCTTTTCTTTAAATATATCTCTGAAGATGTGAAAGTGAATCTATGTTCATTGGTTTCATCTGAACTGACAGTAAATCCTCTTTTATTCAAAGGCTGAGCCAAAGATGCTGCAGAGTTCCTTTTTTCCTTCCTTTAAAGATCCAATCTGTTACATAGCTACTGAATTAAATTATACACTGGCCTTAATAAATCATCTGACATGAAGGAAACCTGCTGTGTTGAAGCTTCTCTGACAACAATGCAGCAGCCAGTATGTCCTCCTTCTAACTTTAGATTCTGCTCCTGAATGCTTTGGATTTGATTGGACCAGAGAAGGTAGGCGGGGCTTTGAAGGCCGTTTTGGACGCCCCTGGGTTTGCCAGATATGAGAGCAGTTATCAGGTGAACAGGTGTTGCAGCGATGGAAGCGGGCAGTGGAACTGCTTCAGATAGAGGTGATTGTACCCGAGCTAAAAAGCCTCTGCATGTTTCTAATAAGCTCCACGAACCTTTCAACATCATCATCCAAAAAGGTTGCATTCTAACTGGTCGACTTTATCTTTTTGAACAAAATACCGGGGAGTGTTCGTTGCAGTTTTAAGAGCCGACGTGTCACACAGTGGTATGATGTCACTTACCAAACAGAGACGGACAGGCGGCGCTCTGGAGTTGAAACCAGCAGCTGGATGGTCTGCATCTGAGAAAGACGTCCGTGAGGGTTCTGAGTCATCCAGGTCATGGTCAAGACGTTTCACCTCTCCTCCAAAATACTCCGACATCTTTCACCGGTCCAGCTGCCTGTGGATCAAGCTTCCTGTCTGACCAAGTTAACATGATAAAGCAGCTGGAAGGAGAGACAAAATATCTTGCAAACACATTTCTCCATTTCTGTTTTTTTTTTGTTTTACAGTGAAAATTTTTGATCACGTTGCAACTGAATGTTGCTGTTACCAGAAATCAGCACTAGAACAAAGAAAGACTTAAACATGCAATTGAAAATAGGTCGAGAAAGTCTGAGAGGGACGAATGAAGACACAAACAAGACTGTCAAAGCACATGAGC
This sequence comes from Symphodus melops, assembly GCF_947650265.1. Taxonomy (NCBI): domain Eukaryota; kingdom Metazoa; phylum Chordata; class Actinopteri; order Labriformes; family Labridae; genus Symphodus; species Symphodus melops. The sequence goes on from NC_136703.1 coordinate 2,668,780, forward strand.
GTTTTAATAAAATGATACACTACACCACACACTGGATGAATCAGAGTCATGTCCAGGATAACCTGAGTTTGTTCCCGTCTTTGAAAGAATACAAAACTATAAAAACTCAAAAGTAGTCAAACTCAGTCAGTTCCTGTTGCAGCCGGAGATGAAAACATGGATGGTGTAAATGGACTTCATTCACTTCACACCTGAAATGATTTCTCTTTTCTTCGTCTCAACAAAAAGCAGCAGAGGACGTGACGGACTGAATCTCACATTCAGACGCTGAGAATGAATTTATCCTGAACAGATCTTTACAACTCCGATCTTAGAAATACTTGATGACCGATGACGCCTTCAGGTCATGAATCTAATATACACATTCTTTTTTTGTATAATTCAAAAGCTTCCCAGGTGTAATGTAGCTGTGCAGAATCATAAAGCAACTTTAATAGTAGATAAGTCAAATAAATATGATAAAAAGAAAGGCATTCTAAAAGCAAATCAACTTCCTTATGTTTCAAAACGGGGGATGCGTCACGTGCCGTTCTCAGCGCAGCGGTACAAAGCCTTCGTGACATCACTGTTTTCCCCTTTTCCTCCTCGTCTTCATCCGTGGTTGACCAGCAGGTTCTGAGGGGGGGACGGGGGGACGGGGGGGAGAGAAAAGAGAAAAAAATAAATAGGCATTGGTCCATTTTGCACTGTGACTCCCCCTTTGTGACCTTTGAGATGCTCTTAGGTGCAGGACTGTCAGAGTTCTCCAGATGTAATTGACGACGACTGAAAGGTCAGACCTGGTAATAGTAGGGATTAGCTCAGAGAGGAATTGAAGTAAACTCCGAGACTGATTAAACTCAGACCTACCTTCATGTCCATAGTGCAACAAATTACAACGACAGGAGAGAACAATAATGAACACTTCCTGCTTTGTTGTCGTCTCTGTAGAGTCTGTGAAGGCCCGTTTCCACCAAAATGGTCTGGTTCAGTTCAGTTCACATTTATTGGTGCTTCAACTGTCTTAAGTTGTAATGGCACCAAACTAACAGTTCTGTGCGTACCAATGTGACCCTAAAGGTTGGAGCTAGACATAATGCAGAATCTTCACTTCCTGTGCGACAGCGCGAATCGAGGACGACCACGAAACGTTTAAATATACAGTGGATTTGGAGAGAGTCATTTCTTACGTGATAAAGCGGTCGAGGCAGATGTTGAGGAGGAGAGGGAAGTATATTCAGAGCAGGATGAGGCGTCAATATAACTCTGGAGATTTGTCTTGTAAATCCATTTGAAAGTCGTTTGTGTTTCACTGTGGGGTTTCTTTGTGTTGCGCAGTATGCACCCTAAATGTAACGTTAAGTACACCACGAGAGCACGTTTTATCAATATATCCACGAGCGCTGAATCAGTGTAATCTTTATGAAGAAGCTCCGTCTGCTTTGACCTCCAAGAGAGAAATCTGTTGCGATTTCTAAACATCTGCTCGAGAGCTGCTACGAACAATTGATTCGAGAATACAACCTATTTTTTTTTCTTCTACTAAAGATCAATGAGGTCCTTGAAACCCTGGAAAACTCGTCTTTCCTGAACAGAACACAACAGGTTCGACTTCACGACTGTGAGCTGCAGTGCTCGACCTCGTCTTTCACTCAGATCCTGTTCTCTCCTCTGAAATGGCTGTGATCAATTAACGCCTTCAAATCCAGGATTGCAATCCTGACGACAGACACGTTTAGCCACCATGCTCCAACCTTGGAATGCTAACTATTAAAACGATGGTGATGAAGAGAACCCTGTTAGTGAGACGGTCTCTACTAAACACAGTCACTTCCAGGGGTGTGAAGGGGATGCTCATGGGCATTTTAAAGTGGGTGAGTGGCCTCTGTGTGAAGGTCAATCAACTCTTTGAAGCCGTACTAGTTATCATAATGCCTTCCAAGAGAGACGAGATCTAACAAGACAGCTTTTAGCTATGATTATATAAGCTAATTACCACAGGGAGGCCTGACCCTGACAACTGCACCTCCCACACAGAATCACAATAAACGGGAGGCCAGATGAAGTAAAACACTTCTGCCTGTTTTTCAGAAGAAGAAGTGACACATTCATCTCCAGCATAGTTAATTCACAGCCGCACCAAGGCTGAAGCTGAGTTTTGTTCTCTGTGCCTGAAAAGGTCTTTAACGAAGGTTCATGAAAAGACTGCTGTGTGCATGGTGACACACTTTTTATGATTGATTGTGGTCACTGTCTTTACAAATATTCTCCAGAGAAAGTGTAAAAACACCACACACAAGAGCAACACCCGCTATGAGGAGGGTCAGCGTGGGAAACGTAAATGACACGTATTCCCGACAGGAAGTGATGCGATCATCTCCCATTGAGGATGTCTTCACCTGCTCCATGTGTGAGTTAGCACGCAGGCTATGCAACGTGTGCCTTGCTGCAAGAACCGCTCGCTCTGGTTCCATTTCTGGGAAGTTTCCTGAACCTGCAACTCATTCCCAGATAGCAAAAAATGTACGAAAATAAAACCTTCCCAGAATCGACCCCAAAGAAGTGCATACATTTCTGTCCAATGGAGAGTGTTGGACAAACTACTGATCCTCAACTTTAGGACAACACTACGACCATGATAATGAACTACTCGCTTCTCTGCATGAAGACAGGAAACAATCGTTTTCACAGGCGCTGTTGAAGCTAAGTACATGTTAGCATGTAGCTCAAAGCTCCATCGTTCCAAAGTAAACGTTTCACAAAGCTGCCAATCGGCTGCAGAGTCTTATTTTTTCAGGTTGTACTTTTTGATTGATGAAGTGGTGGGCAGAGAAAGTGGGTGAGGCTGGATTCAAAACCAACAGCCTCTGCACGTGGAGAGTCTTACATCAACTGGAATGGTTGGTGTGTAATTTAAATGTGCTTTAATCCAACAAGGTATTCAGAGTTTTTTAAATCTTGCAGGTTTGTGCCAAATCTGTTGATGAATTAATTTACAGAGAAACAATCCTCCGAACTTAAAACACATTTTATTAAATGGTGAGTTTTATATTATAAAGAATGACGTGTTTTTGAGGTTGTTTTTCATAAACTCTCCTTTTTTTGATCTGTTGTTGGTTTCTCAGCCCTGCCAGGCTTCAGACACTGGACAGCAGCAGGGAGGAGGTTTATTTTAGACTGGAGACTGGTCCCAGTGAAGTCCGACGGCTCCAGCAGCCCATGTGGAACGATGCGATGAGCTAAATTGACCGGATTCTGGGGGTGCATTGACCTGAAGCCAGCAGGTAGAGAGACACACTGCCTGAGCGTGCTGCGTGTGTGCACAGTGTCAGAGTATCTGTTCTGAGCGTTGCAGAGTTCAATCCAGCTGTGAAACTCAAACCATTAGAACCACAGAGAGACTGGCAGAGCAGGTTGATCAATACGGCTCCCCTCCTCCGTCCTCTTATCTCACCCCCCTCCTGTTTCCTCTCCTCTCTTCCTTTACTACCGTTACCTTCTCCTCTACTCTTCTCCTCTGTTCTGTCCCTACTTTCTTTCTTTCTGGATATACAAAACATGACCTCTCCTTTGGTTTGTAACGCAGGTAAAACTTCACCTACTATTTAAAATCACAGCTGTTTGCCTAAAAGAGAATGAAAACAGGTGATGTGTGTTTAGCTAATGCTGACAGCCGTAAAGTTAATACCAAAACTAACAATGTTATACTGACTCCTCTGTGCTCACTGACATGTTCATCTTCAAACAGTATGTCTTTAAAAAAAAGCTAACTCGTATGTTGCTTCATCTAAATATTCCTAATGATCCCAAAAGCTGGGCAGGAAGTTTCAAGAAGTCTGTTTGGGGACTTTCTTCAGCGACAGATTAATACACAATTTTGGTGATTTAATTAGTATTTTTAAAGCAACTTGACAAAACATACAAAAACCTGTTCACAGGAACGAAGGAACATTTCACAGAGTTATATCGTGAAGTATTGTGATATCGTTTTTGGACGATGTGGGTCTTGGACGCAGATGTTGGGTTTTACAGAAATCCACAAACCTCTTAGTTTGCAGATGGATACCTCTTACATGGGTGCTGTGGCCCCAGCACTAATTATCTAATGTTCTTCAAAGTTGAAGAACATAACAAAGAGATAGTATGAGTTTTCTATGCTTAATAGAATGTGCTGCAGAGATTTGATGAACATGGAGGAGAAAAGTTCACACAGAGGATGTCTCCCCAAAGTTCATTTTGGGTCGCTGACATTATCAACTCCCTCGCTTTTATAAATAATAGAGGAAGATGTTAATGAGTATTTTCATCATCCCTTAATCTGCTCATGAACCATTAATGCCAAAACAATTTCTGACAGGTTCTGAGAATGGTGTGAGACCCCCTTCTGTATGATAATTGGTACCACCTCACCAATATGTTTTCAACCTGTTGCTCTAATTGAAGATCCATCCTGGGTTAAAGTAGTCACTCACTTTGAAGACTCGGTAGGGAAAAAGCACACTGCCTCCAAGATAACATATTGGAATCAGGGCTTTTACAAAAAAAAAAAAAAAAGGCTTTTTCATGTCCTGAGGGTCCGAGCAGCAGACGAGGGAGACACACCGGGGGGAGACGAAGTCGGACAGAGGCTGAGAACAGCTGGAGAACAACAAGTACCAAACAGAAAGTCGGTGGAGGTGGAGGAAGAGCAGAAGTGTGCCTGTACTCTGCTCTGCCAGGCCCAGCGTCAGAGCCTCGACTCAATTGGAAATCCATTTTATCTGATGACTGGCAGGCAATTGGGGCTCCCAGGTGATAGGCTGAGGCTCGGAGGTTGATAGGCCTGCCTACTCCACTGCTGAGGGATGGAGATGGACGAGAACACATACTGCAAAGATTGCCTCCACTAACAAGGTTCATTTTAGGTTACCTACCTGGATAACCATCAGACTCCACTTCTTCAAAAAATACAGCAAGCAAAGAAGAGAATCACAAATAGTTTGATGATCAGTTTAGCTGTTATTGTTTTGCACTTATCCTAAAATCTGGAACATAAATCTTCTAATCCATCTAGTTCCTAGTTCATATAGATTTAGCATCCCAGCTAACTAAAAGTACAGTCGCTATCAGCCGAGGGTAAGGCTGATGATTTTGACGTATGAACCCAGAGCTGGATAACAATTTGCCCACCTCCACTGGCCACCTTCTGTCTTTATTTAAGGAATCATATCCATCAGACCAGCTCTCCACGAGGTTTATTTACTTCACAGTACACCGCTGAGTTCTTTAAATGCATGATTAAAACCTAATGAGGGAGACAAGCTGTTAAAAAGTGATGCCACCAGCTTGTATCTGCCACCACGTATCCCGCAATGAATACAGGCGAATTTTCAATCTGTCAGGTCACATGTATAAAAATAGTGGCAGCTGCTTTTTACAGTCATTACCTTGATTAACCTAACGAGTCATTCTTTTGGAGGAAGCATGCAAACTCCACACGGACAGGCTAAAGGTTCAAACCAGGATCCTCTCTAACGTGAGGCCAAACCCCGCTGCACTGTGCAGAGCTTTTTTTGATGAACATCAGAAACTACAAGTTTTTAAAAGTGTAACTATGGCAACCCCACACACATCCCTGTGTCTACCTTACCGAACGTGTGACTGTGATCATGCCTGGAAATGTTTCAACTAGAGCATGACCGATAAATCAGACGGCCGATCATATCGGCTGATATTAGCTTATCAAGTGATTATTGGTAACGGCTAATTTCATCGCAGATATGTGTCCATATTACGAGATTTATTCACTTGTCAAAGAGCATTTTATTTGAGTTTCATTGTACTTCACGAGCAGTTCTCTTTCACCAGCAGAGGATCCTCCAGAGTGTGAAGCGATGACGCACTTACTTTCCAGGTGAAAGACCATCTTGTCATCCTTTCTATCTTTTCTAATATATATACATAAACAATATATATAATATATCTCTCTCTAAAGATCAAACAAAGATCTAGAGAAGATATCAGCCGATATATCGGCATCAGATTTTGTCGCTCCCTCATATAGTTATCGGCCCTGTATCGGTGAGGCCCTCGTTATAACCATCTGTTATTGTCACTTAGTCAGAGAGTGATAAACGGTTTAAATGAATGGCTTCCTCGTTTTTAACCACAATGTTCCCGATGAGAGCTTCCTGAAGGTGTCTTTTTTTTTTTTTGGAGCAGCAGCTTGAGCAGAAGTCGTTCACATGACGGGCTGTCTATTGAAAAAAGACGACATTGTGGTTCTGATTGACAGCACTTGAAGGTGGAGGATAAAAGAGTCTGCTGTCATAGAGAGAGGGAAAGATGTGATAACGTTTAAATATGAGAATAACAGCGCACATTTTCAGACTGTCTCCGTTTGAAGACTGGCGAAGCGCTCACTTTAAAAGTGCCACAAATAGTTTGGTGACGACTATGAACTTGATAGAGGCGTTTCAAAACGTGGCTCCTTTCTCACCTCCTCACAGCAGGTCATCGGCGGTGTGAAGCGAGTGTGAAAGTCAGATAATTGGATGCATAAAGACACAGGAGTAGTCAGACACAGGCACAGCCAGCGTGCAGACATAACCTTATCTTTTGTCAGGAACAAAAGTGAGTCATTTTGTCAAAACTGCAGCACAAAGGACAACTTGATGTCCATCAAAACACCTCCGTCGTGAAAACATCTTCAACTGATTAGATTGGACACAAATAACAAATCTTCACCTCCCTCCTTTGGTGCTGATTGACCTGACGTTCACACCCCACTTAAAAACCATTGAAGATCTTCAAAACACCAGACAGATTCCTAAATCAGCTAATTTAGACTTTATTGTCCCCGAAATGGGACATTCTTCTTCACAGCACTGTCCGGGTTTGACAGTGATCAGCACAGAGAGAAACAACAGAAACCCTTTGAGAGTAAAAACACACACGGCTGTTTGGGGCAGTGATGGCCGAAGGGATCAGACTTCCCCTGAAGCGAGCCTTGCTGCCCCTCACAGCTCTGTAGGAGTGAAGTGCTGAGTTAGTGGGTGGGTTGCAGTGTGTGTGATGGCTTTACCCTTCAGTGCCGTGAGGTAACAATTATTTTGTCTGACGTGTTGGTAATGTGCGTGGGTTTGACCCGACTGTGACTGTGAGCATGCAAGAAAAGCAGGTGGAACAATGTATGAGGACAGAATGACAAAGGACAAAGGGATACAACTCGATGAGAAGGAGGAAGAAGAAGAAGAGGAGGAGGAAGAAGAGGAGGAGGAGGAGGAAGAAGAAGAAGAAGTGGAGGAGGAGGAAGAAGAAGAGGAGGAGGAGGAAGAAGAAGAAGAGGAGGAGGAGGAAGAAGAAGAAGAGGAGGAAGAAGAAGAGGAGGAAGAAGAAGAAGAGGAGGAGGAAGAAGAAGAGGAGGAGGAGGAGGAAGAAGAAGAAGAAGTGGAGGAGGAGGAAGAAGAAGAGGAGGAAGAAGAAGAAGAAGAGGAGGAGGAAGAAGAAGAGGAGGAGGAGGAGGAGGAAGAAGAAGAAGAGGAGGAAGAAGAAGAGGAGGAAGAAGAAGAAAAAGAGGAGGAGGAGGAAGAAGAAGAAGTGGAGGAGGAGGAAGAAGAAGAAGTGGAGGAGGAGGAAGAAGAAGTGGAGGAGGAGGAAGAAGAGGAGGATGAGGAGGAGGAAGAAGAAGAAGTAGAGGAGGAGGAGGAGGAAGAAGAAGAAGTGGAGGAGGAGGAGGAGGAAGAAGATGAGGATGAGGAGGAGGAAGAAGAAGAGGAGGAGGAGGAGGAAGAAGAAGAAGAAGTGGAGGAGGAGGAAGAAGAAGAAGAGGAGGAGGAAGAAGAAGAGGAGGAGGAAGAAGAAAAAGGAGGAGGAGGAGGAAGAAGAAGAAGTGGAGGAGGAGGAAGAAGAAGAAGAGGAGGAGGAGAAGGAAGAAGAAGTGGAGGAGGAGGAAGAAGAAGTGGAGGAGGAGGAGGAAGAAGAAGAAGTGGAGGAGGAGGAGGAGGAAGAAGATGAGGATGAGGAGGAGGAAGAAGAAGAGGAGGAGGAGGAGGAAGAAGAAGAAGAAGTGGAGGAGGAGGAAGAAGAAGAAGAGGAGGAGGAAGAAGAAGAGGAGGAGGAAGAAGAAAAAGGAGGAGGAGGAGGAAGAAGAAGAAGTGGAGGAGGAGGAAGAAGAAGAAGAGGAGGAGGAGAAGGAAGAAGAAGTGGAGGAGGAGGAAGAAGAAGTGGAGGAGGAGGAGGAAGAAGAAGAAGTAGAGGAGGAGGAGGAGGAAGAAGATGAGGATGAGGAGGAGGAAGAAGAAGAAGTAGTAGAGGAGGAGGAGGAAGAAGAAGAAGTGGAGGAGGACGAAGAAGAGGAGGATGAGGAGGAGGAAGAAGAAGAAGTGGAGGAGGAGGAGGAAGAAGAGGAAGTAGAGGAGGAGGAGGAAGAAGAAGAAGTGGAGGAGGAGGAGGAAGAAGAGGAGGATGAGGAGGAGGAGGAAGAAGTAGAGGAGGAGGAGGAGGAAGAAGAAGTAGAGGAGGAGGAGGAGGAAGAAGAGGAAGTAGAGGAGGAGGAGGAAGAAGAAGTAGAGGAGGAGGAGGAAGAAGAAGAAGTAGAGGAGGAGGAGGTGTGTGCCATTTCTCTCGTCCTATTCACCTCTTTTAATTGACAGAGGTTTCACCGTGGTTAGTTTTTCCCACAGGGTGACCCGTCTGTAAATGCATCATTTCATCTGTGATTATGAAGTTGATTCATTTTACATACACACATACTATACATTATTTTAAACTAAGCCACTTAAACAGATAAAGACGGAGAGGAATTTTTGGTCGCCAATGCGGATGCACCAATCAGAATGCACTTAAGAAACAGGGTCCAATTAATGGCAATTATATGGAGCGACGCTCCAGGAGTGTTGGGCCTACATTTACACAGAATGTTCCTGAACCCTGAGCAGCACTGGAACTAGACAAAGAGCAGAGCTGAGGAGGACTGAGAGAGAAACACAGCAGCATTGAGTTGTTAGTTTTTACATATTTCATTGATAGATTTACCTTCATTAATCCCTTCTTAGGGTTGTGTCACTTCTCTGAGCTGAGATCTGAGATTTATAACAAAGCAACCTCAAAGTTTGTCCATGAAGTGAACTAGTCATCACAGCTCTGAGAACAAATAATAATAACACCATTTTATTTATTTATTCACAAAAAGTCCGGAGAAAAAAAAAAAAAAAAAAAAAAAAAATCAATCTCTCTGGGAGTGAATTGCGGACCAATTACAAAGGGAAGGCCGGCCTCAGATCCTGGAGAGAAAGAGGAGGTATTGGGTGACAACGGGACACAAAAGAGACGCTGCTACAAAGTGGACTGTTCCGATAATGTTGCGGTTGCTTCGCTGCAACAAAAGCGAGTGAAAACGCCACCTAAAAGCCTCGCCGCTGTCCCCTCTTATCCCAGCTGGTGGTCGTGGTAGCACAAAACATCCTGTAAGCACTCCGGAGCGGGGAGGCGACAAAACACTGACCTGAATATCTGTGAAATGTTCCCGAAAAAAAAAAAAAAAAAAAAAAAAAAAAAAAAAAAAGACTGTCAATTGCATATGCAGCTGTGGTGGCTTTCAACACAATACAATACAGCCCCCCCCCCCCCCCCCCCCCCATCAGGGAGAGCAGAGAAAGGCAAGGGGAGCAGGGGGTCTGGTGGCGCGAGCCGAACGGCGTGGAGGCGCTCAGAAAGGTCAGCGTGCGGCAAGGGTTACAAAAGCTAGTGGAAGTGAGGCTGTTAGTACCCCCCCCCCCCCCCTTCTGTGTTTCCACACTCCCCAACCAAGTCTCACTGCGTTTGAAAGCTTTGACATGTCTGAGGGCCACGAGGCGGAGACATGTCGCTCGATCGAAAAAAAACCCCAAAAGATTGAGAAAAAGGAGGGAGGAGGGAAATACAGAGACTGAATGAGAGGTGAGGCAGGGCAAGGCTCGACTCTTCAAAAGGAAAAATGACGTAGAAGACAGTTACAGAGTGGGGGGGGGATATGTGCGACGCTGCTCTATCTGTCTGTCACGTCTCAGGCAGAAACAGAGCAGAGTCCATATATGTAATATGAATATTAATAAACGATCAGGATCCATGTGATCCAGAGCTACTGTACATCTCGAAGGCACAGTTAGTTTTTAAGACGTCTGCAGATCTCTGCGCTCACTGTTGATGTCGTCTTTAAAGGACAGGCACAAAAACAGGACTGATGTTGTGACAATTGTTTTGTTTTTGTTGGGGTTTTTTGTGTGATGCCGTTTTCTTCGACGCCCTCAGCGCTCCATCTGACTGAGCTATTTCTCTTAACACGAGAAAGGCGAGGCTTTATTCCCTCTCAAAAATACATACAGGGTTGTTTTTTTAACACGAGTGAGGAATCACAAGATTAAAAAGTAGAACCAGCGGCACACACAATAGGAGACAGAAAAACAACAAAAGGGAGAGATTGCCGGCAGATAATGATGCTCAGCGGTGATTGGTTGTGATCGGCCGTACAACGATCAATGCACGCTTGAAAGGAGGCAACGCTGATGGTTTATGACGGCGGGAACAACTGCCAACACTATGAAAATGAAATCAATAAGTGGACTGCAGAGCAGGGAGAGAGAGAGAGAGAGAGAGAGAGAGAGAGAGAGAGAGAGAGAGAGAGAGAGAGAGAGAGAGAGAGAGAGAGAGAGAGAGAGAGAGAGAGAGAGAGAGAGAGAGAGATGAAGGAAGCGGCAGAAGAAAAAGAAGAGAAAGAAAAAAACAAGAAGTTAAACGAGAGACACAAAGAGACGGAGAAGACAAAGAGACGGAGAAGAGAAGGTGTTTTGCTGAAGGACGTGGAAGCTTGATGGAAGGTGCCGGTTTAAAGAAAGCAGAGGCTGAAAAACTAAATGACAGATGAATGAAGGTTCATTAAAGATGGATGAAAAAAAAAAAAAAAAAAAGAGGCAACGGCAAAACAAACAAGGTGTCTTCTACAAACCCTGGATGCTGACGTACATCCCCAGGTGTATTTGATCCTATGTGTGGATATACGTCACAAACAAACAGCACACTTTATATTTGGACAGCGAGTCTCATCTTTCTCTAATAAAAAGCCTCCTGTGTTATGAACAGTATGTCCTGTTAAGAGCACGCTCCACTGTGTTTGTTCATTTTACGACATGTTGCTGAAACAGAATAATGACTTATGACGGTTTGAACTCAGCGTGTTTGTATTTGTATTGAATCACAAACCCTTCCTGTAAGACTAACCCTTAATAGGATCTAACAAAAACAACACACACACACACACACACACACACACGTGGAGTCACTCTGCTGTAATGTACTGAATGTACTCAGGAACAATCAGAAACCTAAATGACAGAGCAGCTTCAGACCACAAAGGTTGCAGGGTGCAGTTATGTTCACACATGCGCCTCACCAGGGGAGACTCTACGCTCGGATGGGACGGTCTCAGGAGGCCAGTAATATCAGAGAGAATCACTCCCATGATTCCCGCCATCCTCTGTTATTGTTTGATAGAGCACCCCCTCGACCTCGATGTTGTAAACTCAATCAATAATCCTGTTTAATATTTGTGATGGTGATTTTTGCCGTGATGAAGCAGCCCGAGCTCAAGCGTTCCTTAAATGTTTTGTTTTTGTCTTTTCTGTCACAGCGAGTGAGGCGCAAACACACCTTCAACCAAGAGCAAAAACAAAAATATGACAAACATATCATCCAAAACGAAAAGCCACCTCTTGCATTATTTCTTTAAACAGAGAACCACTACTGAATGATCAAATCCTGAAACATTTTCTTCCTGTTTTCTCAGGTGGGCCGAGACAGAAGAAGCAGTCAGAGCACAAAGTCACAAAACTCGGAGTCAAAGGATGAAAAGCGCTATCTGCTCCACGGTGCATCAGCTTTGAAGAAAAGTTCTGCACTTTAAAAAGAGGATATTAAAAATACTGCAAGACTTTAGCCCCAATTAAAGCAAGCCACACTTATTTAGAAGCTGCACATGTGACTCCCACGCCTGATGTTTTGAATCTCTTGGAACAATTATAAAAAGTGAGAGAAACTCTGTTCCTTAATAAGCTTGAGTTTAAAGAAATCCATGACACTTTGCAATATTTATTCGTGCATAGCAACTGGTGAGTGTGGAGTTCTGCGACTACTTCTTCGTAGCTCCAGATATAAATAAAAAATGTGTGTGTGTGTGTGTGGTCAGCAGCAGGTCCAGAGAGCAGCTGAAGACCCTCATTCTTCTTCATTAGTGCCGACCGCTGAGGGGCCCGTCGTCTATTTCTCTCCCTCTGCATCTTTTCATAATCCGTCCATCTCCAAGCTTTTCTCCATGACCACTCATCTCCTCGTGGGATTTACTCATCTTTCCTTCCTTCCTCTCTTGTTTGACTTCAGGATACTCCCTTCTGACAAGCCTCCTCATAACTTCCCCTCGCCCATATCAGTCTCTCTCTCTCTCTCTCTCTCTACAGCACGTCCCATCATCCCTCGTCTGCCTCTACTTCTGTTCTCTCCTCCCGCTCTTCATCTTTCCTCTCCACTTCTGAACATCATCTTTTCATTCTCCCTCTCACCTTTTTCAATTTCTCTTTTCAAACCCTTTTTCTCCCTCCGTCTATCCTCATATTGTCCCTTTTTCTCCCCCCCCAATCCCTCGTTTATTTTCCTGGTTTGTTTTCTTGTTAAGTCTCTTCAGTTTTGTACTATCTGTCAAATTCGTTCTCATTTTTCCCCCTTCCATATAGTGCCCATAAAGGAAGCCTGTTCCATTATTTGTTTGACTTGTACAGATCTGCAGCTTGTGCTTGTCAACATTTAATCTCGGCTTGCACTTTAGACCTAATCAGTCCTTCTCTCAGAGCGCTCTCCTGTCAGCCTTTGGCGCTCTCCTCTCCTCTCCTCCACTTCACTAATTCCATTTTATTTAGTGTTTTCTATGCCTGGTGTTTCTGAAGGTCTTCCCATTTACGCTTCACTATCCTTTCACGTCTTCCACTCCTGTCTTAACCGTCTCCACATGTCCGTACATCTGCAGCACGTTTTCCCCTTCTTCAACACGACGAGTCTTTGTCCTCAATCTGCTTTTTACATTTGCTTTCAGTTTGTTTCTCTCCATTGAGTAGCTGAGCTTCTGTGATCTTTGCACTGGCACGAGTCCTGTTCAATCAACAATAGGACTGTAGGTAAAAGAAAACAAGAAATCAATACTGGGTTTTATACCGCTGTGATGCACTGGTTCAGTCAAAGTCAGTGTGCATTCAGATCAGGAGCGGACTGATTTATTATCAGCATATGAGTGCTGTCAACAGGGTTTTTTTTTTTCCTTTCACGATGGACTTATCAAAACTTGATGAAACTATTTTCTCTTTCTACCTCGTCCTCTCGTCTGCTGTCCGCAGGGAATCAAACTTGCACACTAAGCATGCCGCAGAAACGGCTCAGAGGCTCCTGTTCAATAAAGCTTGGACATTTTGAAACACAACAGTGTTCCTAGAAATGAGACGCAATCCCTCTGTGGATCCATGGAAATCTCCAACCGCAACACATCAACGGCAGTACTGAATGTACTGTCCAACCCTTTCCTCTCCTCACAAGTCAAGTTTATCATACTTTTCTTTTTTTCATGCCAAAATAACATTTAGAGATTTTTTTTTCCCCCCAGATGACGACATCATTCTACTCTGAGAAATAAACTCTTGAATACTTTGGAGAACGCGAGGGGGTCCTTTACTTTGAAATATATCACTCCAACATGACTCATAAAATAATAATATAATGAGTAAAAAGAAAAGCAATGTAAATGTAGACAACATGTCTTTTGTCAAGTTTCTCTAAAGCCACTCTGATCCTGTATTTGATCATGTCTATAAACCCCTCTATTTCAGCCCTGCTCAGAACAGGCTGTTTCTGTGTCTGTAGCTTTAAATATGTAAATGAGCTGTGTCTGACCACGCCCCCTCTCTGGAAGGGCTCGGGTGTACTCGGTGCTTTCTGGCTCCATGTCCTATTGTTTACGGTGAGAAAGCAGACTCAGAGGGCAGAACAAACACCTAGCTGTGGGAGTGTCACCCACCTGGGGGAGGGGCTACTGCCCTTTGTGATGTCATGAGGGGAAAATCTCCAAACGGCCTGTTTGAGCACACATTATCTGAAAAGTGGAGCAGGCAGAAGACGGAGATGATGGACTTTTATCATCATCGGGGAGTTTGTAGACAGACTAGAGACACATATGTTGCATAATCCTACGAGAGAAGAAACTGTCATTTCTGAGCACTTAATCATCTGTAAAGTGGTCCTTGATGGACAGCAGAAACGTCATCAGTCAAAGCTCCTTCCCACGGTCTCGTCCACCTGAACCCTGGATGTCATGACTGACAACTACTCAAGAGTCCAACATCCCAAATTACAAGCTAACCGTAAGAATGGAGGGATTGAAAGTGTAAATTAATGCCCTTCATGCTGGAGACGGACAGTCAATCTTAATGCACGGGGTAATTTTGGAAAAACGTCTTATCGTATGACATCTCATCAGCAACTCCTCCTACCACCACTGACAGTGACTGAGCCGTTTAACAACGTGCATAGCGAACTAAGAACATTTAAAGTGCAACAATTGGAGAATCTTATGAAGTAGAAACGGAGAAGAAAACTATAGGTACACCTCCTTACAGCTGAAGACTTTCTTGGTGTCAAAAAGGCGGGCAGGGGCAGAGGAAGGGGGGGGTCGGGGAGACAGGCACACCGATGTTTGGTAATCTTTTTCTCACTCTGCTGCTCCTCAGCACTTTCCGCTTTACTTTTTGTCCACTCTCTCATTCTCCCTCTTTCTTCACTCTCACTTTGAGTTTGTTTCACTCTCTTGCTCCCTCCCCCCTCTCTCTCTCCCTCTCTCTCCACTCAGACAGGCAGCTGTTAACTCCAGAAAGAAACTCCCTGGGTATTAGACCTAAAAACCTGCACTGCCTGCCTGTACACCGCAGACAGGGCTCGGATATATACGTACGTCTAAGTGTGTGTGTGCTTGAGTAGTTGGCCCTGCTGAAGGGGAAAATAACAGCATTTAAAGTTTCAAAGGTCTCAACTTGCTGCTGGACAGATCCTGACCTTGCTGTAGCTCAGTATACATCTGTGATCTGACAAGCTGCTGCAACAGCCTTCTGGAAGAGGGTTTTTTTTTTTTGCATGTTTTAACTCCACGTTTGCTCCACTTTTAACTCTATATTCAGGTCTCGTCACACCTTTAATTGGTCAGTCCTGCACATTTCTGCCCAGATATTCAAAATGTCTTTTGTCGTTTCACTTTTCAGCACATCTCTTTCTTCCCTCGCTCCATGAGCACAGCCTCTGACACTGATCCGAATCAAAGCCAGACTCTCTCAGAGATTGCTGCTAAATGACTCCAAAATCCCACCAGGACCAGGCACATACCAGGTGTGTGTGTGTGTGTGTGTGCAGATAAATGACTGGAAAATCCCACTGAGTGTCTGGACAGAGTGTGCGTGTCACATGTCGCTGTGCCCATGTCGGGATAAGCCTCCCAGAGGATAATGACTGAAGGATGTCTGCTCCATCTCTGCAGGCTTGGAGGTGTCCTCCCCTCATTTGCCATCAAACACACACACACACACACACACACACACACACACACAGATAAATGTGGTCGTGTAACGCAGCAGGGAGACGTCTGTGATAAGCTGGCCTGTGCACTGACCCGCTGTGACACTGATCAAAACACATCACAGTCTCTTCTTTCAGGCTGGAAAGACAAAACAAGAAGTAGTCTGCTTCCAGTCCCACTGAAGTCTCCTTTCACTGAGGAATAAAAAAAAAAAAGTGTCATCACTTTGCTTCATGTCCTTGGGGGCTTTCTTAGATCATTTCATTTTTATCTTTAATTAACTACATAACCTAAAATCCCTCCAGTCCCCATCATTTTGAAAAGTAAAGGTCTATCACAGAAGGCACTGATCTTGATCTGTGCTTATGATAAGACAAGTAAACAAATATTCCCCAGACTAACAGCATCAACTTTTCTCAACGGTGTGTCGATCCCCAACATTTCTATCCTAACTGACTCATTTGCTCTACTTCTCCGTGCTGACGTTACACCGAGGAAATGAAAGGGATCTGAGCCACAGTCAGACCCAAGCTAAGGGGAGGCACGCGAATCAACCGCGCACGTTGCTCGGTGATCGAGACGACGGTTTGGAAAGTAGCTTCTGCTGCAGCACGAGGAATCTGTCCACCATGAAGAAGAAAGCTCTGACCTTTCCTACGCTGAGCAGGAGGAGACGAGTGAAGCAGAGGGTGTGTGTGGAGCTGCAGCTCTATGACGACCGCTTCACATGCAAGATTGTAGCTTCTATTTATATCAGATCTGTGTACAAAGCGTACTAATATTAATCATAAATCCAAGTTGTTTTTCTTGGTTGGTTGGTTTGGAGTTTCCGGCTTTCTAAAACATTTCATACATTCTCATGCTACGTCAGTACACAGCGCCTTCTTCACTGGAAGGGAAAAGTAAGTTATCAGTGATTGGCAAACTGACAGCGTTTAAAAAGACACGAAATAGAGGAAGAACTTTGTAAACTTTCAAATATATGGGGTGAAAGTCAGGGAGACGCTTCAGGGGCTAATCAAGAGGCAAGACCTTGATGTGTAAGTTAAAGCAGACTGAAATGTAGCGAGCTACTCACACACACACACACACACACACACGCACATTGTGTATGATCTGCCGTGCTCTTTTAAAGACAGTCTTCAAAGAGTCTTCACTTCACTCCTCGTTATCTCACACCAGCTAATGTGAGGATGAAGCTTACACACACACACACACACACACACACACACACACACACACACACACACACACACACACACACACACACACACACACACACACACACACACACACACACACACACACACACACACACACACACACACACACACACACACACACACACACACACACACACACACACACACACACACACACACACACACACACACACACACACAATTTCATAAGGACCTCATAAGGGTAGAAAATAGCGGAAGAAAAACAAAGGATTTGCTGTGTGTACATGTTGTGCTTTGGTGTCTTTATATAAGACAGATACAAAGCTACTGATACTGATGCACACACCATATAAAACACACACACCTACACCTGCGCACACACACACACACACACAGACCTTAGTACAAATACATGCAGGGGAGTGGTGTTACAGCGGGCTGATTATCACAAGCGGTGTTACTGTATGCCATGGGAAGCCTCAGTGCCCCTGAGCAGCGCACAGGAGATGTGAGCAGCATGAGGCGGAGTGATACGTTGTTGGGCTGCATGATGAGCAGCTACACCTTCAAATGTCTCTGCTGTGCAAACTCTGGAAGGGCAAGCTTCCAGTGCCCTGTCCTCCAGCTCCCTTCCTTCCTCCTCCTCCTCCTCCTCCTCCTCCTCATACTCTCCCTCCAACTTTCTGTGAATTTGTAACTTAAAAACTGCGGCAGTGAAGCACACACTGGAGCAGAAGAAGTTGTCTTGTGCTGTTGAATAATACAGTTATGGAGCCAGTTCAGGAAAAGAGGAATGCAAAAAAAAAAAAATAACCCAGCTAAGATAAAAGTACAAAGACTAAGTTTTACTGAGTGCATCGTGAAGGCAGGCTCTCTTGACTCTGAGAATACAAAGTTAATAATCTGACAGCTCAGAGACATAAACAGCTCTTATAAAAACCACATGGCACCTCCACATGTCCGTGGTGCAATGTTTTCTTTTTCTTAATATTACATCAAAACAAGCTGCTACATTAAAAATGTATTGATTCCATCTTCTTAACGAGTTCATTTTATTTATTTATTTTTATTGTTTTTCCTTCCTTTTCTTTTAGTGGAAACGATAAAGTGGGAGAAGTGAGAGGTGGGCTTAACGATCGGGCTGGAAAATGACGCTTCATCACGGACGATGAAGAGAGAACTGAAGAAATAAATGTTCACTTCATAGTTTAATTTTTAAGATATAACAATCTTCTCGAGCTTCTTTAGAGATAGGACAGGGGATAGACACAGAAATCAAGGCGAGAGAAAGTCAGGGGGAAAGTGGTCAAAGGTCAGATTCGAACCCAGGTCGCTCACTTGTTGGACGATAGCTTACCTCGCTAACCACGAGGATACCGGCGCCCCCTACTGCCACTCTTTTTCTGAGCATCTCTCCCTCACTACATCCCCCTGACAGGCAAAGTGTGCTTGAGGTGTTTTGTTTGATTTGAAAGTCAAACATTAAATCGGACGCTAAAGATTTCCCACAATGCACGAGTCCAGCTAACATCAGAGGTGAGGTACAGTGAGACTGTCACAAACAGTTTGTGTCTGCTGGGATGACACACGGTGTGTAAGGGTGAGGCCGCAGCCTTAATACATGCAAAATGAATATATGCAAATAAACTAGAAGAAGCTTTAAACCGGCCTTGAGATTATATAATCCTGTTTACAGCATACGGAGCAAGAATTCAGCTCTGAAACGCTCCTTGAATCAACAATCAGTCTGCAGAGAGGAGGGCTGGACCGAGCCGGCCGTGTTCACGGGAAATCAAACACCTTTCTTCTATTGTTGTCTTCTTTCAAAGAGGATAAAAGTAGAAACGGACTCATTTGGAGTAGGAGAAATAAACGTGATACAGCTACATCGGCCGATATTTTTCTCAGATGTGTCGAGATAGATGTTCACATTTATTGCATTGATCCCCTCAAATGCAGATTTCAAACACAAGATGCCTCGTGGTTGGCTGACCACCTCCAAGAGGGCGGCCCGGGTTTGAATCCGACCCGTGGCTAATCTTGTCATTCCCCACCCTCTCTCTCTCTCTCTCTCTCTCTCTCTCTGATTTCTGACTCTATCCACTGTCCTGTCTCTCAAATGAAGACCAAAAATAAACCTTAAAAATATCAACAGTATTTTAGAATGCGTCAGTGGAGGATTCGATGTTCAGAAACTATCAAACACGTAGGGGGGCGCTGGTGGCGCAGCGGCAGTGCGCGCGTCCCCATGTATCGAGGCTCAGTCCTCACGCTGGCGGCCCGGGTTCGCGTCCGGCCTGTGGCTCCTTTCCCCGCATGTCTCTCCCCACTCTCTCTCCCTGATTTCCGCCTCTATCCACTCTCCTCTATCATAAAAGGCAAAAAGGCCAAAAATAATAAAATCTTAGAAACTATCAAACACGTGGTTCATGTTGTCATGGAGAACTTCTACACATTTCCCACCTGCTTTTCTTTCTCAAGTTGCAGACTGTGTCGTCAATGGATTAGTGCGCATAACAACTTCAAATTAGAAACATGATGGTGCAGCTTGAACTGACAAGCTAAACTTTGAATTAAGACTTATCTCAAAGAAAGCCAAAGTGTGTTTCTAAAAAGGTGTCATTTTCAGAAGTGGCAGGAAAACAAGTTTGGTGGCTGAGGAGAACTTGGATTTCATTCTTTTACATCAGACGCTCGATGAGAAAGCTTTTTCTAATGACAAGAGTTCTCTTTGTGTAAAGACCTAAAAGTGACAGCACTCAACGGCCTATCAATCGGACTCTTTTTTTTTGTTTTTTTGTTCCTAAACTACAGCAGAATAATGTGGAGAACATGAGAAAAATGAATTTCTTTCTTTTACATCATTCAGAGCGCTGCTTTAAAAATAACAGCACATCTCTCCATGGAAAACTTCAAACGCCATCACTCAAAAAAGAGTTTTAGCTCTTTGAGGGGCCATGTGAAGTACGATGTATTATTATAACCATCATTACTATTATTAACATTCTTTCATTATTGTCGTGGGTCGACAGTTCTTATTGAAAAGACTCGAGAAAACAACCTTCATAAACACAGTCAAAACCTCGGCCATGACTGCAGCACAGTGAGAGAATATCATTCTTTAAGACACTTTAACTCCTCTGATCTGCCCTGCAGTAAGCGCTCACCTTCTTTGCAGCATCGATGCACCGCATGTACTCTTTGGCCAGGTCCGAACACTTTAAGGTCTGATCCCTGTTGGTTCTGTAACAGGATAAGATCTGAGCCTGCAGGCCAGTGCACACTGGGTCTGTGCTACGATACCTGCAAGAGACAGACAGAGACACAGAACCGTGCATTAATAGAAAACACATCTTTAACAAGCATATTTTAAAAGTCTAAGCCTGTCTTGATTATTAACGCTTGAGCCTCACAAAAATAATAGTTAGAGTTAAAGGGGACAAGTTATGAAAAATCCACTTGTACAGTGTTTTTTAACCTTTATTTGGGTGACCTGAGTGTCACAAAAGGTGAAATAAATCCATCCAGTCCTTTGTTTGTGGTCTGCACAAGTCTGACAACACAGAGAAAAATGTGCCGTTTCAAATGTGCTCTCCTTGTGATGTCACAGTGGGATTCAGGTTAAAAAAAAACAAAAAAAACCATCCCCTCCCTTGGTATCTCCACCCACAGACTCAACGTCCAGCACAGAGCTTAATATTTGTTCAGCTTCGCCATTGTTTTTTCTTACGAGTGAAGGAGTGATGTCACAGGGAAAACTCAGGGGGCGGGGTTCATTGGATTTAAAGAGACGCACACCAAAACGAAGCGTTCTGAGAGAGCTGGTTTCTACAGGGTCACAAACCTCCTCTGCTGCTTGATTCATGTTATATTTGGACCAAAGCTCAGAAACACAGATGTTTCATTTAGACCACAGGGGGGACTGATTGAAAAGGTGGAAGAGGGGGAGAATATGTCCTCTTTAAAATATCTTGAAAGAGACTTTAAAAAAAATAAAAAAATAAATAACATGTATCAAAGTGCCGAGGTGGGTCTGGTGAGGTTGACTTCATTCAGTCAGAAAGAACAAACACAAGTTGTTGTTTTTTGTTTTTTTACAAGGAGAAAAAAATAGACACCAATAAGAAGTGAGACAAGAAAAGAAAACGTACAAACCTCACCCAGGGCAACCTGTGGTGCGTCGAGAACGTGCTTCGCCGCAAATCATGCAATTAGTGCTAAATCCCATTTAATTGAGTGGGTAGGATCATTCTGATCAAATACAGCAGAAAAGTGTGCTTTGAGAGATTGAATCAGCCGTGCTTAATTTGATATGTGGGCTGTATTATAATTGGTCTTTGCTCGTCTATCGGTGTGATTGTTAACTATGACAGGCCCGCTGCCGCCTGGGCGCCTCGCTGTAATGGATTCGGACTGATTGAAGCAGAGACAAGCCAGTTAAGAACGCCCACGCAGGTATGGAGAGGCACATGCACAAATGTTGACACCCACACACACTTTGTAGTACAACGTACACACACACACACACACACACACACACACAGACACACACACACACACACACACACACACACACACACACACAGACACAGACACACACACACACACACACACACACACACACACACACACACACACACACGCACACACACACACACACGCACACACACGCACACACACGCACACACACTTTGTAGTACAACGTAAACACACACACACACACACACACACACACACAGACACACACACACACACACACACAGTACCCTACACATACTTTCTCTGTGAGGAGCATTTAACACCAGATTTAATTGAAAGCCAAATTAAAGGCTCATTTTGGCTTTGATTCACGGATGAGAGCTGACCTCAGCGTTTCAATTATAGCATACCAATGTCCACACACACACACACACACACACACACACACACATACACACACACACACCCCTCATCAGCAGCAGCAGCAGCATGGAGTTTATCGGAGCGTGTGTGACGGAGGTTAAAGAGGAAAGCGAACAGAGACTAAGAGAAAAACATATAAAGGCAGTAAGTGAGATAAAAAGATGAAAGGGGAAGGAATGAAACATCCATTGGTGTTCAATCACATGAACATTTTAAGAAGATGACAGCCAATCAGATTACTCCGTTTCCCCCACGCCACCTCCAATGGTTCATCTTTCCCTTTCAATCTGTCGATTTCTTCTCCTCTCCGTCTTCTCTCAAACTCTGTCTCCTTTTTTTCCTCCTCTCCCCTCGCTCTCCCTCCTTCGCCCCTTTCTCTCATCACATTTTCAACACAGAGAGGAACGACGCCAAGGCGCGCCATCTTTATCTCAGCCCTCCATTTGAGGCCGCCGAAGATAAGGAACTCTCCTTTAATTTGAAATAAATGGCCTTCATCAGGGAAGCCAAAGCCTCCTGATAGCGCCGCGTGGTTTATTAAAGGCGCTTGAAGCAGAAAATTGGCTCAGCCGCAGCGAAAGCTAAAGCTCTGTCCACATGCTACAACAAATTGAAGGTGAGGTTTTAAATCAACAATATTAACTGAGCCGCTTACCTAAATAAATAAATAAAAATAGAGCGAGAGGGTAGAAAGGGAGTCCTTGGTTGTTGTTGTTTTTTTTTAAGCTGACGGCCCACTGAGCCATGTACTGGGATGTTGTTGTTGTTTTTAATGTGCGGCGCTGAAAAAGCATTTGAGCAGTCATTTTTTTGGGGAGTTTTTGCACGCACCCATGAGCGGTAAATATGACAAAACATAAACAGTTAGATTAGTTGCTTAATTAATGGTGCTGCCCATTATTTTTAATCTCCGTCAGCGAAAGCGGAGGCGGACTGAACACAGAAGCCTCAGACTCGTGGAGCACGCAGACCCGGCTTACCGAGACAAAGAGAGGGAGAGAAATGAAAGGAAGAGGAATTGGAAAATGGAGAAGACACAAAACACAGCAGCGACTAAAAAAGCCTCTGGCGAAGCTACGAGACTGATAAGGAAGATGCTTTTATCGCCTCTAAACCACGCTTCTCTCTGAGTTAGACCGATGGGTTTTTTCTCCCTTCTTAATAGCCTTGGCTGCACATGTGAAGCATTGTTTGTCCTGCATACCATTTTATTTCCATCCTGTCAACTACAAAGTGTCGGTATCTGTTCTGTGTTTCAAGAAACTAATTAGAAAATCTTGTTAACATCTCACAGGAAGAAGCGCCGAAGGGGGGAGAACGAAGAGAATCCATGAATGTGCCGGACTTCAGGGCAGCAAGACAGTTTCAGTAAAATGTTCCAACACACATGTACTGTCTTACATGTTCAATAGAGTGTCCTCAGAGATCTTTAAGGCCGGACCGATATGTACTTTAAGAGGCCGAGAAAAAAATCAGATATCGATGAATACGCGGATGATACCGTTCTTTGATCTGTAGTGACAGATCAAATTTGAAAACTACATTTGAGGGACAACGATGGTCTCTCAACTTCAACTGGACAGTAAATGTGCATGTACGAGCATCACCGCCTGACAATCTGTAGAGTGATAATGCTATTTTATTACAATGAAACTGGAATGAAATGATATCTGACATCAATCATATCAGTGCATATCTGGGATAAAATTACTGATAATCACTTGATACTCTCATGTCGGCTGTGCGGTAAATCGGTCGGAGATTACTTCATTAACTGAAAGAAATATTCATAATGAAACTAAATTACATTTCTGACAATTCTTCTTCAGTCTGAACTTTAAACGTTTAAACGGCTTCATCTCCTGGGTGGAGTTCATTCACTGACAAGCGAGACGGTTTAATGAATCTTCTCATCTAACTTCTTTAAATTAACTGAGCACGTGTTTTTAACAAGTGTCACACTATCACTTTAGAGCTTTCACGTTACCTCGTTTCCGACTAATAGAAATGCACATATTAAACAGTGTCTTTCAACATTGAAATAATTAGCTTAAAACGACTAGGCGCTAAAATTAGAAATGTTTAATCCGAGGTGCTGAGAGAAAGAAGTAAAGGAAGGATTCTCATTCAACCAAAATAACCTTAAAAGCTCTGCAGGGAGAGCGAGAGAGAGAGAGAGAGAGAGAGAGAGAGAGACAGCGAGCGAGCGAGCGAGCGAGCGTGAGGTAAACAGGTCCGTGCTTATCTGCGGAGGTTGGAAATGGCATTTGACATGTCGGAGAGTCAGAATTACCGAACACGCTTCCTCAACATCACCAAGATTGATTAATGCTGGAGTGCTGGAGAGGTAAAGAGAAGCAGAGAGAGGATAACAGGAGAGGAAGAAGGGCAGGAGAGGTGAAGAGGAAAACAGGCAGAGAGACAGAGTTGCCTCTTATCTCGAGCTTGTAGCTTGTATGCACCTGTACCCTGACAGCTTTTCAATTGACTGAGGGCACACGTCCTCTCCTCTCCTATCTTGTATCTCCTTCACTCATCCTCTCCCATCTCTCCATCCCTCTCACGACTGCAACCAGCGAGAGAGAGGCTCCTCTATGAACGAGTAAATTCCCTTCACTTTGTCTCTCATGGACGTTGAATTGGCGGCGTCGTACTTTCACTCAGCGCTGTAAAGGTGGACATATTTTCCTTTAGGCTTCCTCAGTGACTCCAATCAATAAATATGGTTTAAGCCCGGCACAGACTGAAAGCTTTTAAAGTCTTCAGATGTGAAAAATGTGAGAGACCCCAACATCACATCAAACAATCTTAGATTGTGCAATTTTGTTCCTCCAGTGCGTGAGAGAGTACCGACGCACTTTGACCATAAAACACGTTCCTGGTGACAGTCAGGAACTATTCACCAAAAACTGAGCGTACGGTTCGATCAGGAAGACCACAGAGTCACGCTACACTAACGCGCCATGAGTTTCAGTAACAGCTGATCTCACACAAGCCTCATCAGCTGATGGCCAGCTGATTTGCTTCAAAGCATCCCATTGGCCAAAAGGCACCGACTGCATGCCGCCTTATTTAAATTGCTCTCGCCGTCCTTCTCTTTGCTGCTCCGTCTGCGTGTTGCATTCACGTCCCTCCTGCAGCCCAGCTCCTCCTTTAACGCTGTTCTGACTGAATCAACGTCATGCTGATGCTTGCTCTGTTTCCCAGAAGAGAGCCATACGGCCGAATATTAATAACTGCAGTACAGCACCTTTCTGAACAAAGTGGTCCTGACTGAAATACTGTTTTTACTCATCATGTGTAACCCTGCGTAAGATGGCTGAGAACAGTTCTTAAAGTCATGTGGAATACACCAGAAGTCGTCTCTGTAATGTCGGCAT
Source organism: Symphodus melops (assembly GCF_947650265.1). Taxonomy (NCBI): domain Eukaryota; kingdom Metazoa; phylum Chordata; class Actinopteri; order Labriformes; family Labridae; genus Symphodus; species Symphodus melops. The sequence goes on from NC_136703.1 coordinate 2,693,838, forward strand.
CCTATTTGCTCCAATTTAAAGCAATGCATGTTTATACTGTAGGTGTGAAACTAAATGTAACACTTTAGTCCACCTTAAACCCTCCTCACTGACATCGTCTTTCCCCTTTATATCTAAATCAGGGTGCTTTAAAGCTCCTCTCCTCAACAGCTGACTGAATGTTTAGGAGTGTGAAATGTATAAAATTCACTGGGCTCTAAAGTCAGTGAACCACACACACACCAAGTCTTTCTCTAACGGCAGAAAAACAACCACCTTGTACAACAGTCTGCTTTTGAAACTATGACTCTGAGCTTGTCGAGGTTTCCAACCTTCCCACTGTGATATCCGTAGGCTGCTACACAGACTGGGAGGATCTGACAAAGGCCGACTATTAAGGCTAGTTGTAGCACTTGTGTAACAGACAGCCGGCCTTGTTAAAAAGTCTCCACTATTAAACTGATGTGGGTATCTCTCGTCTGTCTTGTTTTGCTATCGTTGCTTTCAACTCTCTCACACAAAATCCTCTTCTCTGGCGTCTCTTTCACTTCATCTGTTATTCCGTGGCCTCATGAATGCTACTGAGAATGCTAATGCATTACACCGTTGCTTTATTGATATCATGTATGCATATTTACATGGGCTCAGGTGGCAATGTCAAAAACTAAAGCCAATGTAGACATACAAAAACTTACAAATCCTCGTTAAAATGTCCATGTTGTCAGCAGAAACAAACAAAAAACACTTATTCTAATCTTACATGTTTGTGTCTTTATTTGGACACACTGACCACAAACGCATTCAAAATCCCCAGGGTGCTAAAATGCTAACTTAGTTCCAGGTTTCATGTAAGATAAGAATGATGCTTCATTAGGGGTGTCGATGATCTGGCTGCACGTCAGAGAGACGGCATCGTTTGGCCTCATATTTTCATTTCTCCTCCAGTAACCAATGGGTGACATCACTGCTACAACGTCCATGTTTTATACGATGTCTAGGTCCATGTCTGGGCTTTGTTGGCCCACAGCTGAAGACCACTTTCAGGAGGCACCCTCTTTACGAGGCAGTTGACCACTCATGACGCCCAAACGCTCAAAAAGATGTGCTGCAGTGACGGCCTTTAAGAGGAAATCCTCTCTATTTTATTTACCATGTTTTTCTTTTCTCTCTTTAATTGTATGTGTACTTACATTTTTAAACATGCTGCTGTTTATTCTAGGCCTTGTAGAACAATCACGTAGTGCCCTGTCATAGAACTGAGTTGGAAGATTTTTGCCACTACCCTGCACCTTAGATGTTTTCTTGTTTACGTTTGTTGTTGTTATTATGAAAAAAAAAAAATGAAAAAACTCAATAAAGACATTTAATTAAAAATGTAAAAAAAAAAAAAAAAAAAAAGGAAATCCTCTTTAAGTTTGTTTCAGAGAAAGAGAGGATATTCAAGTAGGAGTTTAGAAAAGGGGGAATCAGAACTTACAACAAAGAGGGGTCTCTAGTCTCAGGTACAAACTTTGTATTCAAACCACGTGGACTTAGATAATCGCTACCTGCTGTGAATATAAAAGCTTTTTTAATTTTTAACAAAAATAACAATTGTTTCCTTCTGTTTGGTTTAAAGTATTCCTGATATTTAATTTTAATAATTGTAAATCTGCATAACTATTCAGTAATTTTTTTGAGAGCGATTCACTTGTATGGGTATTCAAGGTATTGTTAACAGTCACCTGAAATAAAAAATAAAGTTCAGAGACAGGACGTTCAGTGAACTGCTTTGATTTTGATAAAAATAAAAATGTGAAAGTTTACACAAATTAAGTGATGCAAAAAGAGCGAGAAAAAGAGACGGGGATGCTTTTTGAGGCTGTTTTATAAAACTCCACTGAGTTTGAAAATCCTGAGAACTACAGGTTGTAGTCTTTAAGACACACAGCTGTGTTCAAGCACACACACAGACACACACACAGACACACACACAGACACACACACAGACACACACACAGACACACACACACACACACACACACACACACACACACACACACACACACACACACACACACTCTGGTTCTGAAACCTCGGAGTGCTGGCAGCCCTGTTTTGCTCGAAGGATTAAACTGTGGATTAACGCAAATCACACACAAATATATAAAGTCCCACACCCACACATACTCATACAGCAGAGCGGGGGTCTAGGGGGGCATGCGGGGGGTCTTGAGTCACACACATCATATTTTACAGTGGCTTTGTTCTACAGCTCTGCACAAAGAGCAGCTTCACTCCAACAGTTCAGAACACAAAACCAAAGTCTGTCTGAAGTTTCTCTCCGATTACTCAACTGTTCTGGAAACTGAAAATGTTCGAAGACGATTTCCTTCTTTAAAGCAGGAATTAAAACAGGCTCTCTGCTTTCAGTATTTTATCAGTTCAAACAGTTGACACATATTTCAAAACTAACATGTAACACTTTCAAATCACCCAATTTGAATTACATTTCACATTTTTCCATTCATACACGTTATCCAAGGCGTTATCCATACTGAGACGTGTAGCTGACAGGTGGGCGCCGTGTAACGGTTTAAAACCCACCTCAGCTCCAGCTCTCAGCCCGTCTTAAGGTTTGACTAAAAGTTAGGCTGAGACATTAATTCCAACATGGCGGCGGTGGCGGCTGAGCCTCCGGAGCGCCCTGCAGGAACAGAGTCGGCTTCGTCCGTTCATGTTTACGTCTGTGGACTGTGCGTCCAGAAGCAGAAGAAGACAGAAGATACGATGCAGCTAAAGCTCGTTCCACACGAGGTTCACCTTGTGTTGGCGTTCACACGCAGACCAATCACAGCTGTTAGCTTGTGCTAGCTAGCAGCCAAACATCCCGCGGTGATGTGTGCGCTTCTGTTTACAAACCGACTCCGCCTTTCAATACATCCCACCTTTAATGTACATTTTAAAGCAGACACTCCTTATCTTCACACCTTAATCCACTCATTCAAGTGATACTGTGTAATTCCTCAGAGGTCAGAGTCGGACCGGATTACAGAATAAATGAGTCTAATCTAGCCCATAAAACCTGTGAAAACAGGATATAATTGATTATATAGGTAAGAGCATGAAGGAAGCTTAAGTTATTTTACCTTATCTGATAAAACGCTCATGAATTTAGAGCACACACACACACCCACACACACACCCACACACACACACACACACACCCACACCCACACACACATAGAGGATTAGCAGTATCAAAATCCTCTTGTTGTTGCTCTAAGTCTGACTGTAATGAAGGTTTCATAAAAAAAGCTGCTGATGACATCATCCCGCCCGATTACAACGTGCAGGATGTTTATGTGAAGCTCTGTGAGTGTGTGTGTGTGTGTGAATATTTAAATGAGTCTGAATCAGACTTCAAACTGCAGCACAGGGCTCTGTGTAAATTTTTAACATGTTTAAAAATGTGTTGATTTTTTTTTTTTTTTTTTTTTTTTTAAGAAGAATTAACGTGAATGTTTTTATTGGTCCTATTTGCTTCCAGTAAAAATCAGATCATTAACGAGGGAACGACAGAAAAAGTACTTACTCATTGTCTTTCTGTTTACTCATCCGACTGGTGGATCACTCTTCTGATTGGAGAACAGTTTACCTGTGTGACGAGGTTCAACAGCCGGCCGAGGCTTGGGTCTTTAATTTGGATTTCAGTCGGATGTTTTACGCACCACAGTTGCCCTAATTAGCTACCTTTCCCCGGCTGCAGCTCATTACAAGTGTACAGTGAGAAGCAAGGGTGGCGAAACATGCTACTGCTAAATTCAGCTTAATTAAAGCAGCCAATTAAAACAGTTATCACATTAGTCAGGTGTGCTCTAGAGAACATTTGCATTTAAGTGGTTAAAAAATGAGGAAAAGAGCAGATCGCTATCCGTCGCTGCTTATTAGTCTGCCGTGTGTTTGCCCGGGTGAATTGGTGGGTGGGTGTCAGAGGCCCCGGGGAATAATATCTCCTCACTTTTGGAACAGCAAATGAGTTTGTGTGTGTGTTTGTGCATGCAAGCGTGTGTGTGTGTGTGTGTGTCTCACCTCACGCTTGCCTCAGTCTTGTTGGCACCTTGGTGGAATTGCTCCTTGCTCTGTTGGTATCTTTCCAAATTCTAAAACAGGGACAAAAACAGAGAAAGTCCTGTCTTAATTATGAGCATTAGTGTGTATCCTAACAGAGCAGGGCTTGCTTTTTTAGTAAAGACACATATATTCATTCTTAATTTATCGAACATAACGTGCATATTCATCGAAATCCTCTTTAAATCGGTACCTAATAACTGTAACATCTGGAGTACAAGTCAAACCGGTGAGGCACTGTTGGTTTTTTGGAGTTTTCCTAAACAGATAAAAGCTTGAAACAGTCTTCTTTCATGCAGCAGCGGATTTATAATCGGTTGGGGCCCTTGGCAAAAATCCACCCCACCAAGAATGAGTTCAGTCAGAGGAAAGCCTTCAGGGAGGGTTTCTGCAGTCACTGCAACATGTGCACATTATCAGCTGCTGCTTTGGAGCCCCATCATGGTGTGGGCCACCCTAATGGTCTGGGGCCCCCTCATGGTGTGGGCCACCCTAATGGTCTGGGGCCCCCTCATGGTGTGGGCCAACCTAATGGTATGGGGCCCCCTCATGGTGTGGGCCAACCTAATGGTATGGGGCCCCCTCATGGTGTGGGCCACCCTAACGGTCTGGGGCCCCCTCATGGTGTGGGCCACCCTAATGGTCTGGGGCCCCCTCATGGTGTGGGCCACCCTAACGGTCTGGGGCCCCCTCATGGTGTGGGCCACCCTAATGGTCTGGGGCCCCAAGGAATTGCCAGCCTTTACTCAATGATAAGACGTGCCTCTGCCTTCATGAACATTTCTATTCGACGTCTCCAACGTGCAGGTGAGAATAAAAATAATGATTTATTCATTCGCTTCATTGTGTGCATATAGGAATCATTCTATTTGACTTTGTCAATCAATGTCCGTGAATCCTGTGAAACTATCTACTTCCTGTCAATGACCTGTTACATTAGCACACAATGTATTCATTCTTGTATTGCAGCATCTCTTGCACCACTCGACAATGCACTCGTTTTATCTGCAGGCTTGCACATAGCTGTGTTGTTAAACATTTAATGTTGAATGTTTGTATTTAGAGAAAAAGAAGAATTCCTTGTGGTGTGTGTGTGTGTGTGTGTGTGTGTGTGTGTGTGTGTGACATAGGCTTATTTCACCCTCTAAACTCTTTTATTTATGCTAAACTTGGTCTGCTTAATGAACAGCTTCATACTCATCAGACAGCTGTAACAGTGAAAACATTCAAACTCTTTCTTTAACTTCCTGATCAAACAGATTTTATTCCCGTCTTGAATGGAGAGCTGATCGTGTACGATGAACAAACAAAAACAGATTAATCACTTAAACTCTCTCCAACAACTTTTGAAGTAATCCCTCCCTTCTGTCCTTCTCGCCCTTCTTTCCAGAACTCATCCTCTAATGGTTTACATTTTAAAGATCCCCCATATGACCAAATAATGTCTTTCCCATAATGCAATTCTGCCATCTCGAGCCGTCTCATTCTCTCTTTCTTCACTAAATAGCGAGACATAATGGACCTGCATTGTTTTTGTGATGTATAATCAGGATACAGCACAAAGAAAACTCCGTTGTCATTCTCTTGAGCTCAAACATACAGTCAAAGTAGGAAGTTCTCCGGCTGGATTTTCAGCCATGGGAATGCTTTGAGATTCCTCCCTCTTCTGGAGCTCAGTTGTAATGAGCCACGTAACTCATGCATTTTTTAGGAAATCGTGATATTGCAGCTTGCCCGGTGAGCACCGAACTCCAAGCGAGCAGGCAGTGGTATTATGATAAAACAAGCAGCTAATCCACAACAACTGCAGCCTTTCCTTTTTGCTGATCCTCCTTAGGCCTTCCAGCACTCGGCATCTCCCCCCAAATATTTAAGCAGCAAACTGTACCAGCTGGGGAAGGGAAGGATGACAGGGGGAGAGGGAGGAAAAAAAAGAGAAAGAAAAGCTAGCAGAGAAGTCGGAGAAAAACTCTGTAAGACGAAGCAGCAGAAGGCACAGCGGTAAGAGTCAAGAGGATCGAGAGAATGAGGAGAGTGTGATAAGTGTGTGTGTAAGAATGTACGTGAGATACAAAAGGAGTTCAGCCTGAGACAGATGTACTCCCAGCTCGTATACAGGGACTCTTAAATCTGTATTTAAAGCAAACATGAACTGCACAACACGCAGAGGAAAATGATTTCTATCACATTTAGGGCACGGCCACGCTGGCAACCTGTACCAACGCACCTATCAACCCAAAAGTCCAGAATCGTACGCGAGTACGGCACGGCCTCTCTGTAGCAGAGTGAGCACATCTGGAAAACATCTGGTTCGTAAAGCAGTCCTCGATAAGCCCGACTTCTACACTGAGGCTCGTTATCTAGCAAAGTGACTGTCAAACATACGAGTGTGTTACATGCCAAAACCCACATTGGACCATAATATTGATTGCAACTGTGCCGTTAATAATAAATACAGTTGGCTACCGATGTGAGCGGATTCTGACAGATGGAACTTGAAGCCTCGACAGTCCGTCCAAATACAGTAAGTGCGTATGAAGAAAAGAGTTGCACTCAATAATGGAAATGTGGGTATTTTTAAACCACGGTCATATTTTCTTTTAACATAATTAAGGAGTAAAAATGAGTCAATGATTAAATGTTTTTGTTTTATTCTTCACCCAGCAACTATGAGACTGTTTTTATAGGCTGTGACGCAGTGTCTCAAGTCAAAGGCCCTGAAAGGTCACATATTCACTTCTCTGATCCTTTAATTGATCATGTCTATAAACCCCTCTATTTCAGCCCTGCTCAGAACAGGCTGTTTCTGTGTCTGTAGCTTTAAATATGTAAATGAGCTGTGTCTGACCACACCCCCTCTCTGGAAGGGCTCGGGTATACTCGGTGCTTTCTGGCTCCATGTCCTATTGTTTACGGTGAGAAGGCAGACTCAGAGGGCAGAACAAACACCTAGCTGTGGGAGTGTCACCCACCTGGGGGAGGGGCTACTGCCCTTTGTGATGTCATGAAGGGAAAGTCTCCAAACAGCTTGTTTGAGCACACATTTTCTGAAAAGTGGAGCAGGCAGAAGACGGAGAGGATGGATTAGGGTTTGTAGACAGACGAGAAAAACTTATTAGAGTTAGAAACACAAGAAGAGGATTTAGCAAAATATGTGACCTTAAATATATATATGTATACTAATCATCATAAAACCAGAGCCTTCAGTTCCAGCAGGATCCCATTTGAAGCAGCTGTAGGAAGAGCCCTCTCTTCAGAGCTACCACACCTCATTAAAAAAACAGAGCCTTCACCTTACTGAAGATGAGAGGAGCTGGTCGACCTCTGCATCTATCAGTATGCATTTCTGTGCAGTAAGTTTTGTAATACGAGGACATAACTTGCATCACTCTTACATATGTCATTCTTCTTTTTTCTCATGCTTATATCATTTTGGCTGCTGAGCCCTGGATTGCTGACGCTCCCCAGGATCAGTTTCAGGATGTACATTTGAAGTCTCATTCATGCAAAGAGAATAAAGAGCAGAAACATGCCGCCAAGTTGGCTTTAGAATGAATTCAGCGTTTATCCAACTCAAAGGAACAAAGGAATAAAGGTTGGCATTGCCGGTTGGAAGAGTGAAACTCTGTTTGTTGTTTCTCATCTTGTTGCTCGTATCTTGCACTGAACTGTCACTGCATCCACCTCCTCCTCCTTCTGCTCTAAATATCCTCCTCTTCCTCCTTCACAAACAGCTAACACAAACACACAAACAGTCTAAGTATGATTATCTGTAGTCATTTTCCGTCATGCATCATCCCTTTACTTTTCTGAGGGTGACCTCGTTTGGTCCAGTGAACTTAATGTCTTGTGTTTTGGTGACAAAGTTCTGCTGTGTCTTTGCTGATCTCGTGCTGTATATGCACGAGTGGCATCCTGAAAACGAGACAAACTGTCCTGTTGTCTTTAAAGTGTCAAACTCACTGTGATTCTTGTTAGTGGACAATGCAAACAAAGACCGTTTGTGCAGCATATCGTTCATAAAGAAATCCAACAAGGACCCAGAGGCAGCAGCAAAAGGAACTAAAATATGCTCTATAGAAATACTCCTGCTGTCTGATCTCCTCCCTAAATGTCTGCTAGTTTCTGCAGGCACATCGAGGCATCAATATTCATTTCAGCCTGTTTCAGCTACAAACTCCTCACAGGGTCATTAGATTAAATGTAGCTGCTTACATTTGTTTACAGCTCTTGAGGAATGTACACAAGCACTTTTCTTGGTCAAGCAAAAATAATGAGGCAACTCTCATGTAAGGCGCGTTTCTGCACTGTTTAGTAATGTTACGAAACTCATATCTTCATCTCCAGATGGGTGCAGCCTCTGTGGAAATACCACTAACAAGCTAAACTAATAAGCAGACTTGAAGCTCTCCCTGCAGCATACTGAGCAGATAGCGTTTTCACAGGATGAAAGTGTTCAACTTTGACTCGGGCTGCACAGGGACCAGCATGGATGCATTTCCATAAAAAAAGTGCAACGCAGCAAAAAAAAAAAAAAAAGAAGAAGAAGAAGACGTGGAAGTTTTTAACCAAGTCTTAAAAAAAAAAAAAAAACTTGAGCTCTGATTAGAAGGAGCCACTAAGTCAGGAACACTCATACAGCATTTTGTTAATCTGTGTTTAAATGTAAATATTTGGTTGAGCTGTGAGAGCGCGGTGTTTCTTTCTTAAATAAAGTCCTCTGTCAGGCTATTTGTGTAAGAAAAAAGGAGCTGCCACTGACAACACTTGGAGGAAAGCACTTTCCGTGTGTGGTGTGTGCAGATACTTTCCCCGGTGCCAATACATGGAGGCTCCTGCTGACAGTGTGTCAAGAAAAGTGTCAGACTTGGATGAGGATTATTATCTCCTCGCGTACGCTCCATTTCCACCACCTTCAAACTATCCTCTTCCTTTGTGAAGAGCGTGTGTGTGTGAGAGAGAGTGAGACAAAGACAGGTGAAGACAAAAAAGACAAGACAGGACTCTGACTGATCCTGGTAGGGGTATGTAAAACAAAAGCTCTATGGTCACATTAAACATACTAGTTAGAGGTTTTCCATTTTTAAGCCTCGAGTTTGGCCTTTTTATCCTGAGGGCATCTTTGTTTGTTTTGTATTCTGACGTGAAGGTTTGATTCAAAGGAGAGCAAAATTAAGCTCTAACACCATCGATAGCTTGATGTAATTAAACTCAAAGGTCCAATAAGCAAGATACGTGCTGACTGATATGACAAAGTTCTTCTCCTCTGTGATCATGAAGGAAACCTGCTGTGTTGAAGCTTCTCTGACAACAATGCAGCAGCCAGTATGTCCTCCTTCTAACTTTAGATTCTGCTCCTGAATGCTCTGGATTTGTTTGGACCAGAGAAGGTAGGCGGGGCTTTGAAGGACGTTTTGGACGCCCCTGGGTTTGCCAGATATGAGAGCAGTTATCAGGTCAACAGGTGTTGCAGCGATGGAAGCGGGCAGTGGAACTGCTTCAGATAGAAGTGATTGTACCCGAGCTAAAAAGCCTCTGCATGTTTCTAATAAGCTCCAGCAGCAGAAAGCTGCTCAAACTAGGATCAATGTTGGAGATGCTTTTGAAACATGGAGAGAGGTTAGAACGCAGAAAGCTTTACAGACCCATGCAGAGCTGGCTAAACACTGAAGCTACAGTGTCCACCACATGCAATGCTGGCTAAACACTGAAGCTACAGTGTCCACCACATGCAGAGCTGGCTAAACACTGAAGCTACAGTGTCCACCACATGCAATGCTGGCTAAACACTGAAGCTACAGTGTCCACCACATGCAATGCTGGCTAAACACTGAAGCTACAGTGTCCACCACATGCAGAGCTGGCTAAACACTGAAGCTACAGAGTCCACCACATGCAATGCTGGCTAAACACTGAAGCTACAGTGTCCACCACATGCAGAGCTGGCTAAACACTGAAGCTACAGAGTCCACCACATGCAATGCTGGCTAAACACTGAAGCTACAGTGTCCACCACATGCAATGCTGGCTAAACACTGAAGCTACAGTGTCCACCACATGCAGAGCTGGCTAAACACTGAAGCTACAGAGTCCACCACATGCAATGCTGGCTAAACACTGAAGCTACAGTGTCCACCACATGCAGAGCTGGCTAAACACTGAAGCTACAGTGTCCACCACATGCAGAGCTGGCTAAACACTGAAGCTACAGTGTCCACCACATGGTGACCTGGTGATTCGGAAATCTAGAATTCTACAATTAATTTATCAGACACTTTTAACCAAACTGAACATAAGAGATGAAGAAAGTAAGGATGGAGAGAGGAGAAAACAACATCAGCTAGTGCCAACAAACACTTTAAAGTCTGATCGGACGCACAGGTGCTGCGAGGACGTGCACAGAGGCAGAGCACAACATCAACAGCTGGTACTGAGAGTTCCAATCAGCAGCAAAATCAGCCTTAATATCTCCATCATCATCATCATCAACCATGTAGGTGTTCATGAAAGAGATGGGTCTTTTTCTTTTATTTTAGAGATTTTAAAAATTTCGCCTGGAAAACAAACGAGCAGCCACCGACTCCACGCTACCATCAGCGACCGACACCCTGCAAACTCACATCTTCGTCCATAAGGGGCCAAAGAGACCAGGAGCAGACCCACTCCTCCTGGAGCAAGGCCAGCTTTGCTTAGCCCATGACTGGAAGATGCTAGCTCCTATTTCTCCCTGGAGATCACCACCACCTCCCTAAGACGCTCTGGTCTCCTTCTCTTCAGTGTTCAACATACAGAACCGTACTCACAGGCTTTTAATATAGAGACAGGAGAGTGGATAGAGTCCCAACACAGGGAGGGAGAGAGTGGGGAAGGAGCCACAGGTTAGATTTGAACCCAGGCCGCCCACATTAAGGACTACAGCTACTGTACATGGGACGCACGCACCGACCACTAAGCCACCTGCACCCATTAGCTTTTTCCTAGAGGTCCAAAGAGACTCTGCAGAATGGACTAAGTTTGAAAGTTGAAGTGTCTGGCTTCAGACTTGGGGTCCTGTTGTGAAGGTTGGATTAGTCCACGTCATCTGAAAATGACCTAGTGGTATCCTGATACTTCACGCACAATATGGAACTGAAAGAGAGCTCCAGGAAGTATTTTAAGTCACAGCTGATGTGTACAGTAACTGAGCAGGACCTACATCAGTCTGTATTCAAACATAAATCTTCATATTACAAAAAAAAGATTCTCTACTGTGATTTCTTCGTCTGGTAAACGAAAAGTCTCATCCAGATTGTTGCGCAGGAGTTCGACTGTCACTTAAATGGAAAACCTCTCTTTTAACTCCTCATATCATATTTTCACTTTTCTTTACATCCCGATCCAGGATGTATGTTAATGCAAAGGGTTACATAACATTAGCATAAGCCTTCCTCAGTTTGACTCGTCTCATCTCGGATCAGCTCAGCTGTGCAGTCTGAAAAGAGTAAACCTCGAGAGCTGAGAGCATTTTGAGCAGTCAAACAGACGAACGCCGAGGCATTAAGGGGCTTCTGGTGCCGTCTGCAAACACACTGATCCTGCAGATAGACACAGAAATTCACACATTTACATATACAGTACACCTGAATATACAGTGTGCACTCAGCTCTCTCTCTCTCTCTCTCTGTCCTTCTGTCTCCGCCACACACACACACCAACACATGGAGGTCTTTCTACAAACATCCTAAGCCCTTCAGCACACACAGCTTGTGGCTCCCGTGCGTCGGCCTGCCAGTCTTCTGCTCCCTCAGCAAACCCAACCACTTATTAATGAAACTAACTCAAACAGCCGGCATCTGACACCTGTGTGTGTCTGTGTGTGTTTCTAATGTGTGACCTCACTATTTATTGAGGTTATATTTGTTTGACTGCTGCATAGTAATTACAATATAGATTTTGTGTGATTTTTTTTAGCTTCCTGGGAGAAAGGAGGAGAGGACAGGCAGAGAGGGAGCAGGGGAGAGGAGTAGGAAGGAAGAGCCCCTTTCTTGTCTCTTCTTTAGCAGAACAGGATTGGACATGCTTTGACTAAAAAGCCTAACCAAACAGAAAAAGGCTTATTGCTCAAGTCAGTGGTCACCGAGAATTCTATCCGCTTAGGGTAGCTTATGGCAGACGCGACATGTAACCTCTACTAACCATGCAGACCTGCGCACACACACACACACACACACACTCTCTCTCTCCCAGAGTATTCCAAACGCTCCGTCTTTTAATTGTCCAATATCCACAAATGGAAGATGAACGAGAGCATTGAAGGCTAATTGAATATAAAATCGATCCTCGCCTTCAACAGATGAACCACAGAGGGGAAACTGTATCTCTGCAGTCAAGGCGTTTCTACTTCTACTACTTTTGTCCCTTTGGAGGACAGGCTTGAATTAGCCGTGGCAAACAGAACTCAGCACATTTCTGCCCTGTAAAGGTCTTCAATCAGAGAAGCGGAGAGGCCTGTGTAAAGGTCCTTCTTGTGTGGCAGCCTGCTAAAGCTGAGAACTTAGAGCCTGACAGCTTCCACAGCGTCTCCGCCTGGAGACGGTGCGATAGATGAAAGGCTTGTGAGGGCTCTCTGAGGACGCTCAGGCTGGATGAAATCTGTGTTCCCCTGTTGAGTCTAATTTACAGACTCACCCGATTGAGGCTTGTCCTGCAGATTTTTATGTGTCATACTGTACTTCTTTCTGCGTATCTGGTAAGTAGCAACAAGGTAAATGTACTTCCGACACATTTTAATCATTAATTAATGAGTGTTGTCAGTTGAAAACAAAATGGGATAAAGGTCCTGTCACTATGATTATCACTTTAATCAAGCAGCACTTTTGAGGTTAACACTGGATTTTAAATGTCTGCATATCTCTGCAGGTGTGGCACAACTGGACATTTCAAGTACAGCACATTTTGTATGGTGATATTTTAAAAATAGTGTGTATATTTTCAAACACTTGTGCTCTGTGCATAACTTATCATTCTTCAGACGTACTCTCACTTGGTATTTTGCACAAACGTTTGGCAGAAAAACGGTTCTGCTGGAAGATTGTAAACAGGAATTTAGTGATTGTGCAGTTTGTTTTGAGGGTCTGTAGAAAGTGTGTGTGTTGATGCATCTAGTTGTATGTGTGTACGTTAAGCCCAACTTGGTAGGTTGCGGAAGCCTCTAATAAGGTGTGTGTGTGTGTGTGTGTGTGTGTGTGTGTGTGTGTGTGTGTGTAAATGTTGTACCCTTTTCTCCAGTAGTGCCAGCTGCTCCTTGTAGAAAGCATCCAACGCTTTCAGCTGTGAATCTTTCGCCTGTAGCTTCTGAGCCTGAGAGAGAGAGAGAGAGAGAGAGAGAGAGAGAGAGAGAGAGAGAGAGAGAGAGAGAGAGAGAGAGAGAGAGAGAGAGAGAGAGAGAGAGAGAGAGAGAGAGAGAGAGAGAGAGAGAGAGAGAGAGAGAGAGAGAGAGAGAGAGAGAGAGAGAGAGAGAGAGAGAGAGAGAGAGAGAGAGAGAGAGGTTTTATGAGTGGAGAACCAATGCTTTTTATTTCATGAAACTTGATGACATGCAGGAATATGCAAACCAGTAATAAGATTTAAAATAACCGTATAGAAAGAAACAGAAAGCAACAAGCCTCTAATGACACCTCTTTGAAAATCTTTCTTCCTCGTCTCCTTCCCATACCGAGCCTTTTATCTCCATCCGTTCATGGAGTGTGTGTTTGTGCTGGTGCAGAACATTATAAAGCGCGCCATCTCACCACACATTGTGCTCAATTCATCATGTTCTCTGAAGGGGATAAATACTCATAGTATTCACACAAACATGCACGTGCACAGGTGTTTTGAAGCATGCTGACAAAAGGCTCATACACATACATGTATATACACATGCAAACACGTTGAATGACTTGAGAAAATAAAAACTGCATGTGGAAAAATATAATGGAAATAATCTCATTTAATAAACTGGCTCAGAGAAGCTTTTCAACTGGAGAGGATTTTAATGTTTGAGAAAAAGCAGCTCGAAATAAAAGAATGCATGACTTCAGAAAGTAGTGGGATGGATGTAGAAATGAGCAGGAGGTTGTGGGGAAGCTTACCATCACGTCTATCTCATCTGCAGACTACAGAGGTTGGAGTAAAGGTCAAAGGAAGAGAGAGAGGGATGTGTAATCAGAAGAATAAGGACACAAGGACTCCCTGCAGGGTTCTCAAACATGTCCGACTTTCATGCATGTTTTTTGTTCCGCTGTTTTCATTCTTGACGAAATGATTCATATTATTTTTAAGCAGCGATCCAATAAGTTCCCAAAGAGCTCTGAATGTGGCGCGCAGCGACGTGTGGGAGAGTGGGTCAAATGTGTTAACCTGCAAATCATAGACAACGGCTGTGTCTGAAATCACACACTATTCACCAAAGTGCACCATATGATTAAACATGCAGTATGTAAAATCTGCCACTAGGGGGCTCTCAATCCCAACATGAACAGAAGATGGCGTTGAGGCGCGCGGGGAATCATGGGAGTGATTCTCTGTGCTCCATGTTCTTCTCTATTGATAATCTTTTCCACATGTGTTTGATGTTTGCATCAACACACTCAATGTGTATCTTCATCACTCCACAGATCATAGGAAAGAAAGATAACGGTATACGGGTAACGGCTTGTGAAAAGTAGTAGAGATGGTCATTTTCCAATCAATACTGTATATACCATCATGCATTGCGGCACAGATTATTCTAGGTGGGTCAATGTGGCAGGACCCTGATAATGATCATATCTATTTGAATATATGCAGAGCCTTTGGAAGTATCTGACACTGAACCACAAGTGAGATGTTGAATCATGTCTCCTGCAGTATTCATCTGATGTATAAACGTTCATCAACGTGAGTCTGAGGAGTCTTATTATGTGGAGTCTTGATCATATCAGCTGATTTATCAGTATCAGATGTTTCCTCTTCCTAATATCACTATCGGACTCACAATCTTATATCGGGCCCCTGGTCGTTTTTGTCTCCACAGTGATCTGAGAGGCCACGAGCAAAGTGGTTCCCTTAAAGGAGCTCTACTATGTTGATCCATATTTAAACACAAGTGGGTCAGGCTCTGTTAAGAAAACCTCCACTCCTTGGACTCAGCTGAAGTACAGGATCATTTTTTACAGTGCTGCAGCTCTTCAGCAGTCTCACTGTACTACAGGTTTGGAGGCTACGCTGCAGGGACGACAGATGGCGTCTGTCTCGGCTGTTAGTCAGTGCGTTTTCTGGGTACAGACGCCGCAGTGATGTCAGCTGCGGAGGGCCAACTCCCTGATCCGGTACAGAAGGAACACATGAAGTGCGCATCCGAGGGCAGCGCCCCAATGTTAATAGTCCAACGGATCATCAACACAACACATGGGGACGTGTTTGGGCCTGAGACAGACACGTATAAATATACACTCAGGCGTCTCACTCTTCCCCCTGTGGGCAGCGTGAGGGCTGTGTTTCCATCTGATAGCGGCAGCAGTCTGTTCTCCCGTTCCCTCCTTCTCCCCCTCTCTTTATTTACTCGGCTGCGTTTATTTAACACATAGCTCCCAGCGAGGCAATAAATTAGCACTCAATAATAATCCGAGTGATAATTACAGGCAGGCGGCTATAAGCAGGGGAGGTAGAAGAAAAATATGGGCCACTGGTTCCATCTATAGTTCATTCCTTTTACTCTCTGATGGGTTCCCCCGTTTCTTTTGGTAATACATTCAACCTACATATTCAACCTGATGCATCAAACAGACCGGCTGTATTAAAGGGAGGGTGTTCATTTCCACCAAACACAATCACATCTAATGTTTAAAACGGTTGTCTTAAATTCTTAAGAAGGATTTCACGGGTTGAAATCGCTCGTCACGGAGCGCCAGTAGCCCAGATGTTTGGCTATGTATGGAGACAATCTAACGCAGTGCAATTTAACACCAACTCTATCATTGCTACAACACTCCCACAAATATGAACTCATTTGTAGAAACGTTTTTTTTTTTTCCTCTTTCTAAATTAACCCTCAAGTTGGTAAAGACCCGCTACAAATCTGCTCCTCCACAGACTCTGAGTCTTGCTGTGTGCTAAGGCAAGACAGTAAGAGAAGAGATCGAGAGGTTAATTTAAGTCTCCAGTTCAAGTGTGGAGAATATTGATTTTACAGTGATCACATGTACATCCCAGTCTATGAGGTCACACAGGAATACCTTTCCAAGACATAATAATGTTATTTCACAGTCTGAATACGGTCTTTAGCATTATGATACACTATCACACCTTAACTCCCTCAGAGAGGTTAAGCCTCGTCATCCCTTATGTGGAAATATGTCCAAAACGTGTGCTGCTGACAAATGCAGATAAATGCAATCCTCTCTGATGACCATTATTTAATATGTGCTGGAACTTGATGGGTCTCAGAAAGTACTGGATTTCCCACCTTTATGCCAGCTTGCAGGCAGTGAGGTGAGGGTTGCTTGGTTTTTAGCCTAATAGCTGCACATGCAGAAGCACATCACCTACCGCAGATAACAATGAATGATACAAGCGCTCGCTTATCTGTAGCACACCGACTCCTTCTCTCACCTCTTCTCCTCCGTTTCCTGCCATCCGGCCATTCCTCCCCCATCCTCATGTAACCCAACATACATCCTCTGTCTTCTCTCTTTCATGGGAGTCAGCTTCACAGATGCATGTTAGACTGGGCAGCAGTGAGGTCCGTTTTTCAACCACTCTTACAGTAACTAAGCTGGCCAGTTGTACCAAATAATGACATGTCAGGACACACGGCTCATTTTACGTGGTTACGGTAGCAATTAGTTCACTGTTAGTCAGTTCTGTTTTCCACAGGTGATGACATTGTGCCAAGTCTTTAAAGGAGCAAGATGCATCTCTGACACCCAGGGCCAGATTTACGAAACGTTTGTGTCTTAAAACGTGTGAAAACTTGATACCACCTGCAAACAACATCGTGCAGTGAGGATTGCATCTTTCATAAGAGCAAAACAACACGTATTGTCACTTTAGTATGTTTGCCTTAATGAATATGTAATGTGGGGTGTTTCTGCCTCAGCGTGCAAAATACTGGGAGGAGAAAATACAAAGAAGCTAAGTTAGTACACGCATTGTGATTTACCAAACCAGGCAAACACTGCAGTGATTGTGACAGTGTCTGAATTTAACACCTTTGAAAGGAACGTGCTAATCCAGGAGCCCAGTGTTACGCACAACAGGCTGCAGTTAGGAGGAGACATAGGCACAATAAAAGAAGACGAAGAAGGGTGAAGATCGATTTTGTTCCCCCCACACGTTAACGTGTTTCAATGACAGACAATTTGAATAATAGTTCATAAAGAGAAACACCAGGATTATATTCAACTGAACATTCACAGCCTCTGCATTCTGAAGATTAGCAACATTGACGTCTTCCTATTTCCCTTCACTTCTATCTGAAGCAGTTCCACTTCCCGCTTCCATCGCTGCAACACCTGTTCACCTGATAACTGCTCTCATATCTGGCAAACCCAGGGGCGTCCAAAACGGCCTTCAAAGCCCCGCCTACCTTCTCTGGTCCAATCAAATCCAGAGCATTCAGGAGCAGAATCTAAAGTTAGAAGGAGGACATACTGGCTGCTGCATTGTTGTCAGATTTCCTTCTCTATCCGCCATCCTACCGAAAAACAGGCAAATATAAAAATCTTAAAAAAAAGAAAGTGTGTTGTCTTCACTGTTTTCACACTTTTTATCCTTTTTTTATACTCCAGCACATTCTCTGTGATCAACTGTGTGTGACTTCCTGTCTGTTAATTGAAGCAGTAGTGTGTTATGTATTCATGTCATAATCTTTACATTGCTTGAAGGATGTAAAGCCATTGAAATTCAAGAGCTAAACCTGTTCGCAACGCAAAAGCAACTCGTTTAACCTGTTTTTCACTCTTCTAAACGGCGTAATGGCAGTGTGTTACCATATGTCGGACTAAATAAGCAGTCAGAGGAGAACATGATAAAACATCAAGCCACTCACCAGCTCATATGTACTGCTATAATGAAGCGTGTCCCCATCTGCCTCAGTCTGCTGCTCTCCTACGTGTGTGTGTGTGTCTGTGTGTGTCTGTGTGTGTGTGTGTGTGTGTGTGTGTGTGTGTGTGTGTGTGTGTGTGTGTGTGTGTGTGTGTGTGTGTGCGCTTGAACACAGCTGCTTCTCTTAACCAAAGTCTGAATGAGTTTTCTGAGAGTGTGAGAGAGACACAACACTGTCGCTCCATCAGCCCAGAATCTGCGGCTGATTACGTGGGTTTAGGTGTAAACAAGAGAGGCAGGTTTGTCCAATCAGAGACAACATCTGGCTCATTTTGTCAGGCTGCTTGACAATCAGAGCGATCCCAGCACAATATGACTGCGGAGCGCTGCTGCTGCTGCTGCTGCTGCCTGAATACCATCTGGGATTGAGTCTCACCTTTGGCCCTGTGGTCTCTGTTGTAGAGTTTCGTTCAGGGACCCGACACATTCAGGGCATGCTTTGTCACAAACAGTACTTCAATGAACGTTACATCAACACTGCAGAGCGCAGGAGCTCCACAAAATCATGTTCACAACCTAACTAATAGGGTCAATGGATAAATACAGAACGAATATTTAATTACTTAGAAATGTTAATCATTTTATTTCTGTACCGTTTTTATTGGACGCACATTAAAGCATGAAACGTGTCTCAGGGGAGAAAACAGATCCATCAATGTTTCAGCGCACAGAGCCGACTGATTTATCGGCCAGTCGATATTCACATATCCAGTTAGTCTTTGTATCGGCTCACTATATCACCGCATATTACCAGATATCTGTTAGTGCATGTCCATCAGATCCTGTTTGTGCATGTGTGTGTGTTTCAGCTGATGTGTGTGCAGCATGCACATAGTAAGTAGGATTCATAAAGTATATCTTCGTCTTTTTGTGAACATCTACCCGAGTGAGGTTTTTCCAGGTAAGGCCGGTTCAGGATTTTAAAATTGTCGGTCGATTTCCCAAACTTTAGAGACCACACACACGGCGATAAATAATCCGTTCACAGTTTTGTTCGTACGACCCGATTTTACTCGCCAACGTCCCCCGATCAGACGGGAAATCTCGCAAAACCTCTCGAGATCAAACGTGATTCCAGAGTCAACAAACGGAAAAAGAGGATGGGATCGTTTGTGCTGTTTTTATCTGAAAAAAACACGTTTTAAAAAGAGCTGTACTTGCTACATGTTGATATGGAGGTGAGTTGTTGTTGTTTTGCTGCCGGTGTTTCCTCGCCACGATGTCACCTCGCTTTCTGATTGGCTACGCGTCACAGTCAACAGGCTTGTGCTCGTTTTCTCCTCGGGGGAGAAACACCACACATGATGAGAGATCGGGCCAAAACAATCCAACATGTTGAATATCCCCGATTTGAGATCGGAGCGGTCCCGATATTCTTCCGACCAGACAAGAGCGGTCTGAACACACCACACACGGCAGGACGATCGTATAAGATTATTTTATGATGATCGGGGCGTCCTTAAGATTATCGGAAGGGGAGAATCGTGCCGTGTGAATCAGCCTGTCGGCTTTCTTACTTTCAGGAAAAGGAAGCATGTGTTCTAGTTAAAGATGGAGCCACATTTATTTTCATGTTTTTAATGAGAAATGTTTCTGGCTTCAGGAAACATTATTGATAATGAGAGATTTTTAGATAAGAAGCATCAGGGTCAGTCTGGTGTCTTCTTATTGCTTCTGAAAGACAAAAATGCCGAGCATGCGTCGACGACACAAACACACACCTCGAAGGTGTTAAATCGAAAGTTAAAAAAAACAAGGTGTTCAGTGTGTCCTGTTCATGTTTGATGTCAAAGTACAGGTAGACTCTGGGACTCAGCCTGAGACGCGGCAGGCTTGCGAGTCTTTCACTCGTCCGTCTCTGTCTCATAAAGCCGGCTGTCCACACAGGCGGTGTAACAGCTTGTGTTGTACTTGTGCTGTGACTGCTGCCAAAACGCAGGTGACCTAAACTCAATACTGTGTCTGGTTGCAATTTCAGTAAAGTGGGCTGGGTAACACACAACAGCTAGAAAATCCTATCCATTTAGATTTGGGAGTTGTTTTTTTTGTTGTTTTTTTTTAATGGGGGAGACAACTTTCAGCTCATCTCTGATACAATACATCAACGCTGTGGAACGTGACATTGTCCCTGAAGGGCGTCATCATTTAATCATATTACAATAAAAATAATTTATTGTAATGTGTCACTATGCTGCCAACAGTGGAGCAATAAAAACAACAGGAGGGATGAAAGGTCATAGTGCGAGGACAGATTAGACAGATTAGATTAACCTGTGCAATAACATTTGAGACCGGCTTTCCAATGAGAGAATTTCACACTTCAAATTTAACTTAATGGTGTGCATAATGGGCTGAGAGACAGAGACACGGGGAGAATAAAAGGACTCGCAAAGACCAGGAGAGCGAGAGAGAGAGAGAGAGAACGAGCTGCAGTCACCTTCAGATCAATCAGTCAAATGCAGGCTTGTGTTGCCATCTAGTGTCCCAAACAGGAAGTGGTTGACACATTTTAAACAGCATGTCCGGAGAATCAACATGGTCCAATTCACTCGCTCCACATTTTTTCTGAATCTG
Source organism: Symphodus melops (assembly GCF_947650265.1). Classification (NCBI taxonomy): domain Eukaryota; kingdom Metazoa; phylum Chordata; class Actinopteri; order Labriformes; family Labridae; genus Symphodus; species Symphodus melops. The sequence goes on from NC_136703.1 coordinate 2,714,607, forward strand.
AACCTCTGTGTTCATGAAATAATATAACGCCTTGTTTTAGCAATAAAACAACCTGCAAATCATACTGATAACAACGCTTGATTATGACCTCCTGTATTAGACGTCGCTCTGATTTCAGCACCACGGAGAGTTCCCTCAAACTCCTAAAGCATTGTGGGACGCAGACAGCCGAGCGTGTACGGAGGCTGGAGCCCAGGAAGACTTCAACATGTCGTTCCCTTCTCTCTTCCTCTATCCACTGGCCCGACAAATTAAATGCATAGAGGCCCAAAAATAAACGTTTCAAAAAAACAAAAATAAAAAGAAGTGCATATTGACGCAGTTCAGACATTTCCAACCATCTGGTAGGTGTTGTTGTTGTTGTTCAAGTAGCTGTAAGAATCACTCCTATGATTCCCCGCCAGCCTCAAAATCATCTTATGTTATTGTTTTGATTGACAGCAGGTGGTGGATTTTACATACTGCGTATTTCACTTTCTGACCTTTGGGCCGCTAAAGTTAAAGTTCTTTTAAAAGCTTTCCTCTTGTGCCTCTTTCTCCTCATTCATCTCCGTCTGTTTTGTTTATTATGTTTCATGAGTTTGTATTGTGTTGATTTATCTTTATCTTCTGTAAAGCACACTGGCCCTGCGTTTGTATTAAACGTGCTGTACAAATAAAGCTGAAGTGAATTACATGAAAGGGTTTTTAAAGCAGGCAGGTCTCATGGGCAAGTGACGACAGAGTGCATCAACTTTCTGATCAAATGATTCGAGTCCTCAAAATCTGAGCAACAAGAATAATGACAAAACACTTATCTTTTTAAACAGACGTAGTGTCCTAATGTGGCCCTGATCCATTCTGCTCCTGTAAGACGCTAAATGGTTCACTCCAGAGAATCAGAAAAGGCATGGATGGCATTTTGTATTAGCTGAAGCTTCATCAGAGGAAGTTAAAGGGCAGCTAATAAATAGGCTTACTAATTGTTCTGCAAGAACAGAGAGAGAAAGAGACACATTTACCGTATGCTAATGTGACTTATAACCCCTTTTGGCTTTCAACAGAAACCAAAAGGCCATTAATACATTATAAAAAGAGAAAATCCCTTTTAGCCCTTTAGTTCGACTTCCTTTCTTCCCATTCTCCCGATCCCCACTCTCATTCTGAAATTAATCTGCAGAAGATTTGCTATTAACAAAGACCATTCAGCGAGCGCAGTGCAGTGGGTGAGGGCCTCTGGCTCACAGATGAAGACGGAGCCAAAGGAATAGCAGGATCAGGCCGTTCACCGAGAGGAGGACAAAAGGCAGGATGAAATGAGCGAGGGGGTGAAAGGCAGAGAGAAGAAAAACACAAGTAAAGAGCAGATGCTGCACATCATTGTGCGGCGCTCTCTGATGAGTGACTCAGAGCTGCACCCACGCATGCAGGACAGGAAGCACTTAGTCACCTGTCCCGCTGCTCCTCACACCTTTGTTCTGCTCTCAAGGCTGAACTCGTGCGTCTGTCTACTCCTCAGTGATTCTTCACACACTCATCCACGCCTGCATCTCCGACTACTCCCAGAGGCTGCTACAATATGATTCACTTCAATTCAAGCATTGTTTTGTTCTAACTTTCTTCTTTTGGCCCAAGCTTCATTCACAGGAGAAGCTGAATGTGGAGTTTCCGTTTTAATTTTCTACGCCAGTGGTGTCCAAACCTTTCTTTTCCTTGCAGGCCAAAATCACTCGGGGGCCACAGGGGTTTTGTTTTTTTTAAATAATACTGGAAGGAACTTTTTTGGATTTTGTCCTCATCGAAAATAAAGTATTAATAAAATACTTTGATTTTTTTTGTCCTTCTTTATTTGTGTTTTTTTTGTTTTTCTCAGAATCAAGTCTTTAAAGTGGTTAATTTTTTTTTTAAGCTTTCTGTATTTAGCTCAGGTTATTAAATGGTTAATGCAAAGGTTCATTTTTATAGTCACCAAATAATGTGGAAAATATTCAAAGCTGTTACAAAAAGAAAGCTGACTGAACATTTTCTATTTCAGGAATATCTTTCAGCTCTCGCTAACATGAAAAAGAAAAATAATAAAATCTGCCATCTGAATGAGGCCTTGGGCCACAATCTTCTGATTCTACAATTGAGGGCCGCGAATGGCCCCCGGGCCGCACTTTGGACACCCCTGATCTACGCATTTCCAGAATGAACAGCAACATTTTATGTGCCAAGGAAGCTCTGAGGAAGCGCAGGACTGCAGCTCTCCTCGAGTGTGCAAGTGATAACCAATCAGACACATTTGCTTTTCTTGTGCCACGCCGTAAACATCTTTAAAACCTGTAAAGACTCCTTTACTGCCTGCAGCCAGCCTCAAGCCCAACCTCCACAAACTGCAGGATTTTGCACTTGGACATTGGCGTCATATTTCAAGGTCGGAGGTTCAAACTAATATGCTGCTTGTGTTATGTCCAAAGGATTAAAAGCAGCGTTCTGTGACTGGTGTTCAAACGAGCAGCTGGACATTCGAAACACAATGTTGTTTCATCGACGGATTATTTCTCACTCTCAGCCTTCAAATATCACTTTTGTGTCTTGTATCTCCAGAAACATCACACACACACACACACACACACACACACACACACACACACACACACACACACACACACACACACACACACACACACACACACACACACACACACACACACACACACACACACACACACACACACACACACACACACACACCATTTCTCTCTCTCCGAGCCTTCCTTTCCCTCCGTCACCGTACGTGACATCCTCTATCACCCTTTTCCCCGCCTCATCTATTCTCCCCTCCTTTTTTTAGAACTTCTCCTGATTATGTAAAATGTTAGTCATCTCGTCGCCTTCTTTCAAAACATTTTTCCCTCCTTTATCTCTATTTTAATCCTCCTAAAAGGGTCAAAGAAGAGAAATTCTCAACAGTTCCTCCTCCTCGCGATCCTCCAGGAAATGTTTCATCACTCCTGATCACTCGCTCCTCCTCGGCTCGAGGAGACGCGTATCATCTCCTCTTTCACAGCTCCTCTCCATTCTTCATGCTAACCCTTCACACAATGCTCACTCACTTCTTCTTTATCCTCACATCCTTCTCGCTTAATCAGCTGGAACCTCTTACTCTTCATCTTCTCCTATATATCCAGTCTTCCTCTTCCTGTTTCCTCCAGGCGTTGTTGCATCACTGGAAACCTGCGGGGGGGGGGGGGGGGGTCCACCATGATCGCCCACTGACTCGTCATGCTGCCACATTCTCTAATTTGTTTTTCATGGTAAGTGAGTGTCTCTCTACATTTACGCTGAAGGTGTTTAGAATTCAAAAAGGTGTTTTGGTAGAGGACTGGACCAAATCCAAGATGGCGTCACTTGAACTACATTTCAACAGTACTTCTTCTTCCAGTTCAGCAACAAATCCGAAATCTAAACTCCAGAATCATCCATCCATTGTGGCGCTTCTCCTGTTTGGGGTTGAAGGAGGGGGCGGAGCTTATCACAGCTGTCATTAGGCTAACGTATTAGCCCTGACTGACTTCCTGTATGTATGCTAAGCTCCACTTCTGTCCCCTAGCAACCTAGAAAGTAGATCACTAACATCATGTTAGTTAACCTGTTTGTTGAGTTTTTTTACCAACAGTATTAGCGGCTGTTTGTTTACGTTGAAACAAGTTAATCACATGTAGAAGTGTGGAAATGGGGCGCCGGTGAACGAGTGGTTCACGCACACGCCGTGTAACGAGGCTGTGGTGTCTAAAGCGGACAGCCAGGTTGGAATCCAACCTGTGGCTCCTTTTCCCCCCCCACTCTCGCTCTCTCCCTCGTCTCTCTTTCCGCTAAATGCACAAAAAATACAGCTTTTAAAAAGTGTCTTAATGAGCTGCTTCAGAGTTCATCTGAAACGTTTTTAAATAAATGTCAGGACATGAAGGATGTGTCGGATATATTCCTGTGTGGCTCAGACAAACTGGCTCCTGACTGTTCAAAGAGCTCGTCACATTCACCCATTAACAGCTCGTTCACACAGTGACGGCAGACGCTGTGACCCCGCTCCTACACGTCGCTCAGTGTCTGGCCCGAGGACACTTCCACACGTGACTGCAGGAGCTGAGGATCCACAGCCGTGTGGACGAGTCAAGGATGAAGCCTCTGAGCTGGGACACAGCGAGAGACAAACAAACGTTTACTCCTACGAGTCACCAACGAGCAGGACGAGGTCTCATCAGTACAAAAACACATCGAAGTATCTTCAGTGACCTTTAGCTGTGAGTCATGAAAACAAAGTGAGGGACAATGCAGACGGTCTGCTGAGGCCTCGAAGCGAGCCTTAACAAGGCTGCCCCTCAAACAAATCTAAATCATATCTAATGGCTGTAAACTTTGTTGTAGTTGTTTAAAAAGACGTTTGAATGATCTCTAAAAACGATCAAGTCATCAACATGAAAAAAAAAAAAAAAAAAAAGCTGGACCGCTCTCTGATGTTTAAGAGGTGAAGCAGAACAAAGAGCTGCTGTGATCGCGTCTTTTCATTTTACAACACGGAAGAAAAAAAATCTCATTTAGCTCCAGAATGTGCCGCGCGTCATGTGTGTGCACGTATATGTATTCAAAGCACACGCAGCAGTAATTACAAGGAGCCCTCAGCATCAGGAGGTCCGGTCCCGCTCGACCGCTCATTCTGCTCACGACATCCCTCCAGCGGCTTTTTATTAGTGGTGGGAGTGTGTCGGAGTGGAGATAAGACGAGAGCTACAGCTTGTCTCGACAAAAGGGGGAGGGGGGGGGGGGGGTGTAGGTGTAAGAGGGGGCGGGACAATCACGTGAAACAGGTGCTGGATTGGCGTGCAAAAACAAGCTTTCTCCCTTCCCACGATTAAGCCTCCAGGTCCCGCAGCGCTCCTATCTCCAGCTTCAGGAAACTCTCAGGGTGCAATTTAACGCTTGCACTGCACTGATAATACTGTCTCCAGGGCAGGAAGCAGAGAGTGATGGGCTGGGATAGAAAAGGGGGAGAGAGACAAGAGGCAGATAGAGGGCGAGAAGAGGGAGGGAGAGAATATAAGGAGAGGTGGAGATAAACAGAGAAGAGGGATGTAAGAGGTGAAAGGAGGAGGAGGATAAGAGGTAGGAGGAGGCAGAGGGAGTATCGCCGCGGAAATTACAAATGCAATCCCCAAACCCAATTTGTGTCGGTGCAAATGCTCCGACACGTGATTACACCAGAGAGAACCTGAGCGGACTGAATCATGACTTGACTGTCGACAAACTTATCTCAAGAGAGACGCACTCAATTATTAATCCGCTTTCACAGCCTCGTCGTGGCGTGTAAAACTCGTCTTCATTCAAAAATTGCTGGAATAACGGCCGTCCAAAAAAGTCAAACTACAACAGCTCCGCCAACAGGTCACCAGTGGATGCTTCACCAGGAGGGAGATTTTCAAACAAGACGTTTTATTGATTCCATAAATGTCAAAGGCGACATGAACACGCGTTAAAACCTGCAACATCTGAATGTACAACAAGATTCAGTCTTAACATTTTAAAATCTGCATTCAACTTCTACACCGACAGCTGCAGCTTAAAGCACTGATGGAGAAAACAGCAACAAAAACAAACTCCCTCTGTGACTCCGGCCTTTAAAAGAGGAAAGAAGGCAAACACAACAAGGCAGGAAGTTCAAACGCCTTCATTTATTCATGTCTACAGGTAAAGTTCAAAGTGTGAGGCAGAGCGACGTCTCACCAGAACCTTCGTCAGGCTGCAGAGACAAAGCTGTCAGAGAGTAGTGAAAGTCTCTGCTTTAAGAAAATCACGTCGATGCAACATGGGCACGAGATGAAAAAGTGTTGGACCACATCTGAGATCTCTGTGTGTGTCTGTGTGTGTGTGTGTGTGTGTGTGTGTGTGTGTGTACCAGTTGTTTGGCTCTCTCTGCTTCCTGCCGTTTGGTGTGTCGTTCCCGGCTCATGGCTTTAATCATCTCCTCCTTTGCTGCCTCGCTGTCTTTCTGTGCCGCCCTCGCCAAGTCCTCCTTCAGTTTTGTCTGCTGACGTTCAAACCTTGAAGAAAAAATAAAATAATAAAATATATATATATATATATATATATATATATAAACACAAATGATCCGTTTCTGTTTTTCCAAAAGTTCTTTTGATTACAGTCAAAATGTTTTGATCACAGATTTCCACCAGGGGGCAGCATGCACCAAATGTCTCACTCATCAAAAACATAAAGATGTTGAATCGTTTCAACTGATGAAAACTGAGAATTTAAAAAAACAAAACCAACAAATAACAATCAGTTTAACCCTTAAAAATCTTTTATTTTTCACTCTCTAGAAGTGACACAGGCTTTCAGATAAATTCCATTTTAGCTCCCAATTAATTTGAATAATGTTCAGAATTTTTCACGTGTTTTTGTGTTTTAAGGGGCCGAAGTAAAAGTTGGGTCTCACACCCAAAACAACTCTCCAAGTTAACGTCAGTCCCAGCAGAAGGCTGTTCAGCGTGAGTCCGGTTCTGCTCCAGGTTTCTGTCTCTTCTCGAACTCTGCTCAGTGATTCATGTCGTGTCTTTGTACAAACAAAGATCACGCTCTTCTCTCTGCTGTTCATGACATAATGAAACAAAGACTTGCTTTTTGTATGAGCTTGATTTTAGTGCAGTGTTTTAACTCTGTTGTGTTTGCTGCTGTTGATGATAAACTAATGTCCCCTTGTGGGAGATAAAGAATCTGAACCTGGTCTTTTATCCGCTCCTTTATAAAGTGTCTTGAGATAACATTTGTTATGAATTGTTGCTCTACAGTGTTACCTCTAAATAACAGCTGTGTCATCACAAATGTTTCTACTTTCACGTAGGTTTCCTCCCGCTGAGACGCCTACTCTTCTTTATGAAGCTCGGGGGCCGAGTCCCTGTTCTCTTCTACTTGCCTTTTCTGTTCTTCACTAGCATAGGAGGTTGGTTTGCTGGTGCTGGACTGGGTCTTGGGTTGAGGCCGGCTCTGTGGGCTCTGCTGGGCTCGAGGGCTTGAGGCACCTGGACGATGACAAAGACAAAAAGTCAGTGGATAAGGATTAAAGGAGCAGTCTGTACGGTTCGCCCCTAAAAGTCCAGTTTGTTTGACTGGTGTGAGTGCTCTGATGGCTCACTTCCTGTCTCCTGGCACGCTTGGAAGAGGTGGCACTTCATGCATGAGCACGAGCAGCCTTCAATATGGAGAAATCTCTGAGTGTTCTGTCTGTATCTGACTAACATGCTCAGGCCCAGTTAGTCCTGGAGCAGTGTGAGTGCAGGCCAGCGGAGGGGTCAACGGTGTGCATTATTTACAGTTCACATCTCTTTATAGTGTCTCTGTTGTATTATAACGTTAACTTAGCAGAGTAAAACCATCATATCATATCATATGGCTTGAATGTAAAATATGCACTGAAGGCTAAAAGAACATTGTTTCTTGCAGGTGAGAATGACGAGACACGTCGCAGGTCCAAACAGGACTTGTAAAAAAAGAGTTTCATGTTCAAAAGTATTGAAGACTTTAAAGTGAGTGATGAGGGGTCAAACAGGCTACAAATCCAACACGTTGATTTTTCTCTGTCACCGTGTGCAGTGAGCATCAGCTTCATGTGCTCTCAGTAACATTTAACGTGGTCAGCCAGAAACTCTTGGTGTGTTCAGTCTGTGTTAAATGAAGCTGTTGGTGCATGATACCTGTGCCTCTCTGAGGGCTGGAGGTTGTTGATGGTTTGGATTCTGGAGCAATGTTAGCCACTCCTTTCATCCTCTGGAGAACGTCTTCGGAGAGCTAGGAGGAGGGACAAAAGACGGAGACGAGAGTGGATTTAGCTTCACCCTAAATGTTTGTGTTCTTCCAAAGTTAATAAGAGCCAACTCCAGAACAAAGCATCATCCACATCATGAGACGTCTTCGTTTAAATAAATCATCGTTTCATGTTCTTTCATTCTTTGGATTCGGGTCAAAATGGAAATTGTCTGGAAATAGGGGGAACTCAACTCTTCTTAATGTGTGTGTGTGTGTGTGTGTGTGTGTGTGTGTGTGTGTGTGTGTGTGTGTGTGTGTGTGTGTGTGTGTAGCGGGTAGAGAGGAAATACACTAAAAACCACTGTAGACAGCCGGGCACAAGTCACTGACTCACTGTTTCTATGACTCACTCCTTTTGAATGTGCGGGCGGCGCTGGGACGCAGGATTATCTGCACGGCTTGTTACTTTCACTTCAGACAGTTTAACAAACAGTTGATGATCGTTTTGATCATGACGCGCAGAAGTCACAACTCTTGTGCGTTTAACTTGCACAAGTTCCATACACAGCATGTGAATCTTCTTTATTAGTTCATGTCAAACTTTACTTTGGATAAACTCATCGGTGTTAGCTCACTGTTGGGTTTGGTTCTTGCATTCTCACTGAACAGGCTGCAAAGTTTAAAGTGCACTAACAACACTTCTCCATCTTGACAGCACGGTGTGAACCCGCAGGAGCTCATCGCTGACGTAAAAAAAAATACGATTTCAACTTCAAGACTAGAAATAGTAGAAATTTATTTTGACTTTATTATCTCTTCGTTGTGATGACTCATTATATCCACTTTATTCTTACAATTTCTATATCATTTTTCAAAATTAGACCTTTAACTGGAAATATTTTCTTCCTACAAGAGTACTGATATTATCAAGACTTAGTTACTATCACACTTTGCGTTTGTTTTGTTCTCACATTTGGGCTCTAAGAAAATAGTTTTACATCCATGAAAAGTCTGTATAGGACAGTGTGGAGTTACATTCCTTTATCTAATCATTGTCTAAGGCTATGCAGTGATAAACGTTGTGATGCAAAATCATTTTCCCAAAATGTTTTAAGGGTTACTTTCTACTGTAACAGTTTTTTTAAGTGTATTGTAGTCACTGTTAAAGAATTGAAGTGGGCAAAATTCCGATATTTCCAGCAGCATGTGAAGGCAGCAGTGTCAAAGGGAGAACAGCTCGCCAAACTCCATTAGAAAATGTTCTAATTTAAAACAACACTGGTTTTAAGCAAATATCCTGAAACAAAAGACATAACTAACAAAAGGAAGATGCTGATGTTAAAGCAAAGGGAAACGCAATTAAATCCAGCAACACATTCCGACAAAACACCAGCGAGCTGTGAGGATTGTAAAAGATTTTAACGGTCTGGGTGAACGCGTTATCTCCGCTTTCAGCAAACATTGTTGGTTGAATTATACAACATTAAAAGGCTTAGAAGTAAAAGGCTAGTGAGCCGAATTCACCATGGGAACCTGAGAAATGTGTTAGTATGTTTACTACTTTCAAGTCATTTTTCATTTGCCGATACACAAGGTATGATTGCATCTTGAACTTTTTGCGAATGAAGTTTGGCACAGCGGAAATCTAGGGGTTAAATCGGGTCTTCTGTCAACCTGCCTCAGCTCCCTGCATCCTTTTTACATCCTCCTCGTGTCAACTGTCCCCTCACTATTTTTTAGACTTGATAATTGTTGCATTTAAAAGATGTTCAGAGCTTTATTTTACTGTGCAGCATTATGCTAACAGATAGCTAAGTGAGCAATGGGCGTCACATTAAAGTAATGTTAGCATGGCTTATCAAACACTGGATTAGCATTACCTTGACTCCGCGGAGAATCCGGACCCTGTCCTCGTCGTCCACACCGAAAGACACTTTCCTGGTCGTACTCTCCCCTGAGCCCATACCTTCAGTTTTTTACGGTAATGGTAATAAAAGTTGTCCAACGTGGAAAAACGCTACTATCATGAAAATAATGATTCGTCCTGCCCAATGACAGAATAAGTGACAGATGGGATCTGGGTTGCCAGATACTTCGTGAGCAAACCCCCATTTGCAATAATTACACGTAAATTAATTAAATCATGTGATTGATGCATGATTCATGCAACTTATTTGTGGCACATGTAATCTTCGTTGTTTTTACACATCCATTGAGGTTCAATAAAAAAGGTTCAAATCCTTGTTTTACCCATTTACAACCAAACCTGGCAACCTCAATACCATAATCTTAAGAACACCTGATTGAATTACCTCTAGACACATACAAACCTAAACCAAAAATAGGCCTACCTTACTTAATGTCACACATACTTCAAACTCTCACGAAAAACACACCTTTTTATTAGGGTTTATTTGTCCTTTAAATAAAAGCATTTCTGACAGATTTATCATAAAATTAAGGGTCCACACATCAGCGTAAATTTAATAGAAAAAGGCAAACACAAAACATTCATTAAACATTTCATTTAAATGTAATACACAGGAAAATAGAAATTTGATATATGTCAACAGGAGCAACTATCTAAAAAATGTATTTATTAGACTTCAAATGACCCTAAAGTAGACAAATTAAATAAAAGGGATGGAACAAAACAAACAATTCAATTTAATGTAAACAGACATGTGATCATTTCCAGGCATAATAGACAGAAATAAACCAGTTTTTATTCAATAGTATGCCATGGTAAAGTGTTGATTCCCTGTAGTTGAGAATGTATTCAGCTTAGCAAAACCATGAACTGACAGCTGCAAAATAAAACTATTTTTTCAAACTCGTGACTGATTTTTTTTTTTTTACAGAATTTTAATAAATCTGAACTTTTGTATACATATTTCTATAAATGAAAGTAGTAAGTACATAAAACCTCACACACAAAATCCCTTTTCATGACATATATAGATAGGTTTACATTCCACTCTGCAGAGTGATCCAGGACTCCGGTGTGTTGGAATGGATACTAAACGCTGGGTATACCGGCTCCTTGAACACAGTCCTGAAGGTATGGAGGTGCTCCCTGCGCCCACTGGTGCTGTGAAATATTACTGTCCCTCCCTCATAGTCCAGAGCTACCTCAATCCTCAGCGGATGATTGGTCATTTCTCCAAGAGCCACATTGCAGGAGGACTGGCACACTGTCAGCTTTCCGTTTTTCCGCTGCAGCCGCCAAGACACAGAGTTGTGTCCAAGGCGACTGTGATCACCACGGCGAGGGATGCTCTTATAGCACACACCCAGCGACCACTGAGTATTGGGACCGACTTCTACCACCCACACATGCTCGCCACTGGAGAATGCCTGGCTGCACAGGACCTGGGGTGCACTCATAAAACGCTCCGGGTTCTCCACATACGGCTGCTTGGTGGGGCTGTACTTCACTGTGCGCAGGTCGTTGGAGACAATCAGGCTATTGTGAGCAGTAATGAGGTTGAAAGTGAGTTCCAGGGGGTTGAGGAGGATGTGGAGGGAATCTACAAGGTGTGTTATTTCTGAGCGGAAGTCTTGAGTTTTGAGGCCCACCTGCAGGCGTTTGGTGTTGAGCGGAGCCTTTGAGGGGATCTTTGAAGGACTGGTACTTGCGACAACTTCTCTCAGCTTATGTTCAACCATCATGAACCTAGAGAGAGAAGAAGAGTTCATTCAGCTGATCTATTTTGACATCACTAGCTACCATGTGCTTTGCTTTGTTACTTAGCATCACATGTCTGTACTTAAGTAGGCTGAGCGAATTCACAAGCATATCTGAAGTGCACGCAAACATTTTTTTCTGACTGGTGTGTGCAGATTAGCACAAAGTCTAACATTAAAGAAAAACTGTTTTTGAGAGGTGGGTGTAGCCTCCAGGTCTAAAAAGCCAAGCAGATGACTTAGACCTGCATTCTTTGAACTTGCCAGCAGGTGGCGGCAGAGTCCTTTTGTTTGCAAGGCTTCACTTTATTTATAACCTCAGTATAACTTTTTTCTAATGAGTGTATAGTCTAACTTATGCAATATGTAAAGATATTTGCAACAACATTTTCATTTACAATACAGCATTTGCACCTTTTTTTAAATAGTGTCTTCAACTGCTATCTTAATATCTATGCATTTATATTATTTCTCTTTGTTGTTTCTTTGCTGCTGTTAACACAGAAAACACCATCCATTGTAGGATCAATACCTTTATATCTTGTCCCATCATAAACCGGGAATAGATCAACTTTTATCAATTTGAGTAAATGAAGCATCTCGTCTGTTGTACCTGTGTATGAAGACGCACGTGTCCGTCTCGTTGAGGACCTGCAGGGCACTTTGCTGGGCCTCCTGCAGCTGCTGCTGTTGCATCTTGAGTGCACCCAGTCCCTGCTGCCAGCTGTTTCTACGCTGGCCTCTTTCTTCTTCCAGCAGCACATGTAGACGCTCCCTGTACCTGAACACAACACAACAACCTTTAAAACAGAAAGTCAACTCGGGTTTTTGTTCTCTGCTCACACATTTACGTTTTAATTTATTTATGAGCTAACCTCTAATCAGCCACAACTTTATTTTTAGTGCTAATGGAATAGCATACGAACAAACATATAGTGCCTTCTAATGCCAGCATGTCTGCATTGTTTTGCTAGCTTGTAAGCTCGCTCATGTTAGCCTAAAGCACCGCTTAGCTCAAGGTGTGTCTCTTTCATGTGATCTTAGTTTATTATCTGTCAATACCTTACAGTCTGAGACATCTACAGTGCACAGCAATGTAGTCATGTGTAATTAATATCTTGATGAACTACATTGGTTACATACAAGGATCGGTTCAATGAGTCTAGCTTGAATGCATCTTTATTTATAACAGCTACTGCCCGTTCCTGCTCTTCAAGCCTGACAGCGGAAAGTTGTTGGTAATCTGATAGAAGTGCTTTATACTGCATTGTCACTGCCTTCACCTGTATGAGGTCATAAACCAGTTCATCTACTAAGTACGGTAAACCTGGAGGAGGGGGGGGGGGGGGGGGGGGGGGGGGGGGGGGATGTGGATTTTGAATGGGTTTGTGGTTAGATGTCTGAAATAAAGTCTGTGATTAACACAAGCTTAGGAGATGTTGCCGTTTTGTTAGACGAGATAAATTACGTTAGCTAAGACCCCCACTTGTGAATTTTAAAGTTTTATCGTGTACTTAAAACCGCGGTTGCTAACAAGTGGCTAAATGAGACTATATTTTTTTGTCATGGAGACATTGAACGTCATCACGCCGGTAACTCTCTCACTAATCCTCCTTACAGCCTCTAGTCGTGTTTTTCAGAGCTCTTGTAAATATTAACAATATTAGGACAAACCAACAATCTGACACTGCTCACAGTAAGACTGAGAAAGACAGTGTTCAGAAACTATGTGTTTCTGTTCACCAGTGCATCTGACTTTCAGAGGCAGTTGGGTCTGAATGCTGTATTACCTGTCCACTAGTGTAGCGATAGTCTCTATCACCGTGACAGCCCTGTTCACCAGTTTGTCTCCGACAGCTTCAGAGGCTCCCTGCTCCTCTGCCGTCTTCTGCAGGAGACTCTCAGTCACCTGCAGCCGACTGGAAACCACCTGCAAACAAACAAGTAACACGTGTGACATCTGTCTGTTCACCAGTAAGGAGACAATCTGGAAGGACTGGGTGGTTATTTCTGGTAACAGAGAGTTCTCTCGAATCATTTTTTCAATCTGTCACCTGGAACAAAACAGAAAACTCCCTTTTGCTGATTCATTAAGTCATCAAATGCTTGAGAATATTCTCATCACTTTACTGTTTGAAAACATCGTGGCTCTGTGCCATTTGCCTCAGGCTGCTTTCAAAACTCCAATGCCACATTTCCATGAATTATTCCTATATATATCATATTATTCATAGACTAGAATTTGACGATTTAGCCACTGTGATGTCGATCACTGCTTTTCTGGAATATTGTCCTGAATCATTGAGTCTGAGTTTGTGTTTGTTTTTTTACATCTACAGTTTACGTTTTCTTTGATATTATAAAAAAGCCATGTGGCGATGCATTGCATTAAATGTGAATTGGAGCAGCCTCTGGTGTTCCTTTTGCCTTATATGTTTTTACCCAGCACCCAGCACAGTATACTCAACCATTCAGATGTGATGCTTTAAAAAAACAACAACAACAACAAAATCCAATTCACCAACAGCAAACTCGTCAGAGTGTTCTAAGTAAATACCTTTACTCTAGTTCTTTTTGTGAAGACTTGACATTCAGACGCAAGTCACACTAAAACACATGTTCTGGTGTTTGTGGTCCTCCTCGCTTTACTTTCAATGCAGAATGATCTTTATCTTGTATAATAAGTACATTGAAGTCCCACTTTGTGTAATGACAGCTTGTTGAACAGATTATATTTTAGATCAAGTGAGAAGTTTGCTTATCTCCCCACACACTTCCACACAATTTGAATAATGTTGCAACCAGTGGAGTCGCCCCTGGATGCCATTATATGAATAAAACACTGTTCGTTTAGAAGTGTTTTTCTGTTTGTAGATAATGCTGCACTGCTACGGGATCACAGAATCTGTGTCATTAATTGGAGGTACCTTGCAGCGGCTCTCCAGCGCTCGTCTCATCTCCTCTTCTGCTACACTGAAGGTAAGAATGTCGTGTTTCTGATGAAAGCCCTCAATGAAGCACGTGGCGCACAGCAAGGTCATGTCACTGGAGCAGAAGTACTCAAAGGGACGCTGGTGGAGTCCACAGTCCCTCATCCCCAGCTCACCCGTGGGCGCCACCACAGTGTGACCCCTGAACGACTCCTTCTCCTGGTGTCTCTGGAGGTGCCTGGAACACAGCGACACCTCACACTTCAGGCAGGTCTTCACAGCCAGTGATCGCTCGTCGATGCAGTGGTCGCAGAAAACCTCCATCCTCTCCGCCTGGCTCTCCGGCTGCCTGCTCAGGAGTGAGGAAGTGGCTTGGTAACCCTCGATGATGCTGCAGAGTTTAAAGTTCTTCTGCAGTGTATTGACGCTCGGAAATTCCACACGGCACTCCGGGCAACGTGGGAGCGTTTTGACGGCAGAGTCGGCTGTCATCATGATGCAGACTCGACAGTAGTTATGTCCACAGGGGAGAACCACCGGATCTGAGTAGAGCTGGAGGCAGATGGGGCAGCTCAGCTCGTAGGCCAACTGCTCCTCCGGCTTGCAAGAAGACATGATGGGAGCTTGCTTTAGTTGATCAGATCGCTTCTCGTATCACTCTTTTAGTCAAAACCTCCTTCCCATCCTACTTCACCTTCTTCTTCTCTCCGTCTCTTTCTCCTGAACGCATAGAGACAACAGAGGAGTCTGCAGTGACAACAGGTAACGACAGGCAGAATGCAGAGCAAACAAGAAAGTCTGCACCGGTTAACTATTTATATACAGAGGTGCAGGTACAAATGTGTGCAGGGCAACATTCCTGTCCAAGAGGCCCTGCTGTCTGTGCTGCAGGAACACAAACCAGCATAAGGGCTGCTGTGTAAAGTCCAAATATGAAACATATTTGTTTCATATACTCATACTCACACACTCATTTTGGAAATTTTAGAAAGAGTTAAATGTCAGGAGTAGTTTTCCTTAGAAACTACAGAGCAGTTTAGATCTCAAGAAAACATAATAATTGGATTCATCATCCCAGGGAAACTGAGTAAAAGAAACACATGTATGTCCACGCACTTAGAGCTTCCATACAAGTCGAATCAAGGCCAGTTTATTTATACAGCACATTGAAAACAAGCAAAGGGATTCATTGAGTTAAAACGCCAATGAGAAGGGATTGAATCAAGAATCAAAAGTGAGGCCAGGTCGAATATGAAGTGGTAAGCTGTTCCACTGGTTACAAAAAGCGACAAAAGGCTTTCAGGGCGACTCACATAAGGCAATCCGTACCATGTCCGAGAACTTTGACCTTAAAGAACCCGACGTGTCACAGACTTGAGAGCACGTCTCTTTAAAAAAAACTCTAAGGAATATTTTTGTGTAACCAAGTTATGAAAAACAGGTAACCGTGGGGCCCGGGGTTTGTACTGGAGCAGTGTGGGCGGAGATCAGCGGGGGGGGGGGGGAATGGGGAGGGGCAACCGGGCCGAGTGTGAGTGTGCCCTCAGGCACATCCAGGAGCAGCTGATGACGATGACGGTTGACCTCAGTGCTTAGTCTGTTGACTATAAACACCTCAAGGGGAAACACTTTCACCTCCTGTCTTGTCGTTGTCTTCGATGTTTATATATTTTTAAAACCCAGAGGAAACATAAATAAGAAGTTTCCGCTGAGTTGTCACGATTGACAACAAAAAAGAAAAACACAATGGGGCAACATTTCAGTGAAAATGAAAAATATTTCTAAAATTAGAAGGCGAACAGTTTGAACGTTGTGACTCAGACTGTTTCCATCATACCTGAGAAATGCAGGTACTTTATCCTTAGTCTTAGTCAAAACACTCAGGACCTCGTGAGGATACTGAATTCTTTTCCTCAAATAGAGACCATGTACAGACAACTGTGATTACCTGACACACAGGTGTACTTTACCTTTACTATGAAGCGTCTCAGTGAAGTCCGAGTGTTCAATGTCATGAAGGTGCATACTCACTGTGTGATATTTACATGAAGGCCCGTCACGTTTATTGATATAGCACATTTTATATGACAAGCACAAACTCAATGAACTTATCATAGAATGATAATGGACAACATCCATTGTCTTTATCGCTTTTATCATTTAGGGTTGTGGGGGTTATCCCAGCTGTCATTGGGCGAAAGGTGGGATACTTCCTGGAGCGATCGCCAATCACAGGGCTGACATATAAAGACAGACAACCAGCCATATTCACATTCACACCTGGAGTCTCTATGAACCAAACCCTAGGTTTTTTTTACCTCTGTAACTTTGCTGAATATTGATTTTAGTGCTCATGATGGATTATTGTTGGGCCTTTGTAAAAGCAGCTCGAGATAACATTTGTTCTGAATTGGTGCAATACAAATGAAGATTGATTTTAAAATCGATTCTTTGCTTCACAGGCTGCCATGCGGAGTGGTTAATATGATGATGCTGTGATCTCACTTGTTGGTTTCAGTTCCAACTCTGGCTTTAGTTCATCGGCCTACCTGTTCTGTAACTCCACTGTAGTAGTGAACCAGCTTTTCTGACAATACACACTGAACTTTGGAGAACTTTCTGAGATGGTAAAATGCTGCTTAGCCTCGGAGATGTTGACTACATGCTTTTTGAAAGTTGAGATCAGCTTCTAGATTTACACCTCAGTTTCTGGCATGCTTACATGTTTTTACTGTCATCGGGGGTTAGCGAAGAGAAAAGGTCACAGGTGGGGCGTTTTTCATTCCACAGGGCTCACGTCTAGTATTTGTTGATGTTTGTTTCAGATCCTGTTAATATACTACATTTCACACAGCAGATCATCCACACTGAAAGAAAAATGAGGCACAGCAGCAACAGAGCAGAGAGGATTACGTTCACATTTTTTTATTATTGATGCGACAATTTGATGAGAGCGCCGATTAAAGAAATGATTTGTCTTTAGATTTATTTATCAAAGATCATATTTAACCGATAAAATTAATTCAACTGAGATTTTCCTAAAAGTACAGTTCTTCACGACTCATTGGCCGTCAGGTATTTCTTCAGTTCAGTTCTTAAATCTTTCTCAAGGTTGACATTTTCAACTCTACGGTTTCCATTCTTTCTGTGATCATTGGCGCCACCTTGTGTACATTAAAGGTAATTTTAAAAATACTAAAAAGCTCACTTCATTTATTCTGTTGCTCACTCATGCTGAAGTGTCTGATGTTATCGTCTGTGCTGCAGCATTTAAATTGTGATTTGATGGTTTTTTTGGTGCAGGAGGCCGGTCAGACTTCTGGCCAATGTAACGGTCTTATTATTTCACCTTCATCAAGACTGAAGAGACTACAGAGGCTACATGTTTTATAGTGTTGAGTTTTGCTGGATGATAATCTGATCGTGGTAATAACTTGATATTTACAATCACTGGGCACACAGGTATGTGCACTGCTTTATTCTACAAATCTATTCATCCATCCATTATTTACGTTTAACGCTTTTCCTGTTCCAGGACGTCCCAGGAGCCAATCACAGCTGTCTTTGGGCCAGAGGCGGGATACATGCTGGGCTGGACTGTTCGCCAGTCAATGACAGGGCTGATAACATAGAGACAAACAACCAGAAAAATATAGTTTTTCTTATTCAAATAATACTGCTGTATTTACAAAAACATCCCTTAGTTTATCCAATCAAAGCCTTGAAACATATATGATGATTTGTGGTTTCAAAGGGGTGGGGGGGGGTACACGTTTAAAAACCTCAGAGAGGACAATCTATGTATGGAAAATAAGCTTTACAAAATATCACTGCGGTGCGGTACTCTATACCTGATCTCCTCTAACTGACTTGTTTGTAAAGTCTATCCTCTTTATTTGTGTGTTTTGCTTAAATGCATGCCACATTGTAAACCCATGAATGTCCAAGCGTGTGTGTGCCGTGTGTGTGTGTGTGTGTGTGTGTGTGTGTGTGTGTGTGTGTATACGTAAGCTCCACATGTGATAACATTCTCCCATTTCTTCTGGTGGAAATATTTATGCTAAGTCCTCATTTGAGCATGCAGTTCAAACAGAGCAGGTCCGGAGTTCTTTCCTCTTTTTCCAGACGCAGTCAGCCTCCGGGGGGCCTTCCCATACAACACCAGGCATTGTGAGCGCCGCCCGCTCCTCCCTGCTCCCACTGCCCCGCTATATGAGTGTTTATGTCAGAGCCTGATATCCATTTTCAATCACCACTCCCGTAGCTCAGAGGTATTTATTTTCAGCAGGCAGGAACACTTTCATGAGAGCTGTGATATGTAAATAATTGTGATCGATCACAGGTGTACCATCGCCCACTGAGAGGACGCACTTACTGATGATGTTTAAAGAGAGAAAGATGAAAAGGGATCGTCCGATTGGCAGCGGTCTGTCCACAGGAGTATTTATGGAAACTCATCAAAACAAACAAGTCAGAGCATTGTAGGAGAGCAGGATGTTACTTTAACTCAGGCTTTGTGAAGTAAATATTTCGAGTCATTCAAATCCAGACTGATTGTGTTGATATTAAACGATCACTGCGAGACTGCTTGCCTTGATGTGTCTGATAAAGTTTGAGAAACTGCACGTCTCCTCAAAAGATTAAATGTTTAATATCAGTAATGGATCAAACTAAAGCTGATGAAGAGGCAGTAGCCTTCTCTCGAGTCTGGAGGAAAGGCAAAACAATGTTTTTTTTTTGTTGCTTCATGTCTTACCACGTCTACCATGAACAACCTTTATTTATAATACAGCCAATCCCAAGTTGTTATCTCTCTTTCTGCAGACAAGACTACATTACAAGCAGGAACCTCGACTCCAGGAGAAAATTGAACAAGCCCCTCAAGCGGGAAATTGTGCGCTCCGGCACGACCCGTATCATCCTCGCCTGACGCAGTGGAGCCATATGGTGCGTCAATATTTGATACTTTCTCTATATATTACAAATAGTTTAAAGACTGATGTGACGCTTTGGGTTTCCAGAGGCTGAAGGTACCAAACACAACATGTTCTGAAGGCCACTGAAACATAAACCCGACCAGTCCAGATACTCTACTTGAAATCTAACAATGGGTCACATCAGGCTTCTTTTATGTGTAAATAACACACCACTCCAAGTTTTATTGTGACAACAAAAACATGAGCTGTCGTGGAGTATGGTATCATCAATGGTCAAACAATGGAGGGTTTTCTTCTTCTTGTGGACTTGAGCAATCTTTGGGTTGACTCAGTGGAGAGATTTCCAAGATCTGAGTCTTAACTGTGTCTCCATACAAAAAACACACCACTGACAAAAGTCTCATGTGGGGGGGTGTGGCTGTGAGCCATGCCGGAGGCTCACTCCAGAAGTTTGGAGAGTAGGGTCCACGTTGAACCCGGACCAAGGTTTTTGCTGTAGATGCGAGCTCAGTGGAGGAAAGTAACAAAAAGTTCCCACAATCCTCTGCTCTGATCCACAGGACTCATTCTTTCCTTAATACTGTGATTAAACCTCGGGGCTGCAGGGCTGACTCAGTGCCAGGTTCCCCTCCCTTCAGGTCTATCCTCACAAGCTGCAGCCAAGTCTCTGGAAGGAACAAAAGAAAACACTGTCTCTGTTTGGAAAACAAGAAGACACTTGTTTTTTTAATTAAATATGCAAAAAGTTTAAATGTTTGGCAAACTCACTTCCGAGTAAGGATTGGCTTGTGACACCATTTTTCAATGGTGGAGCTGAATATCTGAAGTTGAACAAAAGAATGATTCTGTGTTAAACGTTTATCTTTGCACGTTTAACCCCAGCAGCGGCAACTTTGACTCCTGACGGTAACGGTTATGCAAGTTGAACAGAAGTCAAGAGACCTGGACAGCAGGATAGAAGACAAAGTAAAGACAGATAATGATGGACAACAGTGAAAAGAAATGAAGAGATGAAGCCTTAACTGAAGTAAACAAAATGCTCCTTTATCAAACACGGTGACATATCGTTATGTGATCGTCTTATGATCGTCTATCACAGAATCACTGTATTGTCACAATCAAAGAGGAAGCACCTTAGCCTCAAACCATTTCCACTTTTGGCTGGAACAGGATGTTTTATGAAGACAAGGATCACATCACATTAATTGGCACTCCGTATATATATAACTATCATGTGGTAAAAGTAACGCAGATCAACTGAGTCCAACTTTGAAAGAAACGAAAACTTTTTGTTTTAAAGAAAAACAAAATTAGAGGCGCTTCTTCTTTTCCTTTTTCTGAACTGTATTGAAAGCAACTGAAGTTGGTTCTGAGATGGGAGGCAGAGGTGTGTGTGTGTGTGTGTGTGTGGGGGGGGGGGGGCAGAGAAGCAGGCAGCCAGAGGGGGGATGGTAGCGTCTTGCTTTGAAGGAAATCTGGAACCTATAAACTTGGGCAACTTCTATGACAAGGAGCAAACGTCACAACGCTCCAATTTGGTTGGCTGTACGACGCACCTTTGTCTCCGCCTCGTCCCTTTGATCGGACCAATCGCATGAGATTCGTTCTTCCTGTTGTTTTAAGCTCAGCTGTCCAAAAAAAAGTTCTCCAGACCAATCGGTGAGTCAGATGGGTGGGCAGCTGAAAGTTTCGTGGTCCCCTCCCTTTAAGAAGTCAGATTCAGGTTGCTGTTGTCTCACAGACAGCTTCAGGAGAAGGACATAAGAGCAGCACGGATTCCTGATGCATTTTACAAAGAGTGGAACGAGATCATTGGCAGTGTTCCCTCGCGTGTGGATGGAGAGTCTCTGTGGCAATCCAGAACTGAACGCTCATATGTCACCTGCGTTGGCTTGCTATGTGGGGATGTGACAAAGTGTGAGGCTGATAACTGCTGAGGGAAGAAGAAGAACAACAACACGGCAACAACAGGGAGCTTCTACAGACGAACAGAGCAGAGGCAAACTGAAGCAGAGGAGGAGGGGAGAGGGACACTGAAGGAAAGAGAAAAGTACCGGAGATATTCTCAGGAGTCCACGGAGAGCGAAAAGAGGGAAGAAGAATAACAGAGCAAGCATGAGAGAGGAGGAGCCCTCCAATGATGATCAACCTGAGGGAGGGGTGGTTTGTCATGAGGAGAACATGGTGAAACCACCGTCCAACGCCTGTCATGTTGTTGTAGCCACACCAGGCGTCAATGGACGTAAACGGCAGACAGACTCACAGATGGTCGACCACGTTACCACAATAACTCCCACGACCTCAGCAGATGGCAAGGTCAAGCCAGGGCACGACATCCACATCTACACCCAAGCTGGACCCAAAAGAATCAAGGAGAGTCCTCAACATCGGTCGCCTTCCTCCAGCCAGTCCCTTTCTCCTGTCCCCGGTCCAAGTCCTGGAAGTCTCTCAGCTCTGGAGGATCCGCACGGCCAGCGTGTGATCGCCAACATCAGGGAGCGCCAGCGGACTCAATCCCTGAATGACGCCTTCGCCTCATTGCGCAAGATAATCCCAACGCTCCCGTCTGACAAACTTAGCAAGATCCAGACCCTGAAGCTGGCGTCACGCTACATTGACTTTCTGTATCAGGTTCTGCAGAGCGATGAGATGGACTCTAAGATGGCTGGATGTAACTACCTGGCCCACGAGAGACTCAGCTATGCCTTCTCTGTTTGGAGGATGGAGGGGGCCTGGTCAAGCATGTCTGCCGGTCGATAGCCCCGACCTGAAGAAAGGTTCGTCCTCTGATGAATCCCTCATGACTGGAAAATATTACGACTTGATTCAGAGCGAATGGGAAGAATTCTGAACTATGGCTGCTCACTAGGAAAATGACACAATTAAATGTCTCAAGTTAGATCATCTTTGTGCCACACTGACGAAGGAAAGGCAAGCTGATGCTTGTTGGCTGACTCGTGTTCAGACGTTACCCCTTTGTGAAAACTGAATTTTCAGAGTTGTAAACCTTTGTATCAGGTCTATTTACGGATCATTTTCTTGTGAAAAGCAGCCGAGTGGAAATAAAAAAAAAAAATTGGATTCCTAGAAATGTGTAGTCTATAAACTACAGATCCCAAAGGATGGACATCGTCAATCAACAATACTTCTATTGAACCACTTGTTGGTGTTGGACTCAGCTCATCTCCTTCTGTTGGACTCCCCAGTCCCTACATGCTCTCCAGCTCTGGTTTCATCCTCATCCTCATTTTCACCACCTTCTGAATCACCACCATCATGTTGATCTTTTGTGTCTCTGTAGTGGACTAGCAAGTGTTTTATTTTGATATTGAAACAGCAACAACTTGAGACTGCAGATGAGCGTCTGGATGAACTGTACAGAGAATTACTGTAATACGTTTCAAGAGATTTGGGACCTTTGACTTTTCCGTCACCCTTCTACTTTGACTTTTTCCGAGACTCTTGCATATTATGAATCCCTGACCACCTCTGAACCCGAACAACGGTGGAAAAAGTAGCGGCGGGCAGCAGTCATCCCAACTTATGTGTCTCCTCTTTATACTAAAACCAAGCCCCCTTTGTTTCTTCTGAAGCCAAAAAAAACTCTCCTCCTCTTGAAATTCTTTCCTCTCCTTCTGGCCCGAATGTGCTTGCCTTGCACGAAATCGTGATGCAGCTTCAGCGAGCTGACGAGGAGGCGTAATGAAAACAAACGGTCTCTAAAAACCATGAATCATGTGTGTCACCATCAAAGGGGAGGCTGATGTGGCTCCCTGCTGGGCTCCCCATAAACCACTGGAAGTGATGGAGGAGGTGAGAGCTGATTTATACACACACACACACACATTCACATGCATAGGTGTAGCATGCACCCATGCACCCATGCACACACACAAAACACACCACCCCCACATCTTGGGTTTGAAACAGAAGCTGAGTGCTATTTTCTTTAAAAGTCAACATTCATAATTATATACATGAAAATCAAAACAACAAAAAGTGTCATTTCGTCTGGAAAGCTTCTTCTGCAACTTTCAGCTTTCACTTCATGTTCACAACAAACTAAAACGAGTTCCATGTTGACATGTTGTTTGTGATGCCCAACCAAAAAAAACACGTCTTACTTTGTTGCCCATTAGCATGAAGCTGGGGAACCTATCATTACAGTGTCACAGGGAGGTATGTTTCCAGCTCCGCTGAAGACTTACTACAGAAACAAACCACAGAAGAGCGGCCTCAGAGGGCTAACCTCCACTGACACTCAACATTTTACACAGATCTAATTTCAGGACAAAAAAGTCCAAGTGCAGCCCCTGTGCATTTTGTACATTTACAAATGACTCGCCGTTCTTTTCTGGGAGATGCATTTTCTCCTTAGCATGCTAATTTAAAATCTGTGGGACAACCATTGTAACTTAAAAATGTTAAGGAATGGATCAGAGCTGCAACGACATCGATTAAAAGTTATTTGGCCCCAGTGTCTTCATGAGAGCATGTGCTGCTTTATTTAAGTTGGAAATGGAAACACGTTTAAAATTAGAAGGTACTTTGAAAAACATTGGTTGTTTTCTTGGGAAAAGTGACGAGAAGCTTTTTTTCCTTTTTTTTTTTTTTTACAACTTTTTGACAATTTATAAACTAAAGACTTAATCAATTAATGCAGCAATTTCTAAAGTTGAGCCCTTATGATTTACAACGAATGGACACCAGACATCACAACTTCTGACAAAAATTTAAAAAAAAATAAAAATCACCTGATCAACAGCGTGGGATGAAGAGAGCGACACTCCTGGCTTTTGTCACATGATCTGGCTGTCTGAACTGACAAGAGGAGGAAAGGTAGAGTGAAACTAAATAGACACTGAGGTAATCAGACACAGGTGAGACTCATGAAACAGGTGAAGACAGTCATGTTGATCAGAAGTAAGAGAAGACAAGAAACACTCGGGAGAAGAACTACAAAATAAAACAGGAAGCACTAAAGACACACAGAGAACTTACTGGAACAGTAATGACGAACACAGGACGTAGTGAAACATGAGGACAAGAATATACAAAATAAAACAGGAAGCACTGAAGTCTAAACTAGGAAACATAATTTTTAAAAAAGCACACAAGGGAAACAAGCGACACGAGGAAAGAATGAGACAAACTAAACAAAAAAAAGGAAATCTAAATTCTGAAAATATACAAAATGCACAGCTTGTGATGCTCAGTGGCATCGCAAAAAAACGTCCCTCTTATGGTCGTGTAACGGCGAATCAGGAGTCGACAAGACTAAATGATGGCAGTAACTTTGTGTTTGGTTTGTTGACACAATTCATCAGCACATCCAGATGACCTCATGTCTTTTAAAACAGCTGTGATTTTGTGAACATTGGTCAATTCTGGCCACAGAAATGTTGCCCATACAGGATGTCGTTTCTCTTTTAAACTCCACTCACTGCCTTTCTGTATTTTTTACAACATTAAAATGAAGTTGTTTGCTGACCTGCCCCATTTGTGAAATGTTCAATAAAACTCGAAAAATAAATCAAAGTTCCTTGGCACGCTGTAAAAAATAACTTTACTAACTTTACTATGTTCCTGCAGACTGAACGTGTTCAGGCTGTGCACGGGGTTGTTCTTATTAAACTCATTCAACATCAGACATGTTCAAAGTTACCCTGTGCGTCTTCTAACTGTCTTTATTTATTGACAACACTGACGTCTGTTTTCTTGTCTTTGCAGCTGCTGGATAAAGAGACGCCGCTCTTCCTTGTACATCTCCGCTGCTCAGAATCACGTGAACTAAAGTGCACCAGAACTGGGTTTTTTTGTTTTTTTTTAAACGTACCTCACCTGTGGACAAAAGGACTATTTAATAACATTACAAGAGCATCTTGATCAAACAGGATGCGGACTGACATGGGAAAGAAGACGTTTCTCTGCAACCTGAAAAAAACCTACAAGGAGAAGCCGTCGTTTATCGAGAAGAAAACGGACGATCAAGGACGAGCTACAGCTGAAGTCCTGTTTGCGTTTTGTTTCATTGCTCAGTGTTTTTCCATCTGATTGTTAAAGCTAGTTTCAGTGTCAGACAGTGATTAGTGTGTTTGTGTTTTGCAGCAGTTTAATGATGGCGAGGGAGGGTTTGTTTTTTTATAGGAGCATTAGTTGAAGTATATAGAGTGTGGTGCATTACAAAAAGTGAAGAGTAAACTCGGTGTAGTGATATATTCATCACAGGGCTCGTCATGTGTCTGAAAAATAAAGCCGTCCTCGAACTCCTCCTGAGATTCTCCTTGTTTTGTGTTAAACTTGATGATAAACTGCGCGCAGATTTACGCAGCCACCACACCCTGTGTGTCTCCTGTCTCTCTTGTTAAACTGTCTCCCTTGTTTTCTTCTCACTTCCTCCTTCCCCCGGTCGCTTTTAACGAGCTCTCTGTGCTTTTGCCTGGTCAGTCAGGAACAGTTAATTCCTCCTAAAAGAACACGTTAATGTGCAATTAAGGGCTGTGGGAAAATTTATAGCGCTGTTTTGAGCCCCTTTGTATGTAGTTTGATGTCTTGAGTTACTCCACGCCTGCACATTTACTGTTGAGCCCCCTCAAACTTGACCTCCTGAGTCCACACGTAGGCGGGGAGTTTTGAGAACAGAGGTGCGTTTCTGCCTATCACACGCAAACATTGTTTTAGGTCACTGAAAACGCACCGACTCCTTCGAGGGGGAAGAGTTTCAGAAACTCAGTTTAAGGCGTTCATGTCCGGTTTATTTTCTGTTTGACGTCATTGCGTGACGCTGTTACTTTAGCTAACATGAGATTAGCGCGATGGCACACGCAGCCACACTAGAGCTAATGTTGCTAACGTTACGTGCTCACACATGCATACAAAGTTCTCCCACTATGTTGACGAGCGGAGATGCCATGTCAAGGACATTGTCTTTACTTGGCCGTGCTCATAACAGCTATAACTTAAACTCCTGAGAACCTGATATATTAAACTTTGAGAATTTGAGTCATTTCAGGATGAATGAGGGAGTTTCAGGATGATGATTTCTTCATTTACACTTTTCGTTGATGTTTTCGATGTTTCTGAGTCAGTTTTTCTTCTCACATTTCTTATATTCTCGTGTTATTGGTTCAGTTCAAATCACTGCAGCTAAATGAGCACCAACAAAAACAAACATGGAGAAGAAATCCAATAAAAAATGAGTTAACTTCAGGGGTCTTACATTTGAAGTGACTCTGAGGGCTCCTCCCTTTCAGCAGTTGCTGTAGTTCTTAGCAACAAATAAACTTCATATCAACATCAGGATTACAGATTTGTTTTCAGTTAAATAAATAACCTGATTAAGAAAATATGTAAACTGTGACCCAGATTCATTTTTAGCCACTCGAGATAAGCTTGTGTAAGTACATAAGTTTCAGACTTTCCTCGGGTGGCACCAAACCCAGTCATACTTAAACTGAACATAGATTTTCAAAACAACACGCCATCTGGAAATATACTTGTAAATCTTTTATCACCGTTTCCTCATCATTTGAAAACCTGGAGTCCGATTTTAGATGCCACAGTCCTAAAAATCCAAAAATGTTCCCTGTATCAGCCAAAATCCAAGCGGCACATTGATTTTTATAAATCCAAACTTAATCGAGGTTTCCCTCATTTACGGTGAAGTCGAGGTCACAGCATCAGAGAGCAGAGGGAGTTAGTGCTAATGTCCATTTAAAAAAGACCCGTGCATATCCTTAAAAACAGTGCACACACACTCTGATACACTGACGGCAGAGGGTTTTATTTTATTTGACACACTTTATTAATCCATGGGGGAAAATTCTCGTTATAGCGAGACGTGCTTCTCACACACAGGCCTGAATTCCACACATGTACAAACACACACCTGTGGACACGCATTAGAGGAGAGGGGTTGCAGGTTTGGTGCCACACGTTTCAGCTTGTGGTCTGCATCGGGACTTGAACCAGTGGACGGCTGCTGCCACTCCAGAAGTATTTAACCCCGATCATACACATTCATGTCTGTTCAGTGTCATGCCCAAGGGCACATCGGACATGTGGCTGGGGTTTGAACGGAATCTACCAACTGAGCCACAGCTGCCACTCGATTGGATAAATGAACAAAATAAAACAAACAAAAACATTTTGATTGGAGGTAAATAAGCAAACGCAGCACTTCTATGAGGATGTTTACACAGACACAAAACTCGGCGTGAATGGAATTGAACTTTTTCTTTTTAATCGAGAAGACAAAAATACAAAGTACAAAATAGACCATCTTTCTATACATACACATGGTAAGAAGTGTGTAGGAAAAACAACACATACAGGTCAATGACAGAAGAACAGCATGAAACAAAGATTTCAACGTCATGTTTATAGACACAGAGTTACTGTAAGTCCAGTTAGTTAAGAGTTACCAATACACACACATACGACTGAATGCATTAAGGCACTTGTGTGTGTGTGATGTGTATTTTGGTCTTGGAGTTTCTATGTACAGCATTTAATTTTTTAAGAAGACAAAAAGGAACAAATGACATCAGTAATAAAAAAGGAGTTAAGATGTGAGGCGATACAGACCTCTGCATGAGACACAATAAAACAGCTACTGGGGATATGATACAGGAGAGGTCATTTACAGTATTTCACAAACGCACACTTGCAAATGCATGCACTAATACACAGGCGTGTATACGCTCACTCTCTCTCTTACTCACACACTGAAGTTGCATCACACCACGGTTACTTCAAAGACACCACATGCTCCCGCTGGGCACGCTGCGTAACAGACACAAAGCAAAACGTTTAAACATCCTGTTTACAATCCAAGAAACAAACAAACTAATAACACACTACTCAGTTGCACCAATCACAGAACAGCGTTTCTTCTCCACGCAACCTGTTCTCAATAATGCCTTCTGGGATGGAGCAGCGCTGCAACAGCATTTGGACGTCTGATTTTTGGTTTCTACTTCCTCTCTGTTGTTTGATATGAAGCTCGAAGGCCTTCTGGTGGGCAGAAAATGCCCAGAGTCTGACAAACTAAACAAACAGAACTGTTTCCTACCTGGATGCTGAGATTACAATTCTTCATTCGGCTGGTCAAATTGACCCGTGTAAGGTTTTTTTATTTATTTTTTTTATTTTTAAACAAAACGTGCATTTACACAGAAACAAAAAATAATTTTCGTTGAATCTGATATGCAAGAAAAGTCCCATTTTCATTGGAAGGTTTTAGAGTCAAGAAGCTCCAACGTCTTAAAAACACCCGTTTCTTATATTTTGGCCACCATCTGTGTTTAATTATTTATACGAGGTCTATCTGCAGCTCTCTTCTATAAATATTAGTTTATGTTATCAAGGCCTCAATAGATGTAAGTGAATGTGCATTAAAATAACTCCCCTCCACAGTGACATGGTCTTATTTCTTCCTCTTGCATGCAAAGTGCCGGACGGCGGTCGGGGAATTGCTCGTATAGATGAACCTTACTTTCCTAAACCTCTGCTGCTAACTGGGGATGGATGATAATATCTGTCTTTATGGAATCAGCCAATGAACGCTTTTCATTTTTACATAAAGTCGACAGCTGGGGTCGGCTCCATCCCCATCACGAGCCCAAGAACAGCAGCGCACATAATGGATGGAGGGATTCTTTCCTTTGCACCAATAACTGAAGACATAAAAAAAACTACAAGAGAGAATGACGAGTCTTTGCAACTAAAGCTGAGAAAAGAAGATCTGCAACCAGCCAAGCTGAGCTGGAAGATATATCAGTAAATGAGACCTCTGTAGAAATCAAAGATGGTGGAACGCCAAAACATTATTCAGCTCGGATGACGTACTGCCATTTCTATTATGGCGTTGTCCAGGTTGATTGTAGCATGACAAGAGGAGCATGAAAACAGGACACTTCAGATTCCTTAGTTTGATTGTGAAGAATGAATTAGATAACGTTTGAACCAGGTCTTTGTACTCAAAACAAACGGTCCACAAAAGTCTGCATGTGTGATGTTCGTCAGAGTCCACGGGTTCAAACGTCTTCCATAAGTAGAGTCCCTGTCGACTGGTCCCTCGTGCTGCTCTCAAGGCGGTTGTCTTTGGGCGGTGTCGTTAAGTGCATTAACATTATTGCTAATATCAAACAATTCAATGGTCCTCGAGTGGCGCTGCGGCGGAATGAACGCTCCATACTCTCAAATATAAACAAGAATATACAGTAATCAATACTAGTGGTAGATACACAGTTCATCATTGCTTTTTACGTGTGTGTGTGTGTGTGTGTGTGTGTGTGTGTGTGTGTGTGTGTGTGTGCGTCAGTATAAATGTATTTAAGACACTGAACAGCAGAGGAAAAGTCATCCTGCCTTTAAACCGTTTACCTACAGATTAACTTCATATCAAATACAACTCTACAGTATCTCGGCCTTTGAGTTGAGTCAGAGACTTCATAAGACATGTCAGATGAAGAGTGGGGGACCACAATCGTCTCCTAAACTATTAAATAACCCACAGACTTGCGTTTTTTTTCTTCCTCCACAGAGCTTTGGAATTTCTCATGGTTCACATTATGGAATGAACAGTGCAATAAAAACGACGACATCCGCCCCTCCTTTCTTTGTTTCGACAAATCTTCATGTCCTCCCGTTCCTTCGAGTGTCTTTGTCGTCTTCTTTTAGTGGTTAAACTGTGAGTAATGACATCATGGAAACAGACTCTCTCTCTGTGCCTCCTGGGAGTCTGAAGCTGCTGCTTCTCCTTGATATATATTCATCAGGTGTGTCGGTGCGTGTGCTGACGTTTGAGGGTCTGTCTCCCCCGTCAGCCTTTTGCATCTTGTTTGGTCTGCATTTTTAAATTGCACAGTGGCGAAGGAAAAAGGAATTTAAAATCCAAAGTGTCCTCCTTCTGCACCTGATGTTGCTTTTGACGTTAAGGCAAAGTTAAGGCGATAAAACAGCTGCTGGTAAAACATAGTGCTTCTGTCTGTAGCTCAAAGGTTTGGTACTTAACACAAAAAAATCCTCCGTTCGTCACGAGAAAAGTCTGACAGAGTCTGTCCAGAATTCATCTTGTCTTGCCCTTTGGTGAGGTTTCTGAAGGTTCCCCGGTTGCAGGTAGTGCTGCTGGCTGCTCACCAGCATTGAGGTGGTCGTACAGCGGGTGTGTCGAGGTTCAGCATTGCGGTTATGATGTGTGGATGAGTGTGAATAAGGCAGACGGGCGGGGCTCAGTGGCATCACAAAAACGTCCCCCTTATGGTCGTGTGACAGCGGATCAGGAGATCGGCGGGGGCCCAAAGTCCTGACGGTGAGAGGTGATCGGTGACTTTGCTTGTCTACATGGAGTCGCTGTCGTGCTCCATGGGCTCGTCGGGAAGGCTGGAAGAGAAAGAGTGGGCTCTGTCACGTTACGTGTGTTTGTCTGGTGTGTGTGTGTGTGTGTGTGTTTTTATTTCGCTGTGATTGTACCTCTTGTTGGAAAGCACTCCCACGGAGAGCGAGGCCAAAGCGTTGACAGCATCCGTCTCCTCACAGTCTCTCCTCTGAGCAGCCAGGTAAGACAGAGCCACTGATGCACTGGAGGCCTTCACACTCTGCCAGTACTGACCTGGAACAACCACAAGGACGCACCTTTAGTTTTAGGTTTGGATAACAGGATAAAAACACCCAGGTGAGGATGAGTGCTGCTCACTCTGTATCTGTATAACGGTCTGCAGCGAGCGGACTGCGTTAGCGTTGGGCTTCTGGAGGAGGACTTCTTCTGCCAGTGGATCCTGCAAGACGGATAGACAGACATTAGAAGATCATATCACCCATATTAAACCTTTATCTCAGGCACCATGACAGCCATTTTTATTCACTGAAGAGGTTCAGCTTAAATCTGTTATCAGATTAGAAGAAAACAAACATTCAGCCTAAAACTCAACAAGGTAACAACGTCCTTTCACTTCAATGTGCAGCTGGAGATACGGCTCGACATAGTCTGAGTATGTGTCAGAAAAGTGTTCCTCTATGTTCGTGAAAATAGAACTCCAACAACCTCAACATCTTTAGTAAACTGTAAGACAGTAATACAGGGGTAAAGTAAGTCCATGGTCTGATGGAGTCCAGACAATCCTCACAGCTTCGTGTGAATTACCAGAAAAACAATCATATGATTAAAAAACTTGTAGATTCGTTCTCGATTCTGCGAGTCATGGCCTCACCTTTCCGAACCCACTCACGCTCTATAAACACAATCAGAATGTAGACACAGCCCTCCAAAAGAACTCAATAACCCAGCATGCTTTACCTGAATGCCCAAGAGTGCGCTGACGCAGGCTTCTGATGCGTCGCAGATAGCTGTGAGGTCATGACCTCCCTCAAGGGCCAAAACCAGACGGCCTCCTGCCAGAGACATCAGCTGGCGGGTCAGGAAGCCGAAACCTGAGGAACAACAAAACAAAGTGTTCACATGTAGCATGAAGTTTAGCAATCAATCATGAGCTCCCAAATGAGTTCATATTCTCTGGAAACAAACGTATATTTAAACCTTGTGGATCCTCCTACAGAAACTACCAGCTTCTCATGACTGTAATTATGGTCACATTAGAGATGTAGCGACGCTCAGTCGAAGGCACTTCTCCTGCTCTTTGGTCCATGATGGACAGGTGCCGTTATGATCTATTAATATCTGTAAATACACTCAGGACCACAGACTTCTTTACTGGCTTCTCCTCGCTATAAAAGAGCTCTTGAGGTAAAGGGAGCTCCGTCCGTGGTTGGAGGCCTGTGCTTACATTTGGCGGAGACCTTGTACCCTCCGAGAGGAGCGGGGTTTCCCTCTGCAGCATCGAACCCAGCGGACACCAGAACCACGTCTGGAGAGAACTCCTGAGCGATGGGCATCACCACAGACCTGCAGGGACACAATCAGAGCAGGAAACTGTCAGGTCCAGAGACGCAGACGTGCGTGCGTGCGTGCGTGTGTTGTTTTAGGTTCCTACTGGTTACCAGTAAAGGTTTGATCCAAGTCATAAATTACACATCTCCAGTGTGTAATTTTAGTTTTGAATGAGCAGTAATGCTCGGCGCCCTGCATGTTATCTTTGTCTTGCTGCAGATGTTCGGGATCTTCTGGCTTTAACATGCAGCCATCTTTGAAGAACGACAACATTAAAGGGTTCAGAAACAACAAGCTGCACGGACTCACTAAAACCAAGGATTTAAATCAGCTGCTAATTATTGGATTTGTAGCCTTAATTACACATGTGAAGTCAAAGACTAGAAGGAGAGGTAGCTGCGCTCTTCCTCTCCATCATATATAAAGCAGTGGTAGAATAACAGAGTAGTTCAGCTGCTGCTCACACGCCAGTGATCATTTATGAAATGTGGACTCAACAGAACAGTAGTGGCTCTACCCGGCCACTCTGAGGTGAGCTGAGGGATCCTGTGTGCATACTGCTAAGAAGGTCAGAAAAGTTTAGCACAAGTTCTAACCCAGACTTAATGTCACAAAACTGCAGACGCCAAGAGCACGGCTCCATCGTGAAGTCTCAGCTCTGTATGACTTCTTCAGCAGCGTCCTCCTGCTCATTAGATGGTGCACGAGTTGCAGCATGTTAACAATGTAACCTTAATCTAAACCTGCAGGATTAAACCAAAAGTTACTTTCTAGCCCCAAATTCCACATGAAAGTGCATCATCACAGGACGTTACCGAAGCACACTATACACACCGATGATGTACTTTGGAAACCGGTTGCAGCTCTGCTGACTCAATGATAGAAACACTTAAACACGGAGGATTCATTTCATCAGTCTGCTCACAAGAAGCCGACATACATCAACAATCAAATTAAGGAGTTGTTAACATGACAAGTTCAACCTGGTTTGGCTGACTCCAGACTTGGCAGCTCACACTGCGCTCACAAAGGACTATTGTTTCTCTGCTTGACAGAGTCGTGTCGTTACATCGGCGCTCACGTCTGCTTTCTGTTGTTTGTCAACTTCAAACAGATGAAGATTTCTCTTCATGCTATTGTTGTTTAAGAAGGGAGAGCTGCACTGTCCCTGGGCAGAGAGAGAGAGAGAGGCTCAGCTCGATGATGTCGGCGGAGTTCAAAGCCGACGTGTGTGAGTCTGTTTCGCATTAGAGGCTTGTCACTCTCCTCACGTCATTGACAACACGGGGAGAAGAGGAAAAGCAGTCCATCTGGGATCCATTTACCTTCATTATTCTGCCTGGGGACTGTGGAGACCCCCCCCCTCCCCTTCCCTTCCCCCCTCCTCTCTCTCTCTGCTTCTTACACACACGCACATACATCCAAACACATACTGCTGTCATGACCGCATGCAGATGGACAACATGAGCTCATAGACAAAACTGAGGACACAGACATGAAACGGACAAACATGTTCCAGCCAATCACAAACATGCAAACACGCTCAGAAACAATAGAGGTCGGGGAAATAATCCCTCTAGATCATCCTGTCAACTTTTGATTAATTGGATCATTTCTATCAACTTCATCATCACGTGGAGTTACGGCAGAGCGGGCACACACCTAACCGCAAAACCCAGAGCCGCCTCCCCTGCAGACCCATTAAAGCTGCCGCGCTGCTTCCCTGAGAAAGAAACTACAGACAAGAGAGGAGGAGGAGGGGGAGCCTATTAAAGATCAATCAGGGGAGGAGGGAGACTGTGTGTGTGTGTGTGTGTGTGTGTGTGTGTGTGTGTGAGATGGAAAGAAGGGGGGTGTGAGTGAAGGATAAGGTGAAAATGCACCGAAGCTCCCCATCTGAGGTTCAAGCGCTCCCAAAGTTTAACCCATAAAATGTTCTCCATTAAAAACCTTGCAGACTTTTATTTTCTTCCACAGACCATTTCATGTTTGCAAACTGTATTAATTACAGAGAGTGTGTGTGTGCGTGTGTGTGTGTGTGTGTGTGTGTGAGAGAGAAACATTAAAAGGGGCTTCACAGGATGCCGATAAATGATGTTGTATTCATGTTACGGGGTTAGTTACTTGTCAGAGACTAACTCAGATTGATCAGGGTCTTGATCCGTCCTGCAGAAGTTAAACAGACTCCACAGTTCAGAGTCAGATGATCACAGCTGCAGACGGTGGTCGACAATCTCTAATCTTTTCCAATCGACTCGTCTGATAATCTGATCTGGCCAATTAAAGCTGATTTTGATTCGGTCTGCAAAATCAGCCTTCAGCCTGGTCATACTGGAGCAAGATCGCTATCGATACTGAAAATGTCCACGTGTATTATTGTTGAAAAATTTCAAAGCGGCGGCAAGAAAAACAGTAAAAGGAATATTTATAGAATTAAACATTTTAAACTTAAAATCATGAAGCGTTTGTCTGCTCAAGGGATTTATTTTTGCTTGAAAATCGTCTAAACTCCATAATTTGATTTTTTTCTTCTGGACGAATACTTAAAACAGCTGCATTCCCAAAAAGGTTTATCAGCTTTCACTACAGCCCGGCGTTCCCTGCAGGACTGAACAAGTTGTGGAAGTTTGTCAGCTCAGACTGACTGAATGGTTTCTGCACGAACAGACTGTTATACTTCAGTCGTGCTGATAAACACAAGGTAACGAGCAGCTGAATCATAAGTCAGCTGGAGGTCTGCAGAGATGTCCTGCCAACGCGTCTTTCATAATCGGTGGAGGATGACAGATTAAACTTGCATGCCTGCTGTTACCACGGTGATTTTCTGAGTTTCTGCGGCAAATCTGTTTTGCACACTCGCATCATCTTAAAATGAACGTGATGGTCTGTGAAGTTTTTGATGTTGTGGACTGTCCTCATCGGAGGCTGCAGGCAGATAGAAACAAAAACTCACTCAGAGCTTCTATTAGGTCCAGAACGGAGCTGAATACCGGACCATACGATCGGCATTATGTGAGAAAAAATAAAAACACATGACGAGTTGTTTTTCCTCATTGAAGAAAAGAAGGCACATTCTCAACGTTACCCTCAGATGATCTGATGACTTTGAAGATCGCTAACTCAATTTTGTCATTAAAAAGAAAAAAAAACATTTTCTGGTTTAAATATTTATCATGATATCAAGCTGTGGAAGGATCAAACTGGACCATGGTCATGCTCCACTTGTTGAACATAGAAACTCCTCAAAGTCTGAAGCTTTCGGGAGGTCGCCCAGTGTGAAAACTAAAACCTGAAGAAAGAATTACCTCGCACACTGTGCTCACAACTTTTACTATTTAATTTAGATGTGAAATGAAGCACAGGGAGGGACAACTTTTCATCCAAACTCTGAGCAGATGGATCCGTAAACATCAAAAGTGTCATTCGAGGTGACATCGTTATGAACAAAATGTTTGCATCTTAACTCTTAACAACAGCGGCCCCATAAACATGAGACGTTCACTCTTTGTCCAGCCCTCCATAGATATGGATAAACCTGACACGTCCCTCTAATGGTCTGGAGCTGTTCAAACTCATAAACACTTTGGTCCCAGCCCCCCTGCTTGCAAGAGAAATCGAGCGCTCTGCTCCACAGGAAGGTCAGAGGTCAGGGTCAGACGATCCTGGAGCTGCCTGTGAGTCACCGTTTAGCTCAGGAACACCTCAGACCGATGATACCTCCTGTAAGGAGTTTATGAGTTGTTATGAAACAGAATTCATACCGATGTCTCCTCAAGAGAGAGAGAGAAGGAGAGAGACTGATTCATTCTTTATGGTTATTTATTTGCACGTCACCCTGCAGCACGGGGCGGTCAACAGCATGCTGCAGACAAATCCTCTCTTTAGGTTTTCCCTGGGAAAGACACACACACACACACACACACACACACACACGCGCACACACGCGCACACACGCGCACACACGCACACACACACGCACACACACGCGCACACACGCGCACACACGCACACACACACACACACGCACACACGCACACACACACACACGCACACACGCACACACGCACACGCACACACACACACACGCACACACACACACACACACGCACACACGCACCAACCTCAATGTTCTTGACACAAGCTTTAACATCCAGGTCTTTTTTCATTTCTGATCAAAACTCAAATGAGAAGCATGGTTTTTGATCAAACACTTATTGATAGATAAATGTTTTGCACTCGTAATCATCAAACGTTCAGTGAGTAAAATCTGAAGCCTGTTTGTCATTGTATTAGTTTTATAATAACCTCCCTGTGCATGATTAAATGTTTCTGCTCAAGTTGCGTATATAAACATTAAACCTGCTTTGGCCTGCAGCCCCCCACCTCCCACCTCCTCCTGTTTGTCTGTCACTTCGTCACTGTGCCCCCTTTTCCTGTGACCATGCGCTCACCACAGTTTCCGTAGGTTTTGATGCGCCAGACAACCAAGAAGCCCACACAACCAAAACTTTATGGGTGCCAAACACCCACCGATGGCAATTATCCAACCCACAAGCAGGAAGTAACCGTCCCAAATCTGTCAAACACGAGACCCTTGAGCTCATTTACTGTAAAGCGACTGAAGTTATTGGAAGCAGGGTGAGCCACACACATGCTCACCAAATGACGAGGATTATTCATTAGGTAGGAAGTACGTCAGAGGGGATGTTGTGCTGATCAGAGGCTGGATTTTGAAAGTGTCTTTGTTGTGGGTCAGTGAGAAGGAAAGAAGATAAATTGTTGGATTACAGCTTCACTTAATAGCCTCAAACTGATCAATAAAACTCAAGACAGCCACTTTAAAACTCACTCGTGTTTCTTCCTCCTCCTTGCTACCTCGTAGACAACAAACCAAGCATGATTAAACCCTTTGCTTTGCTCTCTCTGCTCTCTATTATCTAAAGCAAACAGCTGCAGAAGCTCAGAAATAACCGTTTATAATATTAATGAAATATAAATAAGAGTACCTCATGACAAAGCATGACCAGGCCAATTACACTTTCTGTTGTGCATAAACATTTTCTGCATAAACATTAAACTTAAACTATGAGATGAACGTTAGAAAGAGATCTACGTTTACTTATGTAGTGAATCTGATGAGCAGTACTGTAACACAGTCTGCTGAAAGTCTTCCAATGTGAGCAGACCACCAAACGCTGTCTGACTACTTGAACAGTCAATAAGGTCAGGACGTCCCCAACGATCTCAGAGCAGATTGGGGACGTTAAGATTGGATCCTTATACGATTCACATTTCAATATAATCTGGGCAGACAATCATTTCCGAATCATTCCTTTAATATGTCACCCGTCTTTAAAATGTTGCAGTGTTTACCTAAAAGCAGCGATGTACTCGGCATCTCCCATTGGTGGCTCCAGTCCTCCTGTCCACGCCACATTCACATTGAAGCCCTCCCCTGCTCCAGAACCGGCCTAAAACAACAGCGAGTATGTCATTGTTATCATGAACCATGTCATGAACAGCGGCCTGTGACTGTTGTGTTTGTGTCACTGACCTCGGCTGGAGAGCCACTGCCAGGGAAGAAGTTTCCGTCGTCGTAGCGATGGAGCGAGATGTAGAGAACACTTGGATCACTGTAGAACACTTCCTGGGTGCCGTTACCATGGTGAACGTCCTAGCAACGGAAGCGCAGAAAATAAATGACATTTCTTAGCAGAAGCTGGTTAAATACATTCGATGCATTTGAAGCAAACAAATAAGGTGAAGCTTCGTTGTTTAATGCACAGCCTGGTTTGAAGAGTGGAGAACAGTTTAGGTTGACTAAAACAAAAAGGAGGATTTAGTTTGCTGGTCAGGTCCAGTGTCCATCTAGAGCGCCAACGTATTTTTTATAAATGTTTTCAATGAGGAGAGAGAGCGTAGCCGCAGGAGGTCGTTCAGAGAAAAAGAACAGCACCCAGGGTTTTTTTCCGAAGCGCTCCGCCTCTTTTGACCGGCCACTGGAGTTCAAATTTTATGTACGTCTCTGGTGCTCTTTTTAAAGTGCAAGAAATGTCCTTGTATTTTTGCACGCAATAGATCGTGTCTTCTACCCGAATGTCGTGTCTCGTATCAAATATAAAACATGCAGTAAAAAGCTTCATGCAAACGTTTCCGAACTCACAGCCAGCTCTTTATTGCCCGGAAAAAAACGATCAAAATCAACGAGACATGAGGCGAGAGTGAACTTACCCAGTCAACGATCAGGATCTTGCTGACGCTGAGTTTGTGCTGGAGCTGCTTGGCGGCGATGGCCACGGAGTTAAAGTAACAAAACCCCCTAAAAAAAAAAAAAAAGAGACGCAAAGATGTAAGAAGACACAGGCTTCATGTTTCTTTTATTTTGAGCCCTTTTTAGTTGATCGATTGAAGTTTCTTTTCTCGTGATCGCAGCCATAAGTTATTGATGATAGCATCCATTAATTCACATGTTAAATAAGTTAAATAGAGTACACTGGCTGGACAAATGAGAAGAAGATGAGTCATCAAAGAATCAGTACAGAAGAATGTTCCTCAGTGCCCTCCATATCACTTCATTAAAAACATCTGACAAGGCAACAACAGGACAACTGTTGCTCAGGCTGCACATGCACGCTCACACACACACACACACTTACATTGGATTCGAGGGGTCTGCGTGATGCCCCGGCGGTCTGACCACAGCAAAGCCGTTCTGTTCAGGAGAAACAGAATCACTATGAGACTGGATGTAAAGGTCTGCTAATTGCTTCACAACATTAAAATATATGTCACCTGTAATGGGATGAAAAGTTTTCCTTAAAGATACAATACAACTGTCAAAATCCACAAAGTCTATTAAGAAGTTATTGACGGGTCCCTCAAACGTATATCATCATTTCAGTGAGTTAAACATGAAGCCAAATTGCTCGAGGTCTGGGGATGTAAGACAATGCAGGATATTCATGAGAACTCTTGTTGTCTTGTAAATGTAAACCGATGGCAAAGATTTCCTGTCAATATGCAAAAACTGAAGAACCACCTTTTGGAAGCGGAGTGGTTATAACGTGGTGGTAGGAGCCACATTCAGGAGTTTTAAAACTGTAAGACTTAGATTGCACCAGCAGGTGTCACCTTTGGCTTCAGGTCATGCTCTTGAGAGGGAGGAACCTTCACTGAGGTATCAGCTGCTGCTCGACAGGAGAGCACAAGCACTTCCTCTGACCGCTAGGCTAAACTGATGGCATACAGGAGTGCAATAGAATGAATGATGTTGCATGGGTACATGTGACACAGAAAGAGTGTGTGCAAATGAAGCGTGTGTGTGTTCTGTGCTGTTAGGAAGTTTATGTGTATCCAGACGTTTGTGATGAGCCATTAGTGTCCAAAGCGAATTTCTCCAAAGTCAGACAATAAAAGCAGCTTACTAACTAACTATGAAATCCTCGTCTCCACTGCATCGACAGTTTTCTGATGTGAGGACGATGACTTGGGTGTGACTGTCTGAATACTGTTTTGGCCCCCCCCCTCACCTTTAGTTCTCGTTTAGCCACTCTAAAGGCGAGCTCGACAACGCTGCCTGCTGCCATGCGTGATGCTGTGGAGGTGTGCGACTCGTTCCAGGTTGTGTCATTGTCAACCTGAAAAAAAAAAAAAAATACAATAAACAAACATCACGTGAAATTCTTCACCACATGCTGCAGTATGAATCGTGATTATGTGTGAGGTTCTTCTGGGACAATGAGGAGAAAACGAGGACTCAGGACGTTCTGCTTTGATTCCAGATTAAAAACATTCAGCTTTCTCTCCCTTTGTGAGGTCAGATCCATATTTCCGATTATTTTCTTTCCATTCGCTTTTTCCCTTCCCTCTGTTTGTTCTCAATGTGGCATTATTGTCCCTCTGGTTTGCTTGGACAATGAAATCAGAGGCATTTCTTTCATCCTCAGTCATGGACATGTTGTTCTTATTAGTGTGAATTGTCATGGTCCGACACGGACTGTCAGCCCAACTTTAGCCAACTCTCTTTTTTTCCTGTCTTTTATTTGCTGCTCATCTTTGAAACAATATCATATTTCAATGCTGTGATTGTGTTGTGTGAGCTTTGAAGAATTACGTTATGGTCAAAAATAGTATGTGTGTGTGTGTGTGCGCGTGTGTGTGTGTGTTACTCTTACCCCTACTCCTCCACACGGTAACATGACAAACATCCTTTGAGAGAGGATTCCTTCGGAAACAAACAGAAGAAGACTTCAGAATATATAAATCATGCCAGTTATTGTCTTTCATCAGCATAATGACTTCATGCAAAGTCGGCTCATGCTGACCGTGCAGAATCCATTAAAGACTCTTCATGTCATAAGAAAACTATTTATAGTGACGCTTTGCAGCACCAGCATGTGTTTGCTGTTTCTTTCTAATCTATGGACTTCAAAGACTCAGACATGAACACAGTCTGACTCGTGTTTTAAATTGTACAACTTCACTTTTCGATAGTTTTGTTTCTGTTATTGAATAAATCTGTACATCTGGAACACTGTTTAGCATTTATGTTTCTGATGAAAAGACTTAAATCAAACTAAATCCGGGCCTGTTACAGGCGGTTCATTGGTCTGTGCACTCATTTTCTTTGGTACTGCCTTCTTTAAAAACCTACCATAATCATACCCGTTTCTCCAAGTTGCCTTTTTAAACTCATCAATCAGTCGACGTTGTTGCGTACCTGCAAGTTTGCGGTTGTCCAATTTGAGTCTGTTGAGCGGGTTGGTGCCGTAGAGCAAAACATGGCGCTCTGTGTGGACGGACTGGAGCTCCTCCAGAGTGGCTTTACGACCACGGATACTCTGCGTGAAGAGGACATTTGCCATTCAGGTTTCTCATCTCTCAGACACTGATACTGTCGGGATAGATATCCATGTTGTTGCACACTTCATGTGAAATCATATGCATGAAGCCGGCAGATAATATAAGGAAAGGATCAACTTATTTGGTTGTTACAGCAGCTCAAAAAAGGAAATATAAACAGCATCAATAGCAAAAAAGGTAAAAGCAACAATTTTAAATTAAATAAGGCTAAAAAAATACAATAGAATTAAATAATGAAAGTCATTATGAAACAGAGCCACACAAACATACTGATCAGATGGACTTGTAATGTGAACTTTTCTATTTTTGGATAAAACCATAAAAATCATATTTTTGATGGTAAGATGTGAAATTGTCAGCTTGTCAGTCGTTTGTTTGGTCTTCCATCTGTGATTTTGATGCTGCTCTTGGCTCTGAGAGAGTGAGTTTGTTTCTGTACACATTAAAGGTTTGATCAGATTTGTGTCGTACCTCACACTGTCCCCTCAGGCCTCTCTCCTGTAGTCGGGACCAGATGCTCTGTATCCTCCCAGCATGCTCTGGGTGACTGCTGTTGTCTCCACACGTACACTGGTGCTTCAGCATCTGAGAGTCGTACACCAGGCCTGCAAACACAAACACACAATTAATCATATGCATCCAAAAACATGTGAGCCGGATTTAAAGGGAGAGAGCTGCTTTAGGAGGAAGTTTAACAGAATCAAAGGAGCTGCTCCCAAGCAATGCATCCTGGGACATGTAGGCAATGCCCGTACAGGTCTCTGTATCGTACACACACAGGACATGTTAGCTTCAGATAAAATCCTTTACCACATTAACCACTGATGAAGTGCCCCACAACAGTTAAAAGTGCTTCGCTTGTGGGGGCGCCGATAGCTCAGCGGCAGCGACTGCGCGCGTACCATGTTGCGAGGCCTTGCTCCTCGCGCGGGCGGCCTGGGTTCGCGTCCGGCCCGGGTTCGCGTCCGGCCTGTGGCCACCTTCCCGCATGTCTCTCCCCACTCTCTCCCCCCTTTCCGACTCTATCTGTCCTATCAATAAAGGCAAAAAGGCCAAAAATAATCCTTTAAAAAAAAAAAAAAAAAAAGTGCTTCGCTTGTGACTGTGACTTTTTCCTCATCCAATCATTGCATGATGCTCGATTAGTTCTCACAAAATCCCTCTGATGATGACGATGAGAAACGATACAAAAAGTATTAAAGCATGACCACATAATCAGGAGCGAGATAGTCAAGGCAACAAACTTCTGTGAGCTCCAGTAAAACCCGACTCTGTGTTTAAAGAGTCCATTTGGGGAACTCACCGGTGGTGAAGCGCGGTTTGCTGCCGGCGTCCTGCGTGCTCAGGCTCAGAGGTTTCTCAGGCAAAGTGAGAGAGGTGGAGGCCGGGGATGACTGCGTACGGGAAAGGGGACGATGGACACTCAATCCACTTCCAACACCGCTGCGGAGCATTGGTACTGCCAGGGTCTCCATCTGTCGATGCAGCTGCTGCAGCTGCTTCTGCTGCTCCCATAGCAACGACTACAGAGAGAGGGAAGGTGTTTAGGATACTTAGATGAATATGACTCAAGTTTATGTCAGAGATACAACAGACGGCAAAGATCTGATGATGTGCACATGGCATCACTTTGATTTCTATCCTCATGGTTTGCAGCTCAACGCCCCAGAAGTGATTTTAATTCTATGCACACTAAATGCTCAAAGTAACAGAACTTCCTCAGCTTATTCTCCTTTAGCGTCCAGAAACATCTGACAGTCAGTATCAAACATACACCTCTGAATCGGAGTCCTTTCTGACTCTGATGTTCCTTATTAAGCACGCTATGTTTAGCTTGTATCTTCCCTTTACACCTTCCAATAAAGAACTGCTAGCTGTGCGCTCTGTCAGATTAGTAACAGCTCACCTGACGGTGCGTGCACCATGTCATCATGCACTGAAATAACACCTTGTTCATCCACAAAGCATTTCAACATGAACTGGGATCATGGAAGTGAAAGAGTTATACTGCCATCTACAGGACGGTTTGAGGAAGATCACGTTGTGTATGCGTCTACCTGGTTGAGGATGAGTGCGTGCTGCAGGTTCATTTGCTCCTCGTGGCTCTTGGATGCTGTTGGCCCCGCCTCCCTCAGGGACTCCGCCCTCGCTCTGCTCTGATAGGTTGGCTCTGTTGGCGATGTCCCACCGTCTTCTGAGTCCATGTCCTCTGAGGGGATCTGGTGCAGTCTGGGCTTCTCGCTGGACTTGGACATCAGCTGCAAATGCAAACAGTCATATAGGTTGTAAAAATAAAAAATGGACTTAAAGGAACGTTTACTGCAACTAAAGCTCGTCCAATGTGCTGAAGGGATTTTAAAAAAGAGAGGAATGGATGGTGTAAAGTATACTTCACACCATCCATATCCACTATTCATAGTGAGCCGACATTTCCCTCCAGCCGACTGTGGACCAAATAAACATTTTCAGTAAGAGGGGGAACAAGTCCTCCTCTGGGACAATTTAAATCTACAGCTCAGACTTATTTTTGCTCTATAACAAAAGAGGAGTGTGTACCTTGCCCAGGTGGGTCTGCTGTTTGAGCCTCTCCAGCAGTTGTGTGTTGTGCTGCTGCTGGAGGAGATGTGTGTGAAGGGCCCCCGGGCTCTGAGGGAGGGGCTCCGAGCGTGTTCTGCTCAGAGGTTTGTGGTGCTGAGCGCCTCCGGGAGTCAGGTGGTCTAACTGGGGGGCTAACTGGAGTTGGACGGGGTCTAAGCCTGGAACTTTTTCCAGGGACAAAGGAAGGGAAAGTTGGTCAATGACATTTCTCAAGCACAAC
Organism: Symphodus melops; assembly: GCF_947650265.1. Lineage (NCBI taxonomy): Eukaryota > Metazoa > Chordata > Actinopteri > Labriformes > Labridae > Symphodus > Symphodus melops. The sequence goes on from NC_136703.1 coordinate 2,758,494, forward strand.
TTTCAATATATAGTTTTCAAACAGTAATATTGGTCTCTTTTTCCTGTTTAACTGGTTACATTAAACATGTAAAAATATAGAAATATACAAGAAAATTACATCATAAATTGTACAACACAGAGACATTGGTTGTTGTTATTTAAGTTCAACAATGCAGAAATAATTTAACAAGATTATTCTAAATGTCACCACTGGGTGGTGCTCTTTCATTTTTGACTCAATGTGGCAAAATTGGATCCTTCTGCATCCTGTAATCTACATGAATGCACATTAAATTGTCGATTGTTGGCCATTATACTTTGTTATTCAGTACTAGTGCTTCAGTCAGGAGGATGTCAGAGTTCTCCTCACTGTGTTCATGCATGTGACCGTCTTGAGTGGTTTTTTAGTGCGAGTATTCGGCCTCACCAGAGAGCAGTTGAGAGTGCATCAGTCCAGAGGGCTCCAGGATGATGACAGGCAGGTGAGGGTTCAGCTGGCCCGTCTGATCCTTTCTGCTCAGAGGGAGGTAGACCGGTGAGCCCCCGGCTGTAACCACCGGCATCCGACCGAGCTTCAGAGAAGACAGGTCTCCTTCAGCCTGCACACACGGGTATTAAGCCAGTTAAGACACTTTGAGTTAGCTAACACAAACAGACAGAGGGCATAGTGAATCAGTGCTTCAAAGCACAAACCCTCCTTTAGCTAATAGAAAAGGAAGGATCTGTCCTGATGGAAAACAAGCGTCCTTCCTTTTGTATTAGCTATTAGACTTTTGGCTGTCCTTGAAAAGCACCTGATTCCTCCCCCTTTTTTCCCCACAACCGTCCTTTATTTATTGAATTTTCTCCTGACAAAAGGACCGTGAAGCTGCTCGAATGCATTCTGTTATTCGTTCACTTCAGTCATGGGATTTACTTTAGCAAAGAAAGCTGTCTGCAAACTTTTACACGGTGCAGCTTCAGTCATTGAACACCTTCTGCAGACATTTTGTCCGTCATTAAGTGTGTAAAACTCTCACAGCAGAAACATCTTTGTTGAGAAAAATCAGCAAGCGTAGTCTGAGTTAAATGATTGGTCAGGCTTGTTCTTGTGAACAGACATCAGCTGCCGTGACAGACGTGTGTCGGAGTGTTTACCCTGGCGTTGGCTGGCAGTCCCAGCGTGATGGTGGGCAGGGTCGAGGGACTCTGGATGGTGAAGTTTGCTAGAGTGCCGTCTCGGAGCAGCAGCTTCTGGGCCTGAAAATGAAACGATAATGACTTTTCAATGACAACATTTCATTCATATTTGAAAAATACTATCCAGCACAAACGCCTCAAAGCTCACTTTCACTCCACACAGTTTGTCTTTGTCTTGACTCTCTCTGCCGAAGGGACCAAATGTCAAAGTTTGCCAAATGTAAATCCAAAGCTGTGTGGTTTAATTAAACCTGAGCAGTTATTTCTCTCCGAGCTGTGCTGTCGCTGCGGGTGTCGTGAGTCAGACGTCTACAGCAGGTGTGACAGAGGTCGACTTCAGGCGATTAAATGAATTATATATCGACGGCTGACAAACACTGCTCCTGTGTCGTTGCTTAAATCATGTCATTACTCAGCGTCTCTGCGCCGCTCATGAACATGAAACGAGCACGCTTTTTATTTATTTTTACAAACTGTGAGTTCACTTGTTGAAAATGCAAATGTTTTATTACACCTCTCAAAGACTACTGAAGCTGACTGAACAACAAAGAGTGGATATTTACTTTAGCTTGACATATTCTCTTTTATCCAATTTCATCCTGATTTCTCAACATCTCCACTTTCCCAAACCGTTTGAAAAAGGAACCTCTCATTTCTATTCTGTCGCGCTGATTCATGTTATTTATTTTCAGCTTTCAGCTTGCAGTGAGATCGTTATCTTCAGATGATGTTTGTCTCGATTACATTTGTGTGTGTGAGTGAGTGTGTGTGTGTGTGTGTGTGTGTGTGTAGTTGCTACCTCATGCGAGAGGCCGCCTGCAGATGGCAGCAGTCCGTTCTCGTTGGGCAGACTGTCGTTCGGAGAGCTGCAGCCAGAGACTGGAGTACTGCTGCTGCTGGGGGACGAGTCTGACGAGAGACAAGGAGCGTTTAGATCTTTGATAACGCATGTTGATCACATTTCAATAAAACTACATTTAATCCAAACCAATATAATATCGTTTAAATACATGCATCCTATGAGAAAAGAATAAAAACCTAAATATGTCACAAAAACTCTGCATGACCATTTCTCTGTGTGTGTGTGTGTGTGTCTGTGTGTCTGTGTGTGTGCGTGTGTGTGTGTGTGCGCAGTTACCCAGTGTGTCAGGTACTCTGTGTTTGACAGAAGCTGGGGCGCTCTCTTTGCGGGTCAGCGGGCTCTTTCTGGTGTTCAGGTGTTTCTTCAGCTTGTGTTTCACCTTTAGATTTGGCTCAGACGCTAAAAAAAGAGAGCAATATGAGAAATAGAGGTCAATGTTCTGTTTGTGTGCAAACGACTTCCTGTAACTCAGACTGTAAAACCACATCAACCAACTTCCGGGTAACGGAGACAGTCACATTTATCAAAAAAAAAAAAAAAAAGAAGAAGACTGATTTGACATTTGTATATGAAAACAAAAACGTCATTGGGTTAATAATGACATAAACAGTCTCCGCCCCCTGGTCACAGTCAGAAAGTGAGCGTGGCGGTCAGATGTGTTACCTGCTCTGCGTAGCGGCGTCCCCTCTGAACTCTCCGAAGAAGGTGGATGTGTGGGAGAAGTGACCAGAGGCTGGGAGGATAAACTCGGGTCTGGGCCCAGCTTCCTGCACCACACACAGACAGGTTTCCATGTTACTTACAATCATATTCACGTCAGTGTTTGATCGTTTTCCTTCTCTCTAATGGACATGATGTTTCATGTTACATCTGTTTTTGTAGTTCGTGTGCAACCCTGTGCAAACACAAATCTACAGGTACAAATAAAGTAACCTGTGCAACAAATTAACACACACAGATGAAACCTTTAACTTATGTCTCCACATAACACCTGGCAGAAGTTTATTATTAATCTGAGATGAACAAGTTTAAAAACCATAAAACACATGTTGTGTGCATTGATGCATGCTAAGTGTTTGTGCTGATGCGTTTTGCGTCACCTGTACGCGACAGGAGTTGCAGTCAGAGTGTTGGAGTTCGTTCTTTCGAGCGCCTGTTTCTGCTTCTTAAGAATCACCTCCTGGAGTTTCTGTTTCACCAGAGAACTTGCGACTGCACCTGTCAATCAGTAACACAAGCAGAGACTTAAAAAAACAAAACAAACAAAAACAAAAAAACACAGGAAGACTTGCAAACAGCTTCTTTATTGACAGAGGCAACCAGGAAGCAATGAGCAATGAGGAGAAAGTAACTGGAAAAACGTCACGGTTGAGCTCCAGGATTTACCTGAGCAGTGCTTCGTTTCATGCTCTTTGTATGATGCAGCTTGAGGTCACAGGTCTATATGGGAGTGGGTTCACTGGCACAGCTGTGGGTCTGTGTTTGTCTGCATGTGAGTGCAAATGTGTGCACCGAGAGGTGACAGGAGGTGCTCCGAGTGATCGAGTCAATATTGACCCAGCGACTTTATTTGCACAGACCCAAGGCTATATTTAACCTCTGTGTTGTAGCTCCACTTGTCAGGTATATATTTAGTAAAAGGGAACAGCTTTGAAGGTGGAGTCACACTTTCCAATATAGGGACTTTCCTCTCTGGCCGCTGATAGCGCTCTAATTATTTTTGAACATTGATAAAAATGAAATCACACGTGATCTGAAAGGTGTGATGATGTTTCATCTTTGAGAATGGACTCACTCTGTTGACTCTTTTCTTTGTGCTTTAGTTGCTGCAGCTCCTGTTTCTCGTGGTGCTCCTGCTCCCGCCTCCTCTGCTCCATGTTGAACTAACACAAACACACGCATGTTATGGCAACATATTTAAAAAGGAACATGGAACTAAATGCATTCAATGCGTTGAATAAATCGATGCTGGGTGATAACGGCTTAATGTACCCGGATGTGCTGGTGCAGCTGTTGCTGTGAGAAGGAGGAGCGGGGCGGAGGGGAGAACGGAGTGAGGAGTAAAGGTGGGTGCAGCGGGGTGAGGAGCGCCGTGTCCGAACAAGGGCGCATCCCCCGCTCTCCCACCCTGAGGTCCATGGGAAACAAGGCTGTGTTCAACAACGGCAGCGCCACGGGGGAATCTGGGGAAAAGAGAAAGACAAGGAGGAGAGGAGAGAAGTGTCATTCTTCAAACGCGAGACAGCTGATTAAAATAAAGATGTGGACGCAGCACGAAGAAGCCAAATAAAATCAGCGTGAGAAAGCAACGTTTTCATTGGACTGAAACTTTGCAGCTGCCAAATGTTGGCAACGATCTCAAACATGCCGGGAGAGCTGATAGGATAAAAAGTGGGCTGAACATCCAGAGTTTGTTTGCCTGTAGTGTAGTGTGCAGTCTGGGATGCAAGTTCAGATTGCAGCTATTGCAACAGAGCTACATTTACATGAGACAAGACAGCTCAGCGTGTAAACCATTATTTATAACGATCACTCTCATTTGTAGCTTAAGAGTCAATTAAGGTGAACAAACGTTTGATTTGGATTTTCTTGGCTGGCGACTTTTTCTGTAACCGAGTCAAAGAATACAACTAACAGTGAGGATCATTACTGTTAAATATCATAATGATGCTGAAAGCTGATTGGCTGAGACTGCTCTGAGACAACAGGAATGTGAATCACGATTATTTAACATAATGATGCATTAATTTGAAAACATCTGCATTTATGGATTAACACTGACATTCACACATGACAATGAGTGAAAACAACAAATACAGTCAAATTATAATACATTTAAACCAGAGGTGCCCAATCCTGGTCCTCGAGGGCCACTATCCTGCATGTTTTATATGTCTCCCTCTTCCAACACACCTGATTCAAATGATTGTCTCATCATCAAGCTCTGCAGAAGCCTGATATCGATCCTGATCATTTGAAGGACCAGGATTGGGCACCCCTGATTTAAACAAAGTAATGAAATACATAAACGTTGCTGTTGACATGGCGATAAACTCTTGTGGTCAAAATATAAAAATGCCCCCCTGCACTAAAGGAGAGTAACCCAGCAGCATGTGGCACAGTCAACATCTGCTCTGGATCATCTTCCTGATGGTGCAAAGACTAAAACATGATGGATGAACTGTCCAGCCCTCCTACTGAAATATAAACACTGGAATAACCTGATTGATTGAGTTTGCATGTTCCTCAGAACGTTTCTGTTATTTTGCAATCCACTAAACAAGTGTGCTGAGAGGTTTGCTTTTATTCCCATCAAAGATAAAAACAGCACGTCACGTTAGCATAGCTCCGGTGACAAACTCAGAGAGTTACGTTAAGGTGAAGCTTAAGAAGCCAAGCCAAGAGTTTCGTTTCATTTCAAAGATTCAACGTCAAAAGTTTCAACATGAATCACCACAGGATCTTTAAGAGAGAAACATGTTTCTGTTCTAAACTTCCAAAGCTGTGTGAGACGATAAAACAGTGACGTCCTTCATCATCATCATCATCATCGAACCTTTTTCACCTTAAATTGTGTCAAACTTTCACAACATGGGACCTTCCAAATTGCCACTTGTTTGGACCACAGGATTTGCCTATTAAAAGGTTTACGAGATGTAAAAAGCAGGTGAAACACTCGTCTGGCTCACAGTTTGGAATCCCGACTGAGGATGGAAAATGGACGTTTTAAAAGGTTGTTACGTGCCGACTCAAACAGCCGTCACTTCAACTCTGAGCGGCTCCAGTGGAAATGATCACTAAATGTACAGGTCTGTTTTTGTAAACAAACCAGGCACACATAATACAAGTTCAAGTAAACACTGCGTATTTGTCTTTCGCTGCGTCTGTTTTTCTGTCCGCCCGTGGGAGTGTATTTGTCTCTTCTTTACACACAAACACACACACGTGAATTTCCATGCTCTTTGCATGCTGTTGGCGTTATTTGCATTGCATGATTGAGTCAATGGGAAAGATTGGCTCATCAGGGGCTAAAAACAGGATCCAGGAAGGGAACAGCTTGGGAAAAGACTGAGGGTGGTTTCTGACTATGACACACACACACACACACACCCATACTTACACAAACTCCCATAACTGCACACACGCATACACACCCCGCTTCAATGCATGGTCTCACCTGCAGACCAGAGTCCTTTTTATAAACAACACACACACACACACACACACATAAACCTGCACGGATACATTCACAGTCACCTGCTGCACACTCACACACAGCTGCACAAGCACAACAGGCTGAAGCAAACACAGATTGCACAAACCTGCCTTTTACTCTGAAAAACCACAACTTTAAAATGCACACAGAGCGAGTAACTCGGGCTGACATCATCTCCGTGCTGCCGTGTGCCAGGCTGCAGTGTGTGAAGTAAATGTCACTCAGAGAGAGGCTCGGTCTGATGCCAACCATAGAACTGAGAAAAAAAAATGCGAAAAGGGAACAAGTGTAGAACATAGACATTTCACTCACGTAGTTTCTAGCAGCGGATGTGAATATGTGCAAACACAAACACACCCATAGAGAGCCCGAGTAAATGTGGTCCTGTTTGCATTTTTGTTTTGGTTAATGTGACATAGCAGTGTGTGTTTGTCTGCAGAGTGTCAGTCTCCATATTAGGAGATACACATGCAGAGAGGCAGCCTGGATGTCGACCGTCGCTGAAATGACAAAAATCCTTACACACACACACACACACACACACACACACACACACACACACACACACACACACACACACACACACACACACACACACACACACACACACACACACACACACACACACACACACACACACACACACACACACACACACACACACACACACACACACACACACACACACCTCTCCCTCCCGAGGGTTATAAATAGAAAAAAACACACTGGTCCAACATTTACGTACACAGGGCTTTTTGTTTCTACAAGGAAAAACCGCACACACACACACACACACAAACACTTTAAGAGCAAGACTGTGATGTCACCTTCAGTTTCCAGTTTGTTTTGTGAAAAAAATATGAATGGAAGTTCTCGGAAAAAAAAGAGGTTAGAATAAAACCAGAGACAGAAAAAGAAATCAAATTGAAGGATGTTGAATGTTTTAATTACAGCGTCCCCGACAGCTGAACCGCCTCTCCGTCACCGTTATCACTCTGCAAGAGCGAGACAAAGACAGACAGGCAGAGTGGGCTGCATCGTTAGTTTGATATGGTCGGTTTAGTCTCACAACATAAGACAGCGTCTCATTTCTGAAGCTCACACCTCGTCTTATCAAACATCAGAGTTGACCTCTCTTTATAAAGATCAGCATTATGCAGTGTTAATCTTCTCATTTAGTCTCCTGACGAGAATGTCCTTCATGCTCAGATATTACTCATTTCATTTAGTCAATCACTCACTGATTTTACATTTGGTGACGAAAATAGAAAACATTTTCAATGAAATCGTCATACGGAACATTTTTTAGTTAAATCGTCCTGCTGTCATAGGTCTCATGGAGTAAATTACACCGACCATTCAACACATAATTTCTTCGTTAACACATCATTCAGGTGTATATGAAATCACAAAGTAAACGTCCATGCTGTCCATCAGCATTGCTTTAGCCCTGCAGGCCTGACTCTATCGAAGTTTAGTCAGCTGATAATGTCACCGAGTTTAAACTGCGCCCGAAGCTCTCAGCACTTCATGTGGGAGCTAGCTTACAAGCACACTTTTTGTTTTCTTCATGGTATCATCATGAGAGCACACAGCTTGTCTCGGTGCCCTGCAGGCTTTACGCCTCATCATGCTGCTGGCTGTGTCGACAGTATTTGGCTTTTTTGTTTTGGGTGTTTCTTAGTTAAGTTTCAAACTGTTTCAAAACTGAATGCACACAAGTGAGTGCATACCAGCTTTGGTGCTTCTACAAACTGCTCTGCGTCATGTGAGCCTGATGCATTAAATAAAAAGGGTCCTTTTGACCACGGAGCCTCCCTGCTGCCCAGTGAGCGTGCAGCTGATGCCTTTCAGAATAAAATACCTGAAAGTCAGAAAACCCGACTTCAAGTACAGACAGAGCCTGTGTGGTGGTTTAGTTTTTGGATCTCAGAACATCCAACCCTTTCTCCGGCGTCTGTCGATAAAACACGAGAGTTATCTAAACAGAAATGTGAAATGATGATGAGCCGTATAAAAAACGACGACAGATTGTGCCCCTGTGGTTGTAATTCAGTGTATCGGTGCAAACAGAGCTGTGCTAGAAAAACACAAAAAAAAAACATGTACACACGTAGACACACGTAGAAGTTCCTGGTGACAGCTGGTTTGCATTGAAGCACGTCTGCAACTATCAGGAGAGTCGAACACAAAGTGAAGACGGGTAACTGTGGAGACTGCATCATATTAAACCTGAGTCTGACACTATTTAAAGATTGTTGGCAGTTATTATTTTGCAATCCGTTTTAACTTTTGCAACGGCTTCTCCTTTAAGAGCTTCCACTGTTTTTAGATGAGTCAGCCGAATGATTAAGCCATGACAAATGGATAATCATGAAGAGAGGCAGGTACGTGGTGTTATGCACACTGCGGCAGGCGACATGATTCTTCGTTTTAAAAGATTGTAAGAGGATGTATTTACCATCATCTATTGGCTCTGTATGTTAACACAGTACAGGAGTTTCTGATGGGGGGGGGGGGGGGACATTTTGAACTCTTGAGTTAACAATGCAATCCTTGTTTTCATCAGGTGTAATCAAGTGTGAAGTCTATAAAAAGATGTTGAAGTTGGATTTAATGACATGGCAGTAACCGTGACATTTGAAACAATGCTATGTGAAACTTCATCTTGTGTGTGTGTGTGTGGGTGTGTGTGGGTGTGTGTGGGTGTGTGCGAGGACACAGTCAGCACGTCGTTATGGAAATCTCCAACGACGCGCTACGATACAGCCCGTGTGTCTGCAGAGACCGTTGGGCACGAGCTGGTGTAGATTTCCATGTAGATTGAGCATGTGCACGTTAAATCATGTCTGGGTGAAGGCCAAACTCACACATGTTAGAGGACGGGACAAGTTACTAAAATGACACTTTGTACAGCAATGATAACCTGAGTGCAGCACAATGACAGCTAAACGTTTCACCTGCAGTATGCTAATCACAGAGTGAGTGTTGTGTAAACTGCTTTGGCAACAACATGCTTTGTTCTTGCCAAATAAAAAGTATCTGAATTGAAACTAATGAGTCGGTCCCACGGCCTGGCATTCAGCTAATCCCTACCTCCTGATTCCTCCCCTCTCTGTTCTTTCAGCCTGTACCCAGGCTCTGTGTAGTCATGACTGGTTTTACAGGTAAGGCAAAGACACACAAGGTCGCTCTCTCTCTCTCTCTCTCTCTCTCTCTCTCTCTCTCTCTCTCTCTCCTTCAGCCACATCACACTCCTCTCATGGCATGGACAAAGAAAAAAAGAGGAAATGATGGAAAGAAATAAGTTCAAAAACAAGAAAGGCGAGTTGCAGTCTGTGCACAGTGAAGGAGAGCTGAAAGCCGGCGTAGGGCCACGAGTCACACTCAGGCTGTACTAAGTCAACAACCGAGCGAGCAGACGCCACCACTTTGTCTTGTCACACATCCAAATATAGCTGCAACGCCTTCTTCTGTTTTGACTGTGCTGTGTTAAGTGTGAGTGTGTCTAAATCACACTACAGCTTTCAGAGGCCACAGCGACTTTCAGGAGATAAAGATGTCATTACCTCAGGGTGTGTGTGAGGCCGCAACAACTAAAAAAGACTTTGATGCAAATTCAGGCAGTGTGAGGAGGAGGAGAAAGAAAGAGACAAGAGAGAAAAGCAAAGAGTTTATGGAGTGAAACATCAGAGCACACGGAGCGACAGGACAACCTGACAAAAGTCAACCGTCTCCTCTTGACCCAGTCTCTCTCTCCCTTCATCACCGTCTCCTGGAGCCTGAAGTGATATGCATGTGTTACCATGATATCAGTGTGTGTGTGTGTGTGTGTGTGTGTGTGTGTGTGTGTGTGTGTGTGTGTGTGTGTGTGTGTGTGTGTGTGTGTGTGCTGCAAGGGTTCTTCACATGACACAAGCCGCAACAACAATCTGAAACTTCTCATTGTCTTATCTATCTTTTTTTATTTATTACAACCCTGCAATAAAAAAAGTGCAAGTGCGATTTGTTTCCTGGTCATGTCAACGCCAAAATGATTGCACAAACTTGTGTGTGTGTGTGTGTGTGTGTGGTTTCTATGCATGTTTATGCAAAGAATTGCTGATCCCAGTTTACAGCGTGTCTGTTCAACTCGTTGCCAAAGAACTGAACAGTTCTCTTTTCATTGAAAGCAAACAATCATCGCGTCGGTGCTGCAGATTCAAGTCTGGCTCGATGCCGGATCATTTCCCAAACAAAACAAAGTACAAACATGGGCATAAAACTGTGAGCTGATTTTTACTTTGGACACTTGTTTCTCGACATGACAATAAATTCTCATCTGGCAGCATGAGAACTGATACAGAGGTTTCAGATGATTGTTTGCTGAGCAGCATATCTGAAAAGCTTACAGTTATTTTGTTTTGTGGGAAGACAAAATGCTTCCACACCTCCGATTTCAAAGACGGTGGTGCGTCCTCAATTTGTAACTCTGCAGCTGCTGACGCTCAGCATATTATTGAGTTATGTTATTTCTTAGAGTACCGATGTGAACCGTGACACCTCTGAATTCATTTTACTCTTCATTCCTAATTATTATGTACAGCAGGTCTGACAATCTGAACACAAGGACCAAGCACATATTTAAACCAACATACATTTGTATTGTTTGGGTACTAAATATTCCTCTCCTCACACAACACAAGAAGAGTCAAAAACTAATAGAAAACTTGTTGTTACATCTTACTATTCCTCAGTTCCTGATTTACTAAAGCAAACTCTGAACTTTGTGCTGAAAGTGCATTTTTAACCTTCCTCTCAACCGCCTAAAATAAAATCTGAACTTTAAAAAAAAAAAAGATGGCCGACATCACGTTTAGTCACAGTTACATCCCGGCCCCAACATGAGACCTCCATGAAAGATCTCACTGACATTTTAAAGTTGTGTGTAGTGTGTGTGCATGCATGATAGACACACTGGACTACAAGAGTGTGAGTGTGTGTGTGTGTGTGTGTGTGTGTGTGACAGTAACAGAGGATAGTTGATGTATAATGCAACATGGCTCTAGTTTCCCAAGTCCTGACTGAGTTTCCATAAACATCCAAGACCACTCTCTGTAAGGTCAGCAGACACACACACACACACACACACACACACACACACACACACACACACACACACACACACACACACACACACACACACACACACACACACACACACACACACACACACACACACACACACACACACACACACACACACACACACACACACACACACACACACACACACACACACACACACACACACACACACACACACACACACACACACACACACACAATGTTGATGCTGTTAGAACATTTGTAGTATCATGAGCAGTTGATAAAAAGTGTCAGAGAACGAGAGACACTGGAGGATTAACAGGAAAGAAAAGCTCTCTGTCCTTCTTTCTCTAAAATCCACGTTGCACTGATAAGACCCGGTCACCAGAGTTTCAAACACACACACACACACACACACACACACACCACAGCAGGCTCCCAGTGTACAGAAAGATCCAAGGAGTTTGCTGGGGCCGGTTTTTCACCGTATTGTCTTCAGGTAGAAATGTGAACAGAAACGACAAACTGCAGACGTGAAGACAACAATAAATGAACAAAGTCAGAGACACATACCCGTGCTTGTGTTGTAAATATCCGGCGATGTTGAAAACCCTCAGTAGCACTTCTGCCTCAGCCAGCTCACAGCAGGATCTATAATTAGACGGAGAGCTCCACTCCCCTCCAGTCATCTTTTACAGTCGGCCACATCCTCTTTTTTTCCCTTTAACTCCTTCTCTTTCTTCTTCTGCTCTCTCTCTCTCTCTCTGTTTGTTGACACTGTCCAACACCAAACTGTTGATTTCATCATTTCATTCACACAGTAGAAGCACCTGGCCTGAGAGCCACTAGGTGTACCTGCAGGAGTTTTAAAAAGCTTCTGAAACTCAAAAAGAGTCACGAGGAGTCAGAAACTGAAAACCTGCGCTCACATCATGAAGTGCAAAACATGCTCAAATGTTTTGACCGTCATGTGATGGCCATCTTTAACGATCCACCCCATAAACAACAAGGATTGTAACCATGGTAACGGGGGCAGCAGGGCCGGCAGGAAGTCGAGTCTATAAAAACACAACAATGAGAGAAGCAGGGTGGCTTCCTGTTTCAGAGCTCAGTTTAGACTTCCATTTCCTCCCCTCTGCTCCCCCTCCTGCTGCTGTGACGCTGCTGCCACAGTGCCCTTGAGCCCCGGGGACGGTGAAGGGCTCCCCTGTGGAGAACAGGCTCAGACGGTACATTTAAAAACAAGCGAGGCTCTCTGAGCGAACACCCATCTACTCTGTCCCACAAACTCTCCCAAATCAGTGTTTGCGTCTCCCTCCGCTCTCTCGTTTACTCGTGCGGCGTTAAAGCACAGCCGAGGGCTTTGACATCCATTCACCAATCAGATTAATGACTAACAGTGACCCTGCAGGCAACACACTCGTGGACCAAACACACAACTGCTCACAAACACAACCATCACAGACTACTTATTGACAATCCAGTTAAATTGTCTTTCATGTATTGTGCATCTGAACGGGCTCATTCATGTTTAACTGAAGTCAGCGAGAACTTTGATCAACTCCAATCAACTTCATGCACTGCAGAAAACTCAAGTGACTCGTTGTAATTTTAGCTTTGAAGACTCCCAAAGAATGTCCCATAATGCAACAGAGCACAGAGAATTAAGTAAGAAACATCAGAGGGAAATACAGAAACTATTTTCTCTTCGACACTATTTTGAAGCTAAAACCATCGGCTCCTCTCGAGTTGATGCCAATTTATTGAAGAAAAAAACATTTGTTTGGATTTATGTTGCATTAAGCATGTGTGCTATTAACGCACAAGTGCAGTTAAATTTGAAAGACGGCAGTCAGAAACAGAGACTCCGAGTTAGAGCATTTATTTTTGTTTATTCCATGTCACCATGTTGAAAAATTGTGATTACACATTTCTCTGAAGTCGTGCAGGTCTCATCCTCAAAATCATGACGCGTCTTTCTGGCAATGTAAAACTCTTCCAGCCGAGCATTTTCCCCGGAAAGAAAAGACGAGACATTGTTCATTTCGAAGCGTGTGCAAGGAGCATATAAGCACTTAACGTTTGAACACAAGTTTGCAAAGTCAGCCTTGTGCAACACTTGATCTTTACGAGTCGTCTTGTCCTGACAGTTAGGATCGACACGCTCTTCACGCTCTCGCCGTCTTACTCACGCAGGAGACCATCCTTACTTCTGGAGAATCCGCTGAACTGTGCACGTTGAAACAAACCAGAAACTTCAGATTCCTGACTCATCAGAACGAGCTTATACAATTCAATTTGTTTTTCTCCTTAATTCAAAAGATATTCATCCCCGACAGTCAAGTATTCAAAATGTACAAATGTTCCTTTAAATATTATGTTGACAGCGTGACGACGACATAAATACATTAGGCCTGATTTAATATCATGTGAGGATACCACCCATCTTATGTTTTATAATACAGATGTTTACATTTAATATACTGAAAAGTAACAGGTTATATAATTCACCCTTTAACAATCTGCCTGCTCAGCGTGTGTTTGTTTTTACTGAGTTTATGCTGCTGTGTTGGAGATCGGCTCGAAACTTTGTCACTTATTAAATCAAAACATGACTGAGATCAAATATGACAAAAGAAATCAACGGCGTCAGTAAACAGGACGTGTTCCTGTCTTCTTCAGTTCTCCTCTCTTATTCAGATTTTATAAACTTCAAACTGCTTTATTAAATGAAAACAAAGGTCTCTGTGTCGTTCCTTCTCTTATAACGAAGAACTCCTCTCCTCTTTTCTAACAGTTTGACTCCCTGCTGCATCCTGAGGAATCCACAGCTGTCACTCCCATTCAAAACCTCTCGTCCTCCCCGAGCAGCTGGCAAGACCCAAGCTTGTGTGTGTACGTGTGTGAGCATGTGTGTGTGTGAGCGTGGATGCGTGTGTGTGTGAGCGTGCATGCATGTGTGCGGGGTTCGTGCGTCCATGGAACTGCCTGCCTACAACTGTCGCCAAACTATTTTCTATATTTATGGTGTTGCTCTGTTAGTGCATACTTGAGTGTGGCGAGTGTAAATGGTTGTGTGTGTGGCTGTCGACAAGTTCAGGAGTGCAAGTAAGTGTGTGTGTGTGTGTGTGTGTGTGTGTGTGTGTGTGTGTGTGTGTGTGTGCATTTCGGAGGTGATCAAATCCACAGAAGGTTAAGTGAGGACACTTAAATCATCCACATATCTCGGGCTCATGTGAGCGTTCTCTTACTTAAGACGACCTTCTCTAACCGTTACATAAACTTATCTGTTCATCATCTGCACTGGTAGAACATTTTGTGGAACCAGAAGTGTTATGCTGATGAAAGTATGCTGATGAACAGGTACCTTGTTCTGCAAAGCGTCCTGGTCAACAGAAGATTCAGCCAGTGAACAAAGCCGCCATCTTTCCATCATACACCTTGTATCTGACCTCGTGGCATTGTGACGCATCCACGTGAAACGAGATTTAAAGCCAGCTGCTCCACATGAAGCGAAGCTAAAAGTTTTAAACAATGACACACTAAGACGGAGGGACACAGACCCCTCAGGTTGGTGAATGATGCATCATTGGACCAACTGTGATGTTCTTATGCACAACAGTCTCACTGCAGGGCATGCTGTGTCAGCAGTTTATCTTTTCCCATCGCTATTCTTAAACAAAAGACACATTTATGTTTCTTATATTGCAATGACTTCTGCAGAAAGAGCAAATATAGAAAGACATTATATTGGTGGAAACGAGCACACACTCAGGCGGTTTTTGCATGACTTGTTTTGTGATATTTGAGGAGAAAGAGAGGACGCTGACATCAGAGAAATGTCTGCTTCATAAGAAGCTGCACTCACTTAGACTAAATGGACCTATAGATGACACTAACATGCCTCTTCTTTTAACAGGTAGACTCACTGAACAGTCATCATAGAGTCCAACAGGGCTTTGTTCAATGCAAACACACAATCACAGGAAACAATGAGGCATCAGTATTACTGCAGCTTCTTCATCCGTCGTCTTTTGTTCCACTCACTCTGAGTTTTATTCGAGACAACACACACACACACACACACACACACACTGTTTACATAATGCAGAAAACATTACATAAACATTCCATGCGTCTCTGTCATCCCTCACTCAGACTTGGTTTTGCAACACACCTGAAGCTAAACACTGTCAAACAATTCATTCATTGAACACACACCTACACAAACACAGCTACACACACACACAGACAGATAACTGTGCATGCCTGTGTGTCAGATGAGACACCAGGTGTGCTGTCTGCTTTGACTGATGGCAGTAAATCCTCCTCCTGCTGCTGCACGGAGAACAAAAGCACATCTTTCCCACTCGCGGCTTATTGACATTCTCATCTCTGCTTCCTGTCTTTAACGCGGTGGCCTGTGTCACTCGACTGAGCACAACAACAGATTTAATACTCAGAACTTCAAACCATCGAGTTCATGAACTGCCCTCTGATTCTTAGAAGTAGAGAAACAGGATATTTTAATAGATTTCTACTTTAGAAGATGAGTATGCTCGACACAGAAAGAGAAGGAAGTGAGCACTGTTTGATTAACAAGAACCTAAACTTTGATTTGCATCCTGTCAACTGTACTATGCATCATAATTGAAGCGAGGAGGAAGTGTCCCTCCATGCTGCATGAGAGGGTCATGTCAGGGATCTTTCAAGAACTTGGCTCTTAAAGGGATACTTCACACATTTACATGAAGCTGTGTATCATTAGAAACATGGTAGTAGTGTTGAATGGTCGTGAATCCAGCCCTCATTTTGCCCTGAGACGAGAAAAATGTGTTTTTCTTTGCATGCAAAAAGCGTCATATTGCATCACATTTCCTCTCTGTCTTACTCACCATCAGCTGCTCATCTGCATGCGTGTTGTTTAATGGTGCATCCTCCACATTGGGATCAGAGGTCATGACGCGTTATAAACTGAAGCCCAGACACTGGAGGTCAGGTTTGCTTGTTGACACTTCAGCAGTGAAAGCGTTGGTCAACACAGAGGCTAAACGGGTACAAGGGTGGAGTAAGAAAACAACTTTGCACCCAGTAGAAAACGCCATGTCGCAGCAAAGTCACAACACTTTTTAAATGGAAAATATATATATTTTTTTACAACTATAAAACAACTTCTGGTGCCCGACTGCAAGTATTTCATAACATGAGGCAGATCGTCCACCTGCTGAATGTAAGCTAGCACATGTCTCCCCGTCAGTCCAGGCCCGTGTGTCTCTCATCACTCTCCCTCTCACATAAACACACTCTCTGCTCTCCTTCACATCAAACACATTCTGCACATTTCCAACACTGATAAAGCCCCTCAACACAGCAGCTCACTCAAAGGGATCTCCCTCCTTTATCTTTTACAACACTTATCAAACACAGTCACACAGAGAGATGCAGCCCCTCTCTCACTCACACACAGTCCAGATCAGACTGTCAGAGTGGCCATCATTTTATCTCCTCTCTCAAATGCTCACTGGCTCCTCTGATGACACTCAGACATCACAGTGATTCAGCTTTGCAAACAGTGAGTCCTGAAAAACAGTGGTGACTCTGTGACTGATAACGCTGATAACCTGTGGTGGTGTCGGAGAGATTGCTCGCTGAAAAATCTGCAGCTAAAGCTTTCCTGCTGATAAAATCCCAGAGACCATATCTGCTTATCTTGGCGACGCTTTGGTCTACCCTGCAGGTACGAGCCTGTTTGATCACACGTCACAAAATTAGACACACACACACACACACACACACACACACACACACACACACACACACACACACACACACACACACACACACACACACACACACACACACACACACACACACACACACACACACACACACACACACACACACACACACACACACACACACACACACACACACACACACACACACACACACAGTTTGCTTGTTTACCTGCTTAATAAAAGACATAAGAAAGGAAAAACGAGTCATGTAAACCCAGCAGAGAATTATTGGATGTGTTTTTTAAAGAGCATGTGGTTGTTTAACCCCTTAACTTCTGTTATTGTAATACAATGTCTCAGGTCATCACATTGTGAAGTGGCGAAGTAGATGACATACTTTAAATGTGTTTCATGCACTTTATAAACTTGTGACACGACACATGACCAACGAGAGATCTGGGTCTGAAAAATCTGGATTCGATGCATCTAAAAAGAGGCGCAGGTATCCTCGTGGTTAGTACACGTGCCGAGGCTGTAGTCCTCCAAAGGGGCGGCCCGGGTTCGAATCCGAACTGAAGCTCTTGACGTTTAGATTTTAAGTAATTAAAACATTAAAAAGGATGATATCACATTCAGCTGAAACACAAAGATCATTACAGATCATACAGTTTTTCAAATAGTTTTTCCTATGCAAACGCTTCAACACTCTGCTTTTAAAAAAAAAGGTAGAAACATCAAAGACTTAACAGCTGAACAGAGTTTAAAAAACATCTAACACTTTGGTGTGTCGAGAATCAGAAATGTTTCCATCAAAATGCATTTTGCAAAATGTGATTAAAAACATTTTCTGTACTGCTTCAACACATTTATCATGTTATGGTATATTTACTGATAATAAAGTAAAGGTTACACTCAATGAAGAATGAACAGATACTCACAGACGAGAAGTGAGAGTCAGACTAACGCAGGGTTCAGAAGGTTAAACAGATTTAATACAGCAATGCTGGATCACATGATGCGTTCACATGGAGATTATTTATAGTCACCATAAGTGCTGGTTGACTGCCGCGGTGCCGAACAGAGGAGAACTTTGCGAATGATGGTTGTATTGAGGCGTATTTGTGACATCAGAAAGATGTTTGTGATATTTTGAGCCTGAACGCTCTTCTTATTCATTTCAGCTCTGCTCTTCTCCTCGTGCTAAAAGTTAACGTGTTCCAGGCAGGCGGCTTCATGAATATGCACGGTCACACTCGACTGTCTGCACGGACAACAAAGGAAGAAGACATTAAAATTCCTGCACATGCTCTGCACTGGTCAGGAGGGAAAGCACACAAACACACAATAACACGCACACACACACACACACACAGATAAAAATCCAGACATTAAGTTAACGTTAGTCAAACAAACTGAAACCGAGAAACATGCGTCTTTACCAAACAGAAATCAAACGACGATTTAAAGTTTTAGAAAGAGTTCTTTGTTTTTAGCAACAATCATTAATAACCTTGCAGAGGGGAAGGACACTGAGCAAACATTCATGTCCCTTCAGCTTCAGGTTGGTGAGATAATGAATCCGTCCAGTTTAAAGCAAAAATCATCACAAGAAGATGAACACAAAATATTGGCCGTTAGTTTTTAAATATGCCATTTTATCAAGAGAAATGTGCCACTTATATCTTTCTACTCAGGGAAGTGTATGTGCTGGTTTGACTGCTGTTCTACACAAAATCACCAGTTTGAGCGAGTCTTCCCCAAATTAAACATTTCTAGCACCAAAGCATTTTTTTAATATCAACTTTAAATTTATTCGTCTAAGAACGAGACAAAAAAAAGAAACATCTAAAGAGCAAAATCAGATCAACACAGAAGGCCAATAATCCAGGTTTATAAAGCGTCTCAGACACCAAAAAGGAAAGCATGCATTCTTCTGATTGGTTGGTTTTCATTCAACATGTTAACATGGTTCTCATTTTCTTTAATAGCAGAAACCTTCAACACGTCTTGGAAAGATTTTACTGAGAAAAAACAGGATTCAAATATTCTACAGGCAACTTCAAAACTGTACTGAAGATTGAATGCACACTTGAAACGCTGATAAGGAAAAGAGAGAGAGCCATTTTGTTTCTAGTTTATTCTCTCCTTCTGATCTTTACACACTTACTGCACAACATCCTGAAGTTGTCTTAAAACTCTGAGTCTGAGTGCGCCTCTTAAAAGGGCATCTGTCAAGAACCCGTTAACACACACACACACACACACTAAACTCCCAGACGCCCACAGACAGACACAGACCCCACATTAAATAAACATGCATTGTGTCTCTCTGCTCCTACACTTCCCTGAGGTTGTTCAAATTAGTCTGAATCTGTAAACATCACTGGAGCATTCACACACACACACACACACACACACACACACACACACACACACACACACACACACACACACACACACACACACACACACACACACACACACACACACACACACACACACACACACACACACACACACACACACACACACACACACACACACACACACACACACACACACACACACACACACACACACACACACACACGGTCATGTAAAGTCAGGAGTCCACCCAGATGGGAGCAGATCTTCTTACATCTGCTCTAACAACAGGCTATCTGATCCGAGGTCAGTGTCGGTCCCCCCTGTGATGTGGAGTGAATGTGAGCCCTCATTACTCTGAGCTTTAGGTCAGCCGGATCGAAATACAACGACGAGTCTGCTCCACAAAACATGTGACCAGGGATTCAGGGCTGGACTGACCTATTGAGCTGGAGGTGGCCTGTTATCAGATATCAAACCGTCACATCATCAATATGTGCAGGACGAGGAGCCACCTGAACTGAAGCTACGTTTATCGTAATCTTTCATCAAGGCACGAGAGATTTTGATTTTTACTGGATGAGGACGCATTTTAAAGTCATTGACTTTGTTGAGTATGAACTTAAAGAAAGCCTTAAAGATTGTTCACACGGTGGTGGTGGGGGGGGGGGGGGGGGGTCCCATGCGGTAGCTTCACCATCCACTGAAGTAAAAAGACAATGAACAGGAGGCTTCTTGAGATGCATTCTGTGTTGTTGGTTTCATAATTCACTTTCACAAGGCTGCAAGTGTTGAGTCCATGCGGTGATGTTTTTTCATCAGAGTCGACGATCACTGGACGACCCTGCTGGATTCAGAAAATCAACGAGGCTCCTTTAAGCCTGGCTTTCACTGTTTTTAAAAGCAGAGATTTTCTGCAGCTTCAGAACGTATCGACATGAGCATGAAAATTTTAACGCAAGTTAAAGAACTGAGTTTGTATAGTTCGTTTTTAGTCTTCTCACTCTTTTAGCTCTTTTACACCGCAGATCACACCGACACATTCACACGCTGACTGTAGAGGCTGCCCATCAGAAGTAACTTATCCCATTCAAACACATTCATACACCAAGGCCAAAGCAGCAGGGGGAAGTTAAGGTTCAGAGTCACATCAGACCCGTGGCTGCAGGAGCTTCAGTAGGGATCGAACCCCTGACCGTCCAGTTCGCAGACGACTGACTCTACCACTGAGCCACAGCCGCCCTTAAATAGCAGAAGAGGTAAAAAAGACTCTCCTAGGTGTGAGTCGTCTGCTTGCAGCAGCAGGTCGGTGAGAAAGGATATTTACTGAGCCACAGGAATAAACCCTCAAGAATATAAATCCATCAACGTTCGTAAATATCAGCAGGATTAAGAGTGTGTGTGTGTGTGTGTGTGTGTGTGTGTGTGTGTGTGTGTGTGTGTGTGTGTGTGTGTGTGTGTGTGTGTGTAAAAGAGAGAGAGTACAGACTGGGACTGAGGGCCAATAACAGAGCGAGTGGCCAGCTGACCGCAGCAGGGAGCCTTTAGCTCAAAGGTTAATGCAACAAGAATTGATTTGACACGCAAATAAAAAACGACAACTTTACCTCAGGCAACACCGCAAACACTTCGAGTCTGTGTGACGGAGGGGAAAAGAAAAACACAGCACCGACCCTCAAATAACAAGACGTAAAGAGTCAAACAAACTGCACACACACACACACACACACACACGGGGCCCCTTGGAGGGTATTATGTAACACTACCCCGACATATCAAGTGATTTCACGCACCTAGAGGCAGGACAATAAAGCCATTTGTTCAGCAGGTCAAAAATAACTGCCTGGTACATCGCCGTCTACCATTACCGCCGTTAATACCACGACTACCGTGTCTGCACCGCAGCTTTAAGGGGCCCCCCCGAGTTCACAACAACCATCATACATCTGCAGAGTTTAATATGGTGGCTGATCAGCAAAGACGCGTCAATCAGTTCTGACAGACTTGATGCTGTTTTTTTTGGAACAGGCTGCAGCAGTGCTCCCGTCCCCTGTATGTTGTCCGGTGACATATTAGCTCTGCTCTCGACGCACTCGAGACCCGTTGATTAAAAGTTAAAGTGAGGTCAGGTTACTCAGACAAACACACGAGTGAGAAAGATTAGTGGGAGAAAAAGGAAACATTAAACCAGAGTTCAGGCTTAACTGAAGCTCATTCACTCGCTCTAATCACGGCTGTGCTAAGACTACAAAACAAAAGGCTAAATATAAATAGCTTTGAGTTCTAATGTTACACAATAGATTTCCATCTTTTTATTCTAATCAAAGGGTCTAAATACATTCAACTTGATAAACAGTCTGGTATTAAAACCCTTTATATGACTGAATCACTGTTTAGTTTTTTTTTTTTTTGTTTACATGTGACTATATAAACACCAGTCAACAAAGCAATCAACCATGCTGCCTGTTTGTATGAGAGCCTGACCGATTAATTGACCAGCCGATAATATTGCCCGATATTAGCATATCAGTGACTATCAGTCGATTATTATGAGATTTATTCACCAGTCAAACAGCGTTTCATTAGAGTTGCATTGTATTACACACAGTTCTCCATCGTCAGCAGTCTGTCTGAGAAATCTATCTGTACAGATCGAACATATAAGAAAGATATCGGGCCGATATATCTGTATCAGATTTTACCCCAGGTTTGTTGTAGGGCAGGTGACGTTACCTGTTCAACAAACTGACTTGTTTTCATCAAAAACATGAGAGGAAAACTTTTGCAATGAGAGAGTCTTACACCAAAACAAGTCGCTCAATATTATCCAAAAGAGAGAAAAAAAAGAAACATCTACACGTCTATCTTTAGGGTGTGCGGACACATTTTAAAAACTACATTCAAGCAGTTTTTTTGTTTTTTGAGTTGATGAAAGTGAAGATTGCGAGACCGATCTTTTGCAAATGGTCCGTTTCTGTTTTACAGAGCGTCTCATGTTTAGGGAACAGACGTCTCATATGAAGTCAATCAATTCAAACCCTGAATGAGGCGGACTGACATAAAATCGTATCTTATATTACAGTATGTTAAACGTCGCGACTTCAAGTATCTTTGTTTTATTTGTTTGCAAGTTGAAGAGAAACAGAGAATTAGTGGGAAGTAATCCAAGCTGGCCTGCACGTCTATTAAAGAGCTCCTGACTGCTTTTAAAAGGCTGTTTCACATCTGGTTCACACTGATGCCACCTTTGACTGCTAACCCAGTCTGAGACTTCAGAGAGTCGAGGCATCAGGACAGCATGCCTGACATTAACAAACGGTGAGATGTGTGTGAAACTGCGTAAGACAAACACAGAGCGGAAGATTAGGGATGAAGACAAAGAGCAGAGAGAGAGACAGTGTCAATTGCCCTGCGTGGACAACACATAAATGTAACCTGACCCTACAAGCAGCAGCCATGACCTCACTGGGTTTTTCACACACACACACACACACACACACACACACACGCACACACACACAAGCACACGCACACACACACACACACACGCGCACGCACGCACACACACACAAGCACACGCACACCACACACACTGGTGAGCATACAGTCAGCGGAGCCTGGCACAGACAGAACCAGCTTCCATTCACAGACTCATGCATTGTAATCCTACACAGTGTGATCACACGGCCATGCTTCACAGTGCTGAAATGCTAATCTAAACCGAACAGTCATGGACACAAAGAAGCCGCTGGGTCACTTGTTTCTGATGGGCGGGGCAGCGGATCAAAAATCGGTTTTGATCTCAGGTAAAAGGAAAAAAAGAAAAGAAACTGGAGTGTTTCTCATGTGAGTCAGCGGTGACGAAGCCTCCACGGGAAGTTTGTTAAGAATACACCGCGATGGGAAGAAGGGTGGCATAAAGACGCATCACTGCTGATGTCATGATTCATTTTTCATACACAAAGATGCCCGTTAAAGTCTCATATTGAGTTGGAAAGTCTGATATTTCCAAAGTGGAGCAGAGTGCGCAAAGTAGTCACAACTACAGCTCCAACAACAAGTCAAAAAATGAGTCACTCAGGCGCCGTTTTCCTTTTACACCTGATTACTGGTTCTCTCGTTTTTAAGCACAAATGTTCAATCACTGGCTGCTTCTTCAATGAAATGACTTTTCCCCGTCATGTAGAAAGTAAGTGTTGAGTTTTGGACCGCTGTTATATGAGAAGCAATGACAGGGTGTTACTTTAACTGCAATGAGCCTCTTTTTTGAGTTCCGTTTTACAAAGTTTACAAATTCAACCATTTATTGAAAAATCATGCGGTCAATCAAGGATTTAAATAAACTCCCGCATGGTCATACGCAAGCAAACACACATAAAACAACAACACAGCACCTCAAATACGTATTTAGAACTAGGCCAACACCTGTTTTGCACTTTACTGCACTTCTCTGAGATTCAAACAGCTTAGATCATTCCTGCACTGGAAAAACTGCTGTCACCCCGGCCGTGTAATGCATGTGTATGCTGTAAAAAAAATGCTGTAAAGAGGACAAGATGTAGTCCTGAGGCAGTCGTCTGTAGACTGGCAACATTTTTCCACTCAGTGCTGACAGCTGTGGCCGAACTTTAACACGACGAAGTCAAATATTACCAAACCCACAACACAACTACTTATTAGGTATTCAGGAAAGTTTCTTCAGAGTTTAAGAGTCCTACCTGCTACTGGATGAAATACACTGTTCTGTCTGTCCGTCTTTAGGATGTTAACAGAGGTGCCGATTCCATCTGTGGACACAAACAGAAGAACACACGAGTTAAATTCATCTCAAACTGAAAAAGTATGTTTATTAAATAGGTTTCACAAAGCTTTCAATTTAACATATTAAACTGTACCAAGCAACAAAAAAGCTGCAATAAATAGAGAAATATTTAAAAAACATTAAAACATGTTCACCTATAAAATAAATAAAATACATTTATATGAGTCCGAAACGCAACCCAGCAGCACTCACAAAAA